>NC_090026.1:16304466-16678841 GCF_037176765.1 Anolis sagrei | reverse complement strand
CGCCCGGAAAACTCACAGCAACCCAGATCTAAGCTTACTCTGCTAGTCTGCTAGACAAAACAGAGCACAGCAGGATCTGAATAAAATCCCAGACTATCTGCTTTGAACTGGAATATATGGCAGTGTGGACTCAGATAACCCAGTTCAAAGTAGATATTGGGGGATTTTCTGCCTTGATATTCTCGGTTATATTGCTGTGTGGAAGGGGCTTTAGATAGGCAAGTGAAAAAGATGATAGTAGGTAAAAGGGTTCAAAAGGACTTTATGACTTGAAAATAATAATAATAATAATAATAATAATAATAATAATTTATTTATTTACTTCATTTATATACTGCTTTTCCCAGCCCTTTGGCGACTCAAAGCGGTTAACAACAGCAATTTCAATACACACATTACAAAACCATTGGAGCATTTAAAAACAATAGCATAATAATAACAACAACAATAACAACAATAACAACAACAACACTTTATATTCTGCTCATCTCTCCAAGGGGATTCAGAACAGATTATGGTATATAAACAGACACAGGCAAACATTCAATGCCTTGTTACAATGACATACAAAAACACAGACAAAGGTAAAGGCTTCTCCTTTCATTTCCAGCTCTAGAGGCTGTCTCTTTCTCCATTTTCGAGCCAAGGAGCCTGCATTCATAGATACCTTGTGGTCATGTGGCTGGCATGACTGCTTGGAATGTCTTTTTGCCTTTTCTTGCTGAAGCGGTATCTACTGATCTATTCGTATTTGCATGGTTGCGAACTGCTAGGTTGGCAGGAGCTAGGGCTAACAGCCGGAGCTCATGTCATCCTGCAGATTCGAACTGCCAGACTTCAGGGTGGAAATTCAGCAGCACAAGGGTTTAACCCATTGCATCACTGTGACCCCTAAAATAGGGAGATGGGGGGGGGGGAGAGTGCAGGAGGAGAGGACGAGAGGGGGGAATTGTTCTGGATTTGTTGGGGCTCCAATAGAAGGCGGGGGGGGGGGGGATGAAGCCAAGAGAAATGTGAATGGGCAAAAGGGTTGTAAATAAAGTAAATAAAGAACAACACTCAAATACAGGGGAACTCCAGACAAGAAACCATCAGGGACAGCTAATCACCTCTCAACAAAGGATTCCCCCAGGCAGTAACAAGCCACACTTAAAAACCATCAGGACATCAAATGCTAATCAAGCTGGCCAAATGAAACATTCACACCGACCTCCAACAGACAAGAGTTCTTTCTCCCACCCTGGACATTCCATAGAGATATAAACCCAATTTTCCTAATTTCCAACAGACCTCACAACTTCTGAGGATGCCTGCCATTAACGCAGGTGAAACGTCAGGAGAGAATGCTTCTAGAACAAGGCCATGCAACCTGAAAAACCTACAACAAGCCAGTGATTCCAGCCATGAAAGCCTTCGACAATAAAATGGAGGAAAAGGCTTGCACACACATGTTTTTGCTTTGGACTAACAGCCTCAGACCCTTTCAAACTTGTGGCACTTTTTCCCCCTTTGTGGTCACCCTCAGTTTTATTCTGGTCTATAATAAAGCTGTACTTTGGATCTCCTATCCCTAGTGTCTAATTGGGCGAAAAGGTATAAACTCACCAAGCCCCAACCCTACTAATCAACTTCTTAGACTGGGATTCTAGTCATTTTGAGCCCCATAAGGGGAACAGGAAGAGTGTAAATTATGAGAGACATACAAATAATGGGGACGAGATGATATTCTTTTTATCCACCTCAGTTTTTGCCTTCTTCTCCTCCTGAGGGAGGGCATTGGCAGTTGAGATGGAAGGAGAGTCTTTTATTTTCTTCTAGGCTAGTGGTTCTCAACCTGTGGGTCCCCAGATGTTTTGGCCTTCAACTCCCAAAAATCCTAACAGTTGGTAAACTGGCTGGGATTTCTGGAAGTTGTAGGCCAGAACACCTGTTGACCCACAGGTTGAGAACCATTGTTCAAGACCTAAGCCCGATGGAGCTATGCCTTACTTTCCTTTCTCCTCCCAAGGTCACGACAGTGGCAGTTGAGACAGGAGTGGAGAATCTTTTAATCTTCTTTTAGATCTGCCACTTCTCCTCTCCTTCTGAGGTCACGGCAGTTGGGAAGGAGCGCTTTCATCTTCTTTTGCCCTTAGGCATGATGGAGCTACGCCTGCTCTTCTTTTCTTCCTCTCATGATAGGGCAATGGCGGTTGGGATGGAGTGAGGGTCATTCCTTTGATTCTGGACTTAGGTATGGTGAAGATGTGCCTGCCTCTTCTTCTCTATCTCCAGTGATAAGGTAGTGAGAGTTAGAGGACCTCATCAGATGCAACTCCCCCCACTCCCATTTCTACAAACTTTACAGACAGGGACCCACAGAGCCCATCATATGATGCAAAACTATTTCTGAGCATTCCCTGTGGGACTCCTTCTTAAAGTGTATAGAAACTGAAATTTTAGGAATCTGGTAGCAATGATGTTCAGAGCTCCAAATTAGTACAGAAATTGGTAAAAGCATTTATTTACATGTGGGATGGGAATTGTCTGATTCCCTATGTTAGATTGTTGTAGTAATGTTAAAACAGGCATGGGCAAACTCTGGCCCTCCAAGTGTTTTGGACTTCAACTCCCAGAAATCCCAGTCAGATTACCAGCTGTTAGGAATTGTGGAAGTTGAAGTCCAAAACACCTGGAGGGCTTAAGTTGGCCCATGCCTGTGTTAAAGAGTGGCCTTTCCTTTGGGCAGTCTGAAAACGAGCCTCGATGCTTATTTCTCACCAGTAATGAGCTGCACCTAAACCTTGGGAAGTCTGATCTGGCCACGATGGTCCACGCTCTTGTTACATCCTGAACAGATTACTGCAACACACTCTACAAGGGGCTGCCCTTGAAGACTGTTTGGAAACTTCAATTAGTTCAACGGGCAGTAGCCAGATTAATCACCCGAGCAGCAGCAGCATATAAGGAACATACACCCTGCTGTTATGCCAGCTCCGCTGGCTGCCGGTCCCGTTCCGAGAACAAATCAAAGTACTGGTCTTGGCCTATAAAGCCTTATACAGTTCTGGCCCAGCTTACATGTCCAAATGTAACTCTGTCCACAATCCACCTCGGAGTTTATGATCGTCAGTGGAGGCCCTGCTCTCGATCCCACCTCCTTCACAAGCGCAATTGGCGGGGATGTGAGACAGGGCCTTCTCAGTGGTGCCCCCCCCCCCCCCCCCCGTCTGTGGAACACACTCCTCAGTTAAATTGGGTCAGTTCCATCTATCCTTTCCTTTAGGAAGAAGCTCAAATCATGGTTCTGGGACCAGGCATTTGGATAGCAGGCTTAAAAGTAATCACAATGATTTGTGAGAACTGATAAGAGACAGGCTTGGACTGGAACTCTGGATGCTGAACCAGACTTTGATGTGGTTATATTGCTGTTACAAATATTTTAATTGGATATTTTATAACTTATTGTTTTAATTAATGTCAAATTTGTGGTTTATTGTTTTGTTGTATGTTGTGGCATCGACTTGTTGCCGGATGTAAGCTGCCCTGAGTCCCCCCTCGGAGGTTGAGAAGGACAGGATACAAATGTTTGAAAAAAAAATTTTTTTTGAAATAATCTGCTTGCTTAAATTTTTTTAAGTATTTTTAAAAAATAAATTATTATTTAGGAATTGCACAGTTTTGATATATCACTAGTTCGCTGTGGCCCTACTTTCCCCTTTTTAGACCTAGATTTCAGACTTCCGCAATTGCAAAGTTTTCCTTTTACAAAAAGGGAAGAAGAAGAAGAATGCAGAATGGGCGGGGACTACATTCACCTGTGTAATAGCTCAGAATTTGGACAATTACAGCACGAACAGACAAAAGTACATTGCATGTGATGGGGGTGAATATATTATCAATTTCCCTTTTAAACAAAATGAAATGAAACACTATGGTAAGCAGATAATTGCCCCACTTTCCCCCCTTCATGTGATAAGGTTCAGGGTAGTCAAAGGGAACATGTAATTGTCAATTCTATTTATTTTGGGTGCCCTTTTCTATGTTTCCTTATTTTGGATGCACTTTCTTACAACTTTGTCCAACATTACAATAGAGTTTATGAAGCATGGTGCTATCCACAGTATTCAAAATATGGCCATGCCATAGTCTTACCTGAAACTATGGAGATTTTGGCAGTTTTGCTTGCAAGATGCTTTCCTTATGACCCTAATGGCTTGTGGCACAGGCAATTCTCCCAGCTCCTTTTCCAAGATTTCCTTAGTTACAGCAGATGTTCAAAACAATAATAACTCATTGCCGTTGGGCATTGTGAGGCTATGAGCATCTTCCTCATCCGCCTTTCATGGTGGGTGGGGAGACAAGCAATCAGCCTCAATTGCAAGGTGTCCTCCAAGCCTTGCCCTCCCCAGATCGCTCTACCTCCAACCATGAATTTGCCTTTTCACAATACCTATACACAGCTATTGGGTCAATATTTTCAGAGTGTATCCATCATGACCAAAAGACCTGGTCAGTCAATGGATCAGGTATAGTCAACATGCATGGAGCCCCCGGTGGTGCAGTGGGTTAAACCCCTGTGCCGGCAGGACTGAAGACCAACAGGTCACAGGTTCGAATCCAGGGAGAGGCGGATGAGCTCCCTCTGTCAGCTCCAGCTCCTCATGCGGGGACATGAGAGAAGCCTCCCACAAGGATGATAAAAACATCAATTCATCCAGGCGTCCCCTGGGCAACATCCTTGCAGACGGCCAATTCTCTCACACCAGAAGCGACTTGCAGTTTCTCAAGTCGCTCCTGACACGACAAAAAAAAAAAAAACATGCATGGAAGATAGATTCTTTGTCCCAGCCTCAATCATCATTACTCCAACTAAGCCTACTATTTTAATGCTCATCCTTCGTTTTGGAGACATTATTTTCCACTTTTTCCACAACATTCTTTGTTTTTATCCCAATGTTTGAGAAACTTCCTTTCATGGAATCATAGAGTTGGAAGAAACCTCATGGGCCATCCAGTCCAACCTCCTGCCAAGAAGCAGGAAAATCTTGGACTACAATCCCCAGAACTGCCCAGCTCCCCAGATGCTCTGTTTTTACCACCCATAATTTTGCTGTCCTTTAAGTATTACTACAACTCCTTTGATTCCATAGCAATTAAAGGGCTGTCAAAGTGCTTTAAAGTGTAAATGGATCATAGGAGGGCCTCTGCCCACTTATCACCTGACCATTGAGTTTATTCAGGAATCCCAGCTGAATAATTTTGTCAAAAACTTCCTGAAAGACCAAATATATCCTGTCAACTAGATCATTCTGTTTTACTATTCTCAAAGCATTCTGAAGAATTAATAAAATAGAACTTACCTGTCCAGAACTCATGTTGATTCTGTTTCAGAGAGCCTCCTCTTACGATACACTTGATAATTTCATAGTTAAGGCTGGTTTCCACCAGGCTGCCTGGAACAGATGTCAAGATGAATGACCTGTAATTTTCTGCCTCTCTGCTGGAAACCCTTTAAGTCATTCGCTTTGTGTTTGCTGCTTTGCCATCTCCGGGAACAGAAATTCAGATTCTTCATTTGGCAAAAACTAAATGTCTAACTTTTTGCACGTGGAGTGTATGTTTACTAAGTGAGATTCCGCCAAGATGTAGTTACTCAGCATCCAACTTCTGTGCCAAGGAGAGAAATATATTCAACATGAAAAGGCAATTGCTGCATTCCCTGGAGGAAGGGAGACATGAAAGTCAATCTTAAATTAGGAGGAGGGGAGGACAACAGGAAACTATAAACAGTGGTTCTTCCTGTCCGGTCTCTTCTGCATAGATGCTGCATTTTACATGAAGTCTATATTCCGCTTGAAGGAAGTGGCAAAGGATGGCAGCACAATATTAATGCTACTTTAAAAAAAATAGCATTAAGGACCCACCCTTGAAGCCAGAAAAACCTTCAGGACAATTACCAAGCTGCACATTATTCCACAATAAGAAGTGCAATTTCCAAAAGCAGCTGAAATAGCACTGATGTGCCAAGGTGCCACCAAAACCACTGAGGCCAATGAGTACCAGTTCCTCTTGAAAGCTCAGGCAAACAGGAAGGGCCGAGACTGGCATCTAAAAGATAGCTAGGATGGCACTGGCAAATCTTCCGGAGAGGTAATTCTGCAACTGGGACATGACCACAGAAAAAGCACCCACTGCCCAGCGTCTTGCTGCCTGAGTAATCTCTATAGATGACAGATGTCAAAAGATTAGTTTACCTGATGAGCAAGCTCAGCTGGAAAAAGGTAGCCTTCTCCCAATAGTTTTCTCAGTTGAAACTTTGAAAGGTGGTGGTGGTGGTGGTGGGGCTATACAGTTGGATTGTGAGATTCCGACATACATGGCTTGAATACATCCTCACCCTGCCCGATTTATTCCAAAAACAAACCTTGATTTTGGCATTTTATATATATATGAGCCCCTAGTGGTGCAGCAGTTTAAACCACTGAGCTGCTGAATGTGATGACTGAAAAGTTGGCGATTTGAATCCAAGGAGCGGGGTGACTTCCACAGTTAGCCCCAGCTTCTGCCAACCTAGTGTTGTATCCTAGAGCAGGAACACATCTGTCCTTAAACATCACAACAGTATAGCAAAATCAGCAAGCAGTTTATTGAAAGATATATGTAAGCAAAAGAATAAAAACGATAAAAACAGTATAGTCCAAAACAGTATTTTCCAAAGAGTACAGATAGTCCATGAACTTCAGGATACAAAAGGTAAAGACACAAAATCCAGAGATGCAACCCCAAAGGAACAAGGCAGCATGGAGATAGAATGCCCGGAACAGGAACCTGGGAAAACTTGAAATCCACTTGGAAACAACGTTGACGAGACTGAGCTAAAATACTTTCCTTGTATCATATAAAGCTTTTCCTGTCACACGAACTGAAAGGAAAGCATTCCGCTTGCCCTTACAGCCAAATAAGGATTTCTCACCGATCGTGAGAACTTTCTCTTAGTTTTGTTTTGTTTTCTATCTTCAAACTCATTAAATTCTGCACCTGACAAATCATCCTCAGAAGACAGTTTGTCAGAGTAAGACTATTGTGGACCTCTCCCAGGCATTTGACCTTGGGAATCTACAGGAGAAGCACTCAGTTCATGAGAGACCTTGGGCCTCTCAGCAAGGCCTGGGCTTGACTCAGGCCCAGAAAAACCCTAAACCCCATTGAAATCAGACACAGACCCAGAAAAACTATCATCTCAATTGACATCAGACACAATCACAGGCTGAACTATGACACCTAGTAGTTTGAAAACATGCAAATGTGAGTAGATCAATAGGTACCGATTCTGCGGGAAGGTAATGATGCTCCTTGCAGTCATGCCAGCCACATGACCTAAGAGGTGTCTACGGACAATGCTGGCTGTTTGGCTTAGAAACAGAAATGAGACCACCCCCCAGAGTCAGACACGGCTAGACTTAATGTCAAAGGAAAACCTTTACCTTTACCTTATACATCCTATAAAGTCATGAATCAGTCTAGACATCAGCAAAAGAAATATGGGTTGGATTGTTCATGGGTCAGGTTGAGTACAATACCTTAACTCTTGCCACAGAAAGGAACCATCCCCTTCTCTGAATAGAATGGTGAAAAGAAAGGGCTAAGTTGGTTCTGGGAATACCTTGAAGACACCTGGACCCCTGTACTCTTGCCACCATTGTACCTGTTCTGGAACTTCATTAAACAGAGCTGGAGGAAATGGGGGAAAGCAGAGGAAATTGTATTCTGTGCGTGGCATTCCATCTTTAAAGAAGACCATGAATTTACTCCTTCTCCCAGATTAACCATCTGCTTAAAGGAGATAGAAGACAATGTTCATAAGACAGACTCCTTTCTTTCCTTTCCTTTCCTTTCCCTCCTAATCTCCTTACTCTCAATCGCAGAAGTCCAAAACCTTCTAGGAACTTTAACTTACTGTAGTTGGTAAGAAGAAGAAAAAGTTTAAAAGCTCACAGTAGCACAATTTCAAAAGCCAAGATTACTATGAAGGACAAATAACAGGAAAAACAAGGTAGTGACATATTGAAATTGCAGTATTCCTAATGATTAAATTAATTTTTAAAAATTTACCATACCAGGCTCATGAAACAGGATTTGGGAAGAGAAATGCCAATGCTTGATAGGAGAAGGTAAAGGTAAAGGTTTCCCCTGACATTAAGTCTAGTTGTGTCCGACTCTGGGGGCTGGTGCTCATCACAATTTCTAAGTCAAAGAGCTGGCGTTGTCTGTAGACGCCTCCAAGGTCATGTGGCTGGCATGACTGCATGAAGCACCATTACCTTCCCGCAGAAGCAGTACCTATTGATCTACTCACACTTGCATGTTTTTGAACTGCCAGGTTGACAGAAGTTGGGCCTACCAGCTGGAGCTCTCCCCACTCCCCAGATTTGAACCACCAACCATTTGGTCAGCAAGTTCAGCGCCATCAGGGGCCCATAGGAGACTGCCCATAGAAATGGTCATTACTCCACATCACTGAAGCAATTCAACAGGGGCAAGTTTGATAAATCCCATCCTAAGTGTTTCCAGCTTTCTCTTGTTTCCACATGCATCAGGAGCTCAGAAGTAAATTACTAACCAACTCCAGTTCACCTCATTTCCCTACTCTTCAGAGACAGTTCACAGATGAAGCATCATGGACAAGAGGCAGAAGTCCCCATGCGTCATATGATGGGATCCACGTTGCTTTGTCTATGGACTGTTTTAGAAGTGTGTGGCAATGGAAGGGCTCTTGTATGTGTTGAACTCCCTGGTCTTTTTGAATGCCTGAGTGGGGCTATGCAGAATGATCCACGGATCATATACAAATCCATAATTTTGGCTTCAAAAACCTGCCCTTGACTTATACATGAAGTCAATAAGCAAAATGCCATTCATTTTTTTACACTGTTGTAAATAACAGGATTTGACTATCCATGGATATTATGGTCGTGGGACCAAACTCCAGTGGATACCAATGGATCACTGAATGTGGTTTTAAATTAGCTTCATTTGAATGCATTGCTATTTCAAAATTAGACTCCCCATGTGTTCCTTTTAGTTGAAGGAAAACAGTTGTCTTGAGAACATATAGAACAGGCATGGGCAAACTTCGGCCCTCCAGGTGTTTTGGACTCCAACTCCCACAATTCCTAACAGCGTCAGGCCCGTTTCTTTTCCCCCTCAGCCACTTAAGCCTGATATAGAGCAACCTTATCATCCCTTCAACATTTCATGGATTTAAAAAACTCAATACTTGCCAATTGTATTGATTTGGCAGAGAAAATTTCAATTCATTTTCTGTCATCCTACTTTTTTGTCCCAATTTTCCCCAACTTCTCCCATTTTGCCCTTTCACCCTGATATTTCATTCTGAGTGTCCTAATCTTGCTTTACACAGTGGGGAACCTGAAACACAGCTTCCATGGAAACCCTCGAAGTATACATATGTCCAAATGGGAAGCAGGGAGTCTTTTGACTCTGAAAGGAAGTATACAGATTATAAATGAACATTTCTTATTCTGATGCTACTTTGGAAAAATGCACTGAACTCTCCCCTTAGAGCAGTGGTTCTCAACCGCCCTAATATTGTGACCCCTTAATACAGTTCCCCTGGTTGTGGTGACCCCCAACCATAACATTATTTCTGTTGCTTCTTCATAACTGTAATTTTGCTGCTGTTATGAATCGTCATGTAAATATCTGATATGCAGGATGTATTTTCATTCACTGGACCAAATTTGGCGCAAATACTCAATACACCCAAATTGGAATACTGGTAGGTTTGGGGGAGGGGTTGATTTTGTCATTTGGGAGTTGTAATTGTTGGGATTTATAGCTCACCTACAATCAAAGAGTTCTGGCTTACAGAACTCCCATGACCAATAGAAAATACTGGAAGGGTTTGGTGGGCATTGACCTTGAATTTTGGAGTTTTAGTTCACCTACATCCAGAGAGCACTGTGGACTCAAACAATGATGGATCTGGGCCAAACTTGACATGAATCCAAAATATGCCACAATGTGAACACTGGTGGAGTTTGGGGGGAAATAGACCTTGACATTTGGGATTTGTGGTTGCTGGGATTTATAGTTCACCTACAATCAAAGAGTATTCTGACCCCCACCAACAATAGAATTGGGCCAAACGTCCCACACAGAACCCCCATGACCAACAGAAAATATTGTGTTTTCTGATGGTCTTTAACATCCACTCACAAGGGTCCCCTCAAGGGTCCCAACCCCCAGGTTGAGAAATGCTGCCTTAGAGCATCATAATCTGATCATCAATCTCCCACATCACATCAGTATGAGTTCAAAAGTTAGTTTGGAACCATTTTCCTCTGAGATGCAATTAGTACACTTTTTTCAAAATTATGTATTTCATTAACACTCTACTTAGATCACGAGATCTTAGGCTTGCAAACTATTAACAGTTGAATCCAACTAACAACAAATCTAAAGCAATCAAAGTCATTTATCAGTCTGCAAAGAAATAATGTAACAGGCTAAAAGAGCTGAAAGCAGTTAAAATCAGGGAACTGAGAGATGTACTTTGTGGAAATATTTTACCTTTTAAAAGGAGAGATAAACAGGTTTTGACCGGTTGGTTGCTTGCTTTTCCTGGCTCCCTTTTAACTCCAAGTGTTCATACACTGTTATTCCTTAATTACTGTGGGAGAGCTCGTTCCAGCCTCTCCTCCTAAGAGATTCCTTTCTGAGTTTATTGCTATCTTGATCATATAGTAATAATGCTGGGGATTAATTTTATCTAAACCGGTGCCGTGCAGCTTCTTGGAAATGCAGCTGCCACTTCTGGAAGATATTTCTATCAGCACCAGAGCTTGGAAACATAATTCCCCAGTCTCCACCTCTCAGGCTGCATCTACACCAGAGGTTCCCAATCTTTTTTTGACCAGAGACCACTTTGACCAGGACTACTCTCCAACATTAGTACCAAAAGGGTTGTGAATCAGTTTTTGGTCAACTTTAGATTGGGTTTGGTTATTTGGGGTTAGCTATCTATTGCATTCGATAGACCACTTCAGCTGTAGTTTCCGATACAGAACATATGCCACCCAGTAGTCACCATCTGCTCGCCCACAGAAATCCATATCTAATAATCTAGAGCTGACGTGGTAGTAGTAATCTTTCGTTGGTAGTCGGCCTCTCTCCTCCCAACATCCCTGTTGTCTCGGCATTATAAGAGGGTTTCGCGAGGCCAGTTGCTCTTGTGGCTGCGTGGTTTTGAGGCAATGGTGTAGTAATGGTGAGGCTGAGGACCGTATTTTTGTTCTTGCAGACCACTGGTGGTCCACAGACTACAGGTTGGGAACCACTGATCTACACTGTATAATTGATGCAGTTTGACACCATTTTAAATGTTCACTACTATGGAATCCTAAGAATGGTAGTTTGGCGAGGCACTAGCATTCTTTGGCAGAGAAGCCTAAAGACTTGGTAAAACTGGGTTGTTGTAGGTTTTTTCGGGCTATATGGCCATGTTGTAGAGGCATTTTCTCCTAGAGGAGAAAATGCCTCTACAACATGGCCATATAGCCCGAAGAAACCTACAACAACCCAGTGATTCCAGCCATGAAAGCCTTCGACAATACTTCGTAAAACTCCCAACTCTGATGACTCCATAGCAATAAGTCATGGGGGTTAAAGTGATGTCAAACTGCATTAATTCCACAGTGTAGATGTATTCACAGTTCATCAGAAGATGCTATGGCAAGACATGGGAAGATCTGGGTCTTAAGATTTCTCTTTGGTTCAGAAAATATGAGAGTTAGAAGGTGTCAGTTCTTGGCCTCATCTTGTGATTAGTTGATAAAATTATAATTAATTACATTTTACATTTAATAGAGGAAGGGAGCGAGGCCAAGGGGAAGGAGAGGAGCTGAACATAAGTGGACGCAATGATTAATGCTTCCTTAATTGGAGATAGTTTAATAATGAGGCTATTGTAAAAACCACACCCAATTAGCTCAGGAATGCTGCGATATCTTGTGGAATACTGACCAGTTTCAGCTGTTAAGTCACTTCTCCTGACCCAACATACATACTTTGAGTCTAATGTGCCAGCAAATCTAATAGTAAAGATAAAGATTTTCCCCTGACATTAAGTCCAGTCGTGTCCGACTCTGGGAGTTGGTGCTCATCTCCATTTCTAAGCTGATGACCCAGCATTGTCTGTAGACACCTCCAAGGTCATGTGAGTGCATGGAGCGCCATTACCATCCTGCTGAAGCAGTACCTATTGATCTACTAGCATTTGCATGTTTTCAAATTGCTAGGTTTGCAGGAGCTGGTGATAGCCCCCCAAGCGGCAGGGACTCCTGCCTTCAAGTTGGTTTGAACTGCGGCAGGGAGTTCCGCAGTTCCGGAGGGTCAAGTTGGGCCAACAGATGAAATGTGCCCCAGCCCGCAGCTCACAGCCAAGAACTGCATGAAACCTCTTGATGTTCTTTCACTTTCCCCTTCTCTTCCTTTGTAACAAAACCCCTAATAAACCACTTGAGTCTTGCAACTTTGAATCCTTTCCGCTTGATACTTTTGTGTCCTTTACTGTCTGGAGCTTTCCATATATTTAATGAACCTTTTTCTGAGCTCCGGGGAACCGTGGGCTCACCGGGGATGCCTCCCTGGCCTCCCCGGGCTTCTAAATTTACGGCCGAAATAACCGCGGATACGGAGGGAATCCTAGCGGCCCCCCCTTATCCGCCAAAACGACAACATGGCGGATCGGCCCCGTTCCAATTTTGCATTTTTCTACATTAAATTCTAACGCTAACTGCTATCTCGGTTTCTTCCATTTTGGGCTCCGACACTCGGAAAAAAAATTGTGTTTGTTAAATGAATTAATTCGGCCAAGCAACAGCTGATTGTCAAATTTTAGCCGGCCTTTTGGATTGCTTTGCTCCGCTCGCTGCCGCTCGCTCTCGCATGGCCCCCACCGCCGGGGAACCACCGCCGCTGCCCGGCTGGCTGCCCTGGGAAGGGGGGGGGGGATTGGGCAGGGAGGCCCGATCCCCGGCTGGGAGCGCGGCTTACACCGGAGCCAGAGCCTCGCTCCCCCTTCAGCTCCAGCTCCCGATGGACGGAAGGACTGATCTTCGGCCAGCCCGCTGGCGCCCCTGGACTGCCCCCTTCGCATCCAAGCCCCCCCCCCCGACCTGGACTTTGGGACTTTTTAGTTTCCTTCTTTACCATTTATGAAATAAATAAAAATGCCTTTTTTTCTGCAATGAACTGGGATGGGTGGTGGGAGGTGATGAGATATTGCCTGTATATTAATATTATCTATATGGTAGTGATGCCTTATGATTTCGATGTATGTAACCCTATGAACCCCCCTGGATCCTCACCCCCTTGACCCTTGTTCCCCCCAAAACCGACGTGACCAGGAACTGCCCGAGGAGGGGGCCCCAGCCTCTTCCTCAATCACCCAGTGATTAACTCAATTGCATGGACAGTACTGCAAATCCCTGATCCTATCGTTCGGAGCAAGGCCAGAGGGAAAAGGAGATTTGCGGAGACCCAGGAAGAAAAGACTGATTAATTCAATCAGACATCGTTGACCCTCCGGGTGGTCCAATGTCGACATTGCCATTCATATTTATCCCCAAAACCCATCAAGGCCAAGGAAGCCTTTTGTTTTTCAAAGATCACCCTCTTCCCGCCCGGAACAAAAGCCGCATTCCAGCGGCAGGAGGTTCCAAATTTCATCATCCTTTTCCTTTGTCCACGGCCGTCCCGCCTCCTCGCTCCTGATTGGCCCAGCCACGGAAGCGGGCGGAGGGTTCCCATTGGCCCTCCCGGGGGGCGGGAGCATCCTGATTGGCCAGGAGGCGGGACAAACCGCCCAGCCTCCTCCCAGCTGTTTCAGCCTCGGCCAATCAGCGCGATGCCGGCCGGCAAATGGGCGGCGGGGTTTTCAAACTGTTTTTCCTTTGTCTGCATGCTATAAAAATGCCTGGAAACTCTGTAAAAATTATGCTTATAGAGGAAAGATCCCTGTAACGCATCCTTTTCAGCTGAATCGCAAAATAAACGCCTTGATCGTTGGATTCTTCCGCCTCGGGTGAGCTGATTACATTTTAACCTTCCTGCATGCTTGGATTGGCTCCCGGAAATCTCGCCGAGGTACCAGGACCCTCTTTGGTGCGGTCCTAGGGCTCTCCCCCTTGGAGAGTCCCCCCAAAAGAGCTCGATATCATTTGGCTTTACCACGAAGGGACTCCTGCCTGAGGTCCTGACTAAATTATAGCCCAAATTTTCAGGCAGGCACCTTGGTCTGATTCTTTGGGCCAGAGCAAAGGAGGAGCGGCTTGGGAAAAGAGGCGCCTCTCCTGATTCGGACCCTTATTTGACCAGCTGACCAAAACTACAAATTCTCCCACAGCCTTCCTTCCAAGCTCTGACCTGGAGTTTCAGCACAAAGGAGCATAGGGAAGCCCTGATCCAAGGACTTCCAGGAAGAAGCACGATCAACGCCTACGGGGAAGACGTCTGAAAGGGTAAGCAACCGGGGTCCCCCAAGACGACCAGGTGGAGGGGTCTCAAGTTTCTCTGGCCAGCTTCGGAGTTTGCCCACTGGAGAGGGATTTTCTTGGGATTCGGTAACAAATCCTGGGTGAGGGGGGCGAACATCTAGGCGTTTGAGGTCCAGACTTGCAATCCAGCTCGCCTTTTTGCGGACCTGAAAGGGGCTGCGTGGGAAAGGGAGTCCCCCCTTTTGGACTGCCCAGCTGTTCAGGTGCTGGTCGCTCAGGGCTTTTCCGACTAGGAACCGTTCCGGGTTAGTTCTTTCTGTTCCGGTTGGCAGAGAACGCCCTGATTAGCCACTGGTCTGTGGGGCTAGAAGGAAAGATGGGCGCATGTGGGTCTAGGATCGAAAAACGTTCCATTCCATCAGAAACACCCTTAGGAAAGATACTGGCAGAATGGAATGGAGGGGCGACACGATCGTTGTCGCCAGCCAGTTTGGTAAAGTACAGCACGAAGAAGTGGCCCACCAGGCCACTGGAAGGTGGAGTCTCGTGGCCCCCTCATGGCAGCACTGACCCGGACCTCATCTTGAAGCTCCAGTCAGACTGTTGTGAGAGAGCCAAGTGGACCGAGCTGGCCTACGCTTCATGCTTCTTTACCTTGTACCGGAAGGAGGCGGAAGGGGGTAGTTGTGTCCAGCTCCTGCCATGCAAGGAAAAGGAAACAAAGCCCCAACCCCCTAAGAGCCTCCCTCCAGACCCTCTACCACCTCCTGAGGAGGATCCCCTTGAAGTATTTGCTTGTCCCCCTCCTTACCGCCCCAGCTCCTCCATCTCACGCCCCACTGCTCCCCCTCCTGCCCCCACTTCCCAGCCCCTTCTCCCTGGCATCCCTGCTCTTCAGGCATCTCCAGCCCTACAACCCAGCAGACCCAGCCCCCGTGAGGCAGAGAAATCTCCTTGCCCAGATTCAGGCCCTTCCATCAGGAGTGCCTCCACCCTGTATCCTTCACTGCCGTCCCCTTCAGCTTGCCCACCCTCCTCAGGCACCCCTCCTAGCACCTCCCGGACTCCTTCTTTAGACCTCAATCATCTGCCCTCTCCGGCTTCCTCCTCATTTGTCCCCTCCATACATAGCAGCCCTCTGGAACTTTTCCAGTCCCCTGCCCAGACCCCCCAGAAAACCCCCTGCCCTCCAGAGAAGCCATTCTCCCTACAGGACCTTGACCCCCTGGCCCCCACTTTCCACCCTCAGCAAAGGTTCCCTGCCATCTGTCCCCCAACATCTTCCACTCCCCTCTCCTCACATGCCCATCTACCTTGCTGCCACAGGGACACCCCAGGGTCCTCCCAAGGAACTCCTCCTCCAACCCTGATACCTTTGATCCCCTCCCCAGCTCCATCACCTGCCTCTGCCAAATCTCCCATGGATCCAAACAACCCCTTTGAGCCCCTCATCACCAAGGATAGTCTGCGCCGTCCCCATGCCCACATGCAAGCCCCCTTAAGGGAGACTGTGGGCCCAGGGGGCGGCTCTGTCCTTGTGCATGTCCCCTTCACTACCTCTGACCTCATCAACTGGAAGAGGAGCACTGCTCCCCTCCACCAGGATCCCACAGAGATGCAGGACCTGCTCAAGACCATCTTCATCACCCATCGCCCCACTTGGGGGGATGTCATGACCCTGTTAGGATCACTCCTCACTCAAGAGGAAAAGCGCCGCCTACTGGCAGCTGCTCAGGCTGAGGCCATGAAGGGAGATGTGGATGATGGGGAAGACAGGGAGGTAGTTTTTCCCACCAAAGAAGATCCAGGGTGGAATTTCAACACAGAGACAGGCAGACAGGCCCTAAAGAGCTTCCATCGCCACATCCTGGCTGGCCTTCCCTTAGTATACCCTCGGCCCCTGAACCTCTCCAAGCTCCTTGACATCAAGCAGGAGCCTGACGAGAGCCCTTCTGACTTCTATGACCGGATGTGTCGTATGGCCAAAAACTGGACCAACATTGACCCCACTGACCCCGACAGCCAGCGCATGTTGAACACCCTTTTCATTGGGAAAGCCACCAGGGACATCAAGCTCAAACTCCAGAAGATAGAAGGAGGGGAGGGAATGCCCATCTCCCAGCTAATCAACATTGCTTTCAAGGTTTACCACAACCGTGAAGATGCAGCCGCCCAAAAGGAAGAAGACGACAGGAAGGCCCAAGCAGAGGTTCAGGCCACATGCATGGTGGCTGCCCTGTCGGAAAGGGACAGGAACAGGGGCCCCAGGGACAATAAGGATAGATCAGCCTGGAGGGGACAGGGCCAAGGGAGGCAGGGAGGACAAAGGGAGATCCAATGCTTCCAGTGCAAGGGGTGGGGACACATCAAGAGGGAATGCCCGGAGCTGAGGGACAGAGGGGCACATGAGAGGGTCATGTGACTAGGAAAAAGGATATCCCTTGCCCCCTCTGACCCCATTGTGCCACTTAAGTTGGGGAGAAGGACTGTTGACTTCCTCCTGGACTGTGGGGCCACCCACTCAGTGCTCACAGAGGGGTTCAAGGGGACGGAACTAGGGAATAGGAAGGCTCAGGTAGTGGGAGTCTCAGGGAAGGAGGCAGAGCGTTCTTTCATGAAGCCCATGGAATGTGAGGTGGGAGGGAGGACCTTGTCCCATGAGTTCCTATATATGCCTGAGTGTCCTGTCCCCCTTCTGGGCAGGGATATCCTTTGCAAAATCAGGGCCCAAGTTGCTTTTGGGCCAGAAAAGATCATCCTGGCCGTACCTGAGGAGGAGGGCTGGAGAGCCCAGGCCTTTCTTCTCCATCAGCCTAGCCCAGAGGCTGACCTAATTCCCTTAGCAGTTTTGCAGCAGGTGGATCCCGTAGTATGGGCAGATGGGGTTCCTGGAAGAGCTAAGAACATTGCACCTGTCTCCATCTCTCTCAAGCCTGACATCATCCCTCCCAAGATCCCCCAGTATAGGATTTCCCTGGAAGCTCGCAAGGGGCTCCAGCCCATTATTGATAACTTCCTGCAGCATTCCTTGCTCAGGGAGTGTGCCTCCCCTTACAACACGCCGGTCCTTCCTGTTCGTAAACCAAATTCTTCTCCTGTTGAATTCCGGTTCGTGCAGGACCTCAGGGCCATCAACGCCATAGTGGTGGACCTGCATCCTGTGGTGCCAAACCCTTACACTCTTCTCTCTACCATTCCTCCCTCGTGCTCTTGCTTTACTGTTCTTGATCTTAAAGATGCCTTTTTCTCAATTCCACTTGCTAGAGACAGTCAGGAGATATTTGCCTTTGAGTGGGAGCATGTGGGTACTGCCAGGCGGGTCCAGCTTTGTTGGCAGGTTTTGCCCCAAGGTTTTACCTCCAGCCCTACGATCTTCAGCCAGAGCCTCGCCTCAGAGTTGGAGAAGTGGCCTGACCGTGACCAAGGAGTCCTGCTGCAGTATATTGATGACCTGCTTCTTTGTTGTGGAGATCCAAGCACCTGTGAACGCCTCACCATCAGCCTCCTCAACTTCTTGGGAGAAGCTGGCTTCAAGGTATCCAAGAAGAAGGCCCAGATCTGCAAGGACACTGTCAGGTACCTGGGGTTTGATGTCAGCCAAGGACAAAGGGCATTGGGACCAGAGAGGAAGGAGGCCATCTGCAGGGTCAAGGAGCCCAGGACGAAGAAACAGCTGAGGGGTTTTTTGGGCATGGCAAGTTTTTGCAGGATTTGGCTGCCAAACTTTGGACTTATTGCCAGACCCCTATATGAGGCAACATCAGGGCCAGAGACTTTCCTTGTTTGGTCAGCAGAGTGCAGGACCGCCTTTGAAACCATCAAAAAGGCCCTCATCTCTGCACCTGCCCTGGGGCTCCCTGACATGACCAAGCCTTTCTTCCTCTATGTCCATGAACGCCAGGGGGTGGCATCGGGGGTGCTGACCCAGCCCTTGGGCAGCACCAAAAGACCTGTGGCTTACTTTTCCAAGCGCCTCGACAACACCAGCCTTGGGTGGCCAGCCTGTTTGAGAGCTGTGGCGGCTACTGCCTTGGTAGCTGAAGAAGCCAGGAAGCTGACTTTGGGCCAGCCGACGACTGTCTACGTTCCCCATAGTGTCCTGTCCGTCCTGGATGCCAAGGGGACCAACTGGCTCTCTGCTGGCCGGCTCACCCGCTACCAGGCTCTTCTCATCGACCAGGGAGATCTCACCCTAGCCACCACCAACTGCCTCAACCCAGCCACCCTGATGCCCATCGAGATGGCCGAAGGAGACAACCAGGAGCCCCACGACTGCATCGCCACCATCGAGGAGGTGTACTCCAGCCGTCCAGACCTCAAGGACCAGCCCCTTCCAGATGCTGAGCTCGAACTCTTCACAGACGGCAGTAGCAGTTGTCACCAGGGAGTAAGGAGAGCCGGGTATGCGGTGGTTACTCTATGGGACACTATAGAGGCCAAACCACTTCCCTCTGGCACTTCTGCCCAGAAGGCTGAACTCATCGCCCTCACCAGAGCCTTGGAACTGGCTGAGGGGAAGACTGCCAACATCTATACAGACTCTAAGTTCGCTTTCCATGTGCTGCATGCCCATGGAGCCATCTGGAAGGAGAGAGGGTTGCTGACAACAGCTGGCAGTCCTGTCAAACACCAGGCTGAAATCCTGAGGCTCTTGGAGGCTGTTTGCAAGCCTGCTGCAGTAGCTGTCATCCACTGCCGGGGACATCAGGCTGGGGACCAGGACACCGCTAAGGGGAACCGGAGAGCAGACGCAGCAGCAAAGGGGGCCGCCAACCAGGAGCCCACCTTCTTGGGAGCCCTGATCCCAGACACCACTGTGACCACTCTCCCAGTGTACGGGACTTTGGATGATGAGTTTGCTAAGGGAGAGGGTCTGAAGCTGGAGGAAGGATGGTGGAAGGACAACCAAGGCCGTCTGCTGCTGACGGATCCCCTTATGCGTGAAGTGGCCCTACGTCTCCACAAGAGCACCCATTGGGGTCATGATGCTATGCTGGAACATCTCAGGACTCTCTTCATTGGCCCCAGGATGGCCCAGCAATCCATCTGGGCTTGCCGACGGTGCCTTTTGTGCCTTAAGAACAATCCCAAGATCCAGAAGAAGCCAGAAGTGGGGCATCTCAAAGCAGGCCTCCAGCCAGGGCAGGTGTGGCAGGTGGACTTTGCTGAATTGCCATCCAGTAGGAAGTACAAATACTTGTTGGTGTTTGTGGACAGTTACAGTGGCTGGCCAGAGGCCTTTCCCTGCTACTCCTGTGCTGCCAAGGAAGTAAGCCATGCCCTCCTGAACCACATCATCCCCCGTTTTGGACTGCCGGCATGTCTGTCCTCAGATAACGGGGCATCTTTCGTCTCCAAGGTCACTCAACAGGTCGCTCAGGCCCTCCAGATCAAGTGGGACCTGCATACCAGCTGGCATCCTGAGGCTAGTGGGAAGGTTGAGAGGATGAACCAGACCATCAAGAGACAGTTGGCTAAGATTTGTCAGCAGGCGAGCTTGCCCTGGCCAGATGCCCTTCCACTTGCTCTCACTCGAGTTAGGGCAGCTCCTAGGGGAAAGTTAAAGCTGAGTCCCTTTGAGATTCTCTATGGTAGGCCCTTTCCTTCTTCTCAAGTTCCTTTAAAGGCTGATCACCTGCATGAGGTGGGATCCGAAAGCATTAGACAAAGGCTGTCGTTCCTTACTTCTATCCTTTCTTCTCTAAATAGGTACCTGCTTTCTCGCCTTCCTGTCCCTCTGGATGCTCCTGTGCACAACTTCTCCATCGGGGATTGGGTCCTCATACGCACCTACAAACCGGAAGCGTTGACCGAGAGGTGGGTCGGACCTCACCAGATCCTCCTCACCACCCACACTGCTGCCAAGGTAAAGGGCATCCGTGCCTGGATCCATCACTCCCGGCTGAAATTGGCCCCAGAGCCAGAAGTGGGGCCGATAGAGGGAAAGGAGACCGACGAGCAGTGGACCGTTGAGCCAGTGGAGGATCTGAGGCTTTTGTTCCGGAAGGCCCCTTCGGAAAACCCCCCTGCGGGCGATCCGGCCGACCCACCCCCTTCCAGAGCCTCTAGGCGGAGAAAACATCGTGCAAGAGGACCCAGAGGCCCCCCTGGAGATCCCCACCAAATTTCACGTTCCTAGGACCGCGGGAACTTATTAAACCCGCTACTTCCGGGTTTCTGTCAACCCGCTTTTGACGTCTGTCAAAAGCCGTTCCAGCTGATTTTGACAGGAGCGCCCTCCACTTCACCCCAGCCTTGTTTCACTTTTCGCTACAAGCCGGCAGAGCAAGGGAGCTGTCTGCACTAGCACCACCTAGCGGTAAGCCTATGTTCCTACAATCCACGAGTGTCGCTGTCCAAAATTTCAGCATGTATCTTTCTCTAATTCTTTGCCTGCTCTCTCTATCCCGATGCAGGACCGCTAGTCCTGTCATTGATGATTGGTTATCTACAAAGGCCAACTTCTGGCAGCAATTGGCATCTAGGGTTCTCAATGTCTCTGATTTCTGTCTGTCAAGCGGAGTGACAGCCACGGATCTATTCTCGAGTTGTTTGATCGGAATTCCAGAACCTCTGGAGACTTTTCGAAATTTTACCATTTTTCAGCATATCCCTTCCAAGCCTATGTCATACAGGGATCTGTCTGTATGGGGCAGGGCTGCCAGGGAAAGGGAGCCGGGCATGGTGGCGATTAAATTGGCCCATAGCCCCCATGCTCCACACTGCTTCAAAGTTCCCAAGTGTGTTGGGAAGTGCCAAAAGTTAACACAGGACAATTCTCTAAATTGCTCATCCATAGAGACTTTGCCTCACATGAATGCCCATTTGGTCTTGCCCCCAGGATGGTTTTTTCTGTGTGGGCAGACAGCCTATAGTTATCTCCCAGCCAACTCCTCCATAGGGAATTGCGCCTTGGGTAGGCTGTCGGTTTTCATGCCTTCCAAAAGTGACCTGGAACTGGCACACTCCTTGGCTAGGGAGGCTAGGTCTATTCAAAGCATGGACCCAAATTGTGATCCCTCTGTGGTCATCAAGGGCATTCCCCAATTCGTAGCAACTGCCCTGTTCACCCCTGGGGTGGCAGCTGGCATGAACTACAGGGCCATTAAACATCTGGCCTGTGCTCTGGTCAAAAACCTCAATTTCACCTCACAAGCCTTGGCCTCCATAGCCACTGAAATGCACGAGCTGAGGGAAGCTGTGCTGGACAATCGTGCTGCCATAGACTTTTTATTGTTGAAAAATCATTATGGCTGTGAGAGTGTGCGCCACATGTGTTGTTTCAATCTGACTGACCAGACCCCTGTAGTCCGCAAGGCCATAGAGGGAATAAATGACTTGGCAGCTGGCATCAAAGAAACCGTCGGCTTTGATCTCAGTTTTTTGACAGACTGGCTCCCTTCTTTAGATTGGCTCCGAAAGGGCTTTCTAGTTTTCCTAGGTCTCATTATCCTTCTCTTGGTTCTGAGCTGCTGCTGGTCTCACATTCCCGCTCTGTTCCAAATTTGCAAAAGGGGGAAGCGTTCTGATCCATCTCGCCAGATGGCCCTGCTGCCCCTGGCTGGGTACAATGCTTGGGCGGAAACATTGCGGAGTCCGCCGCCGCGGCTCCTGCAGTTTCCGAGTGGGGGTATGATAGCCCCCCAAGCGGCAGGGACTCCTGCCTTCAAGTTGGTTTGAACTGCGGCAGGGAGTTCCGCAGTTCCGGAGGGTCAAGTTGGGCCAACAGATGAAATGTGCCCCAGCCCGCAGCTCACAGCCAAGAACTGCATGAAACCTCTTGATGTTCTTTCACTTTCCCCTTCTCTTCCTTTGTAACAAAACCCCTAATAAACCACTTGAGTCTTGCAACTTTGAATCCTTTCCGCTTGATACTTTTGTGTCCTTTACTGTCTGGAGCTTTCCATATATTTAATGAACCTTTTTCTGAGCTCCGGGGAACCGTGGGCTCACCGGGGATGCCTCCCTGGCCTCCCCGGGCTTCTAAATTTACGGCCGAAATAACCGCGGATACGGAGGGAATCCTAGCGGCCCCCCCTTATCCGCCAAAACGACAACATGGCGGATCGGCCCCGTTCCAATTTTGCATTTTTCTACATTAAATTCTAACGCTAACTGCTATCTCGGTTTCTTCCATTTTGGGCTCCGACACTCGGAAAAAAAATTGTGTTTGTTAAATGAATTAATTCGGCCAAGCAACAGCTGATTGTCAAATTTTAGCCGGCCTTTTGGATTGCTTTGCTCCGCTCGCTGCCGCTCGCTCTCGCATGGCCCCCACCGCCGGGGAACCACCGCCGCTGCCCGGCTGGCTGCCCTGGGAAGGGGGGGGGGGATTGGGCAGGGAGGCCCGATCCCCGGCTGGGAGCGCGGCTTACACCGGAGCCAGAGCCTCGCTCCCCCTTCAGCTCCAGCTCCCGATGGACGGAAGGACTGATCTTCGGCCAGCCCGCTGGCGCCCCTGGACTGCCCCCTTCGCATCCAAGCCCCCCCCCCCGACCTGGACTTTGGGACTTTTTAGTTTCCTTCTTTACCATTTATGAAATAAATAAAAATGCCTTTTTTTCTGCAATGAACTGGGATGGGTGGTGGGAGGTGATGAGATATTGCCTGTATATTAATATTATCTATATGGTAGTGATGCCTTATGATTTCGATGTATGTAACCCTATGAACCCCCCTGGATCCTCACCCCCTTGACCCTTGTTCCCCCCAAAACCGACGTGACCAGGAACTGCCCGAGGAGGGGGCCCCAGCCTCTTCCTCAATCACCCAGTGATTAACTCAATTGCATGGACAGTACTGCAAATCCCTGATCCTATCGTTCGGAGCAAGGCCAGAGGGAAAAGGAGATTTGCGGAGACCCAGGAAGAAAAGACTGATTAATTCAATCAGACATCGTTGACCCTCCGGGTGGTCCAATGTCGACATTGCCATTCATATTTATCCCCAAAACCCATCAAGGCCAAGGAAGCCTTTTGTTTTTCAAAGATCACCCTCTTCCCGCCCGGAACAAAAGCCGCATTCCAGCGGCAGGAGGTTCCAAATTTCATCATCCTTTTCCTTTGTCCACGGCCGTCCCGCCTCCTCGCTCCTGATTGGCCCAGCCACGGAAGCGGGCGGAGGGTTCCCATTGGCCCTCCCGGGGGGCGGGAGCATCCTGATTGGCCAGGAGGCGGGACAAACCGCCCAGCCTCCTCCCAGCTGTTTCAGCCTCGGCCAATCAGCGCGATGCCGGCCGGCAAATGGGCGGCGGGGTTTTCAAACTGTTTTTCCTTTGTCTGCATGCTATAAAAATGCCTGGAAACTCTGTAAAAATTATGCTTATAGAGGAAAGATCCCTGTAACGCATCCTTTTCAGCTGAATCGCAAAATAAACGCCTTGATCGTTGGATTCTTCCGCCTCGGGTGAGCTGATTACATTTTAACCTTCCTGCATGCTTGGATTGGCTCCCGGAAATCTCGCCGAGGTACCAGGACCCTCTTTGGTGCGGTCCTAGGGCTCTCCCCCTTGGAGAGTCCCCCCAAAAGAGCTCGATATCACTGGGACTAACAATGGGAACTCATGCTGCTCCCCGGATTCAAACCTGTGACTTTTCAGTCAGCAAGTTCAGCAGCTCAGTGCTTTAACCCACTGTATCACCGGGGGCTCTAATGGTAAATCTAATGAACACCTGAATTTTTTAAAAAAAGTATTTGCTGATGAATGTAATGTGTAGCAGCAAATGCTGCACCCTTTGTGATATGGCCAATACAGTTGCTGCCTCCTTAGAATTCCTTCTTTCAAAACAATAGAGCACCAAAGCTTTCAGCAAAGGAAAAGAAACCTTGGGGTGCATCTATGCTAATTAATCCACTTTAACTGCCTTGGTTCAGTGCTATGGAGTCATGGGGGCAGAAGTTTTACAAGGCTTTGATCCTTTTCTGCCAAAGAAGGCTGATGCCTCACCAAACTACAAATCTCAGGATTAAATAGCACTGAGCTATGACAATTAGATTACAGATTACATCCTTCAAATGGGAGCTCCAGGTACTCCTGAAGCAGCTTCCACTATTATTGTTGTTGACGGTGATGTTATGGTTATTATTATGTTTAGTTATACCCTGTTTTATCTCAAAGCAGTTTTTAATCAGTTTTTTTAACGATTTTCTCGTACATGTAGCCCACCCATTGTCACCGTGACTGTGTTTATTGTAATCTTATATCATTAATGTATTCATATGTTTTATATAATTATGATGTTGTTGTTTGTTGCATGTGTTTTTGGTTTTATTTTGCTGTAATTTGTTGATTGGGCTTGGCCACATGTAAGCTGCCCCGAGTCCCCGTTGGGGAGATGGCGGCAGAGTATAAATAATAATAATAATAATAATAATAATAATTATTATTATTATTATTATTATTATTGCTTTGGCTCAGCACTAAGATTACCATATTACACAAATCTAATGTGCACCCTAATTTTGGCAAGGTGATTTTGCCCAGAAAGGTGAGTGTTAGATTCGAGTAAATACAGTACATCAGACACAAATGTTGTTCACTCATGTTCCAGCTACTAGACACCCTTCTCCCCCTGCCTGGTAAATTAAGTTGGAGACTGGAGTGATGATTGTGACAAGAGTGTCACAACTGTGATGTAAGTAGTGATTGTGAATGTAGAACAATGCAAATAGGAAACAGTTACATGGTTGTCTAACTTGTAACATCACAACAAACAGAATTCCATACCCAATGAAAAAAACAAAAACAACAGGAGTAAAAAAAGAACCAAATCAGTAGTGATATCTAGACTAAAGAAAGTAATATTACTACTCTGTTCTGCTTTGGTCAAATTTTACTTGGAAACCACAATTTAAGAAGGATATGGACAAACTATGAGTCCCCCATCCCCCCCGTGGGCTGAGAAGGGTGGGGTACAAATACCTGAAATAAATAAGTAAATAAATTAAATAACTATCTCGATAAAATAGTGAAGAGTAGAGACATCACACTGGCAATGAAGATCCGCATAGTTAAAGCAATGGCATTCCCTGTACTAACCTATGGATGCAAGAGCTGGACCATAAAAAAGGCTGAGCAAAGGAAGATTGATGCTTTTGAACTGTGGTGTTGGAGGAAAATTCTGAGAGTGCCTTGGACCCCGAGAAGATCCAGCCAGTCCATCCTCCAGGAAATAAAGCCCAACTGCTCACTGGAGGGAAGGATATTAGAGGCAAAATTGAAGTACTTCAGCCACATAATGAGGAAACAGGAAAGCTTGGAGAAAATATTGATGCTGGGGGGGAAGGAAAAAGGAAGAGGACAAGATGGATGGATGTTATCCTTGAAGTGACTGGCTTGACCTTGATGGAGCTGGGGGTGGTGACGGCCAACAGGGAGCTCTGGCATGGGCTGGTCCATGAGGTCACAAAGAGTTGGAAGCAACTGAATGAATAAACATTCATTCATAAATATTAGAAGCAAAGTCCTATGAGGAGCAGCTTAGGATGCTGCATTATGTTTAGCATGCAGGAAAAAAAAAGTCTGAGGGCGGACATGAAAGCTGAGAGGGGACATGAAAGTTTGCTACCAAGCACAATTCAGAGTGTTGGCTTTAGCCTATAAAGCCCTAAACCGTTCCGACCTAGCCTACCTGTCTGAACGTTTCTCCCTCTATGAACCATCTCAAAGGTTAAGATCTTCTGGGGAGGCCCTGCTCTCAGTCCCACCACCATCACAAGTGGGGTTGGTGGGAATGAGAGACAGGGCCATCTCAGTGGTGGCTCCTCGGCTCTGGAACTCCCTCCCCAATGAGATTAGATCAGCGGCCTCCCTCCTGGCCTTTAGGAAGAGGACAAAGACGTGGTTGTGGGACTACCCTTTGGCCAGTAAAATTATGCAGTGCAAAGAGTAATTAAGGAACATGTGCAATGTCAATTGGAATGGCTATGGTGTACAATTTTCAGATGATGTGATTTTAATATTTATGCCAGGATGTTTTTAACGCTTTCTTTTAATGTTTACATTTTGTTTTATTATGTATGTTTAATGATTTTAATGATTTTAAGTTATAGTTGTATGTAGTGGTTAGTTATTATGAGTTCCTGTTTTACTTGTATGTTGATATTGAATTAACATGTTGGCATTGATTTAACCTTTCTCACTCACACATACACCCCAGGTGTGAGAAAGGTGGCATATAAATACATTAAATAAATAAATGTTTAAATATTTGAAAGGATGCCATATTGAAATTGATGCCTGGACATGGAGCAATGGATTCAAATGGTAGGAAAAGAGATTCCACATTAACATTTGGAAAAACTGAAATGTATTGCCACCTCCAAGTGTGATAGAGCCTCCTTCTCTGAAGGTTTTGCACAGAGAGTGGATGGCCATCTATTTACATTTGTATTCCTGCATGCCATGGGGATGGACTGGATGGCCCTTGGGGTCTATTCCAACCCTATGATCCTATAAAACACAATAAATCATTGGGCTTTTCTTAACATCCTTATGCATCTTGTTTTTCAATTATCTCGTTTAGGGTATATTCCAGCTGGCACTCACATCTGAGTTCATTATTTGAAGGAGAGTGTAACTTTTCACAAGCAAACTTGTTGCTTTCATGTGGTTGCCACTGCTATTCAAAGTAAGAATCCACAAATTGGCACTACTCTGAGAGTCATTGGCTGCCAATTGCATCGTTTCCAGGAAACTATGCTAATATGATAATAAAATAATGCAGGTATAGAATTGGTCCCTGGCACACTGGGAGGAGAAACTGCAGATTTGAAACATCAGAAAGCTTGAGAAGCACTGCCATAGAGAAATCTTACTTTTCTTCAAGCAGCATCAGAACAGTTGTTGTAGGTTTTTTCGGACTATGTGGCCATGTTCTAAAGGCACTTTCGCCTGACGTTTCGCCTGCATCTTTGGCAAGCATCCTCAGAGGTAGTGAGGTCTATTGGAACTAGGAAAAGGGGTTTATATATCTGTGGAATGACCAGGGTGAGACAAAGGACTCTTGTCTGTTGGAGCTAGGTGTGAATGTTTCAACTGATCACCTTGATTAGCATTTGATTGCCTGGCAGTACCTGGAGCAATCTTTTGTTGAGAGGTGATTAGATGTCCTTGTTTGTTTCCTCTCTGTTGTTGTGCTGTTCTAATTTTAGAGTTTTTTAAATACTGGTAGCCGGTTTTGTTCATTTTCATGGTTTCCTCCTTTCTGTTGAAATTGTCCACATGCTTGTGGATTTCAATGGCTTCTCTGTGTAGTCTGACATGATGGTTGTTGGAGTGGTCCAGCATGTGGACAATTTCAACAGAAAAGAGGAAACCATGAAAATGAACAAAATCTGGCTACCAGTATTTAAAAAAACTCTAAAATTAGAACAGCACAACAACAGAGAGGAAACAAACAAGGACATCTAATCACCTCTCAACAAAAGATTGCTCCAGGCAATCAAATGCTAATTAAGGTGATGAGTTGAAACATTCACACCTAGCTCCAGCAGACAAGAGTCCTTTGTCCCACTCTGGTCATTCCACAGATATATAAACCCTTTTTCCTAGTTCCAACAGACCTCACTACCTCTGAGGATGCTTGCCATAGATGCAGGTGAAACGTCAGGAGAAAATGCCTTTAGAACATGGCCACATAGCCCGAAAAAGCCTACTACAACCCAGTGATTCCGGCCATGAAAGCCTTTGACAATACATAGATTTATCCTACTTTCTCTTCTTGATATTTAATCAAATACCATTCTGCAGAACAATTCATGCAACTTCCTGACAATTGTTGGAAATGATTCAGCCTTATTGGGCATCAAAGCCCAACTATGTGAAAGTACTTCTGCAACATGAGAAACATATAAGTCATTTTCACAAAGTCAGGTTGACTTAACTCTGAAAACAAATGTTGCTGCAGAGAATGGGCCACATGGGCTCTCTAAAACATTCATTGACTAAATTATCCACACAAGGACTATGCAGTTTTTTCCCCCACCTTGGAGAAAACGAATATTCCTGCACAGTATTCACCTCATATTTGAATGTTCTAGTATTCTGTGGATATGTTTCCCCCCGTTTCCCATTCCGAGGAAATGTAATGTTGATGGAAAAAAGAGATTTAAAGATGGGCTTAAAGCCAATCTTAAGAACTCTGGCATAGACACTGAGAATTGGGAAGCCCTGGCTCTTGAATGCTCTAACTAGAGGTCAGCTGTGACCAGCAGTGCTGCAGAATTTGAAGAGGCGTGGATGGAGGATGGAAGGGAGAAACATGCCAAGAGGAAGGTGCGTCAAGCCAACCCTGACTGCCTTCCACTTGGAAACCGATGTCCTCACTGCGGAAGAATATGTGGATCAAGAATAGGGCTCCAAAGCCAACTACAGACCTACCACCAAGACACTACACTTGGAGGACCATCACGCTTGGGCTATAAAGGATCACCCTAAGTCAGTGGTTCTGAACCTGGGGGTCGCGACCCCCAGGGCGATTGCCTGGCCATTTCAGAGGGGTCACGAGGCCTTCTCCATTGGCCCCGCCCCAAGGGCACAGGCCAGGTTCCTTCGCCTGCCACACACTCTCACCATTCGGTGAGGGCGTGAGGCGGGCGAGTGGAACTCGGCACGAGGCCTAGCTTCGCGCAAAGCCCCCTCGCCCGCCTCCCGCTTTCGCCATTCGGCAAGGGTGTGAGGCGGGCGAGGGGAACTCGGCGCGAGGCCTAGCTTCGCACAAAGCCCCCTCGCCCGCCTCCTGCTTTCGCCATTCGGTGAGGGCGAGAGGTGGATGAGGGGATCTCGACCCAGGTAAATGTGACAATCAGGAGTGCATACTACCCACTTCAGCTGATATGCTAGTTGCGCCCCTTCTTAGAATAGGAGGATCTAAAGGTGGTGATGCACACACTGGTAACTTCAAGGAGTTTGGAAACTCCAATTACTGAAGTCCAAAACTTGGCAGCTTGGCAGTTACAGGAACATCCAAGAGTGAATATAATACACCCATGGATGCCAATTAGTTTCCAGGCAAAGTACAAAGTGTTCAGGTTACCTACAGGATTGCCTTTTCCCGTACAATCTGCCCCACACATTTAGGTCCTCTGTGGGGCAGCTATTCCAACCAGTCAGAACCCGACTGGCAACTGTCACCCTAAGGACCTTTTCATCAGCCGCCCTAAGACTGTGAAACGTCCCTCCAGAAGAGCTTTGACAGTTAAATGAGCTGTCAAAATTTGAGATGCAAATTAAGACCCACCATTTCCTTCAGGCCTACCAAGTCAATTTTAAGTTGTGAATTTTAATCTGCATTTCATTAGTACTTGTATATTAACTCAGTGTATCATATCGTATGTGTTTAATAGTGTTTTATCTCTCTTGCTTTAACATGTTGTACACCACCTCATTCCAGGAGTCCCCAGTAGTGCAATGGGTTAAACCCTTATGCCGGCAGGACTGCTGATTGACAGGTCAGCTGTTCAAATCCATGGAGAGTAGGTTGAGTTCCCTCTGTCAGCTCCAGCTCCCCATGTGGGGACATGAGAGAAGTCTCCCACAAGGATGGTAAAACATCAAACATCGGGCATCCCCTGGGCAACGTTCTTGCAGATGGCCAATTCTCTCACACCAGAAGCGACTTGCAGTTTCTCAAGTCGCTCCTGATACCAAACAAAAAACAAAAAACCGCCTTGAGCCACAGGTAGAGGTGAGTAATACATTTACTATTGTTGTTGCTGTTATAATCATCACTTCCATCCATAACCTGGCCAAAGCTATTTTTATTTATTTATTTATTTCCTATATTTATACCCCGCCCTTATCCTTCCGAAGGGGGACTCAGGGTGGCCTAACAAAAGCATCATACAATGCTAGCATCATAAAAACAACCACAGTACAATCAAAATATTAAAAATTAAAACAACAATTAAAACAATTAATTAAGACACATCCATTAAAATCGAAATCCAAAAACCAGTCTGGGTCAATTCATTGCCATAAGTTGTGTGATCTTCTTCCACATGCTGCTCACTGATCAAACGCTTGGTCCCATAACCAGGTCTTGATTTTCCTTCTAAAAGACAAGAGGGAGGTGGCCAATCTGCTATCTCTAGGGAAGGCATTTCACAGGTGGGGGGCCTATCAGGAAGTATCTCTCATTGACGCGCTCAGATTTTCTCACAATGGAGGATGTACCTGAAAAAAATCTCCATTCACCCTCATTAAGTCAGAAAGCGCACATGGGATATAAGGAGAAACATGAATGAGCACATCAAAGGATTCCTGAGTGCCTTTGATGGTAAGCATCAAAGAGACAACTCTTCAGTATCAACAGGCCTTGAAAATTTTTATCAATGTAACATTGACACAAGGGCTGGTAATTTTTTATTAGCAGAGAGAATTATCTCCCCAGACATCCCCCTCATTTTTCCTCTCTGAATATCACTACAGTTCTCATAGCAGCTGGGGTCATGAGATGACTTTCAAAGCAATATATAAAGCTTTGAGACAACCCTATTGTAATACCTTCTATACGAGGCCCTTATGACACAATGAGTTAAACCCTTGTGCTGGCAGGACTGAAGACTGACAGCTCGGAGGTTCGAATCCGGGGAGAGCACGGATGAGCTCCCTCTGTCAGCTCCACATTCCCATGTGGAGACATAAGAGAAGCCTCCCATAAGGATGGTAAAATATCAAAACATCCAGGCACCCCGGGGCAACATCCTTTCAGATGGCCAATTCTCTCACACTAGAAGCGACTTGCAGTTTCTCAAGTCACTTCTGAAACAGAAAAAAACCTTCTGTAGGTGGAAAGGTTAGTCTTGAAGGGGCAGTTAAGACCTGTTCAATTTTATAAACAACTAACCGCCCCCTGCCACGCATTGCTGTGGCCCAGTCTGTTGATCTGGAAAATAAAGTAATGAGAAAGTGTTGGTTTCTAATATATGTAATTTCTTTACGCTTTTGTGTAAACAGTATTTCTTGCTGTTTCTTTTTCAGTGTTGATGTGGTGATTGTCTGGTTTGCCTACTCTGGAACATTCAACATATCATTGTACTTATTTAGAGGTCCCTTTCAAATCTATGATACTATATCTGTGTGTGGGTGAATCATATCTATCTATATCAGTGGCTGGATGGCTCTTTGTCAGGAGGGCTTTGATTACGTTTTCTTGTCAAGGTCTATTTCCCCCAAACTTCATCTGTGTTCATATTTGGGCATATGGAATATTCGTTCCAAGTTTGGTCCAGATCCATCATTGTTTGAGTCCATGGTAGTATCTGGATGTAGGTAAACTATTTTATTTATTTATTTACTTTGCTTATATACCGCTGTTCTCAGCCCAGGGGCGACTCACAACTACAACTCCCAAACTCAAGGTCAATGTTTTCTGTTGGTCATGGGAGTCCTGTATGCCCCGTTTGGTTCAATTCTACCATGCTATTTGATTGTAGGTGAACTATAAATCCCAGCAACTACAACTCCCTATCTATCTATCTATCTATCTATCTATCTATCTATCTATCTATCTATATCTATGGCTGGATGGCTCTTTGTCAGGAGGGCTTTGATTACGTTTTCTTGCCCTGGTGAAGGGAGTTGGACTGGATGGCCTTAAGTATTTTCTGTTGGTCATGGGGGTTCTGTGTGGGAAGTTTGGCCCAATTCTATCATGGGTGGGGTTCAGAATGCTCTTTAATTGTAGGTGGACTATACATCCCAGTAACTACAACTCCCAAATGTCAAGGTCTATTTCCCCCAAACTTCATCTTTGTTCATATTTGGGCATATGGAATATTCGTTCCAAGTTTGGTCCAGATCCATCATTGTTTGAGTCCATGGTAAAATCTGGATGTAGGTGAACTACAACTCCCAAACTCAAGGTCAATGTTTTCTGTTGGTCATGAGAGTCCTGTATGCCCCGGTTGGTTCAATTCTATCATGCTATTTGTTTGTAGGTGAACTATAAATCCCAGCAACTACAACTCTCTATCTATCTATCTATCTATCTATCTATCTATCTATCTATCGCTGGATGGCTCTTTGTCAGGAGGGCTATGATTACATTTTCTTGCCCTGGTGAAAGGAGCTGGGCTGGATGGCCTTAAGTATTTTCTGTTGGTCATGGGGGTTCTGTGTGGGAAGTTTGCCCCGATTCTGTCGTTCATGGGGTTCAGAATGCTCTTTGACTGTAGGTGAACTGTGAATCCCAGTGACTACAACTCCCAAATGTCAAAGTCTATTCCCCCCAAACTCCATCTGTGTTCATATTTGGGCATATTGAGTGCATGTGCCAAGTTTGGTCCAGATCCATCATTGTTTCAGTCCACAGTGCTCTCTGGATGTAGGTGAACTACAACTCCCAAACTCAAGGTCAATGCCCACCAAACCCTTCTAGTGTTTTCTGTTGGTCATGGGCATTCTGTGTGCCAAGTTTGGTTCAATTCCATCATTGATGGAGTTCAGAATGCTCTTTGATTGTAGGTGAACTATAAATCCCAGTAACTACAACTCCCAAGGGAGCCCCCGGTGGCGCAGTGGGTTAAAGCACTGAGCTGCTGAGCTTGTTGATCAAAAGGTCACAGGTTCGATTCCGGGGAGCGGCGTGAGCTTCCGCTGTCAGCCCTAGCTTCTGCCAACCTAGCAGTTCGAAAACATGCAAATGTGAGTAGATCAATAGGTACCGCTCCGCCGGGAAGGTAACGGCGCTCCATGCAGTCATGCCAGCCACATGACCTTGGAGGTGTCTATGGACAACGCTGGCTCTTCGGTTTAGAAATGGAGATGAGTACCACACCCCAGAGTCAGACATGACTGGACTTAATGTCAGGGGACTACCTTTACCTTTTTTTTTACAACTCCCAAATGACAAAATCATAATTTTTTGAGTGATGGTCACTCCTTGTGTTGTGAGACGTTTTGTTGCCAAATTTGGTGTGATTGCGTTCATTGGTTCTTTTGTTGTTAAGGTACTCATTATGCACAGTGCATTTTTATATATATAGATGAACCAATTGTTGGTGAAGGTGAAACTGCAATTGGTTTGCCCCTGCCATTGTTTTTGGAATCTCCCTGCAAGTATGGCTATGAGGACTGTCACATTTAGGGGAAATCTGCATATAGTTTGGCACCACTTTAACTGCCATGGCTCAATGCTATGGAACCCAGGGAAGCTGGAGGGGCTGGGAGCTGCAAAAATAATCCTTGGAGATGCGTTTTCTCTAGAGATGTGCAAAACCGCAAATTAGCAGGTTGGGTGTTGTTTGTTATTGTCAAGTTTACTTTGATTTATAGCAATCCTATGAATGAGAAACCTCCAAATCCCCTTATCATCGTCATCCCTGCTTTTAGGACTTGCAGGCTTCAGGCCACTTTTTATTTGATTCTGAGGTGATCAGTCTATTCATCTGCAAGACAGACTTCCTTTGTTCCTACCGCCTTCCACTTTACCGAGCATTATTGCCTTTTTTAGTGACTCACGTCTTCTCATAATATATTGAAAGTATGACCATTTCAATTTAGTTATCTGGAAATTTAGGGAAAGTTCCCACTTGATATGCTCTTTGATCTATTTATCTGTCTTTTTGGCAGTCTTTGCTATCTGCAGAACCACATTTGGACTCTCTTTTCTCCATATTTTGCAAACATGGACCCTTAATTCCAACTGTGCAAATTTAACAACTGAGCAATGCATTTTTTGATTTGCACAGAAATGTTTCATCTCAAAAGGAATAGGACGCTCCTGAGATCAAACAAATAAAATTAGATTTGTTGTACTTGCCTCACAAATGGCTCAAGGGAGGGAAATTGATCCCTGGCTCTTATCCAATTGGTCACACCTGCCATACAATAACAATATTGAATTGATTATGGAAAAACTCAGGCGCATCAACAATGAAAGGATGTGCAAGCCCAAATCTAATAGGAGCAATCAAAGAAACTTCATAATAAAAACTTCCTTGACTTTCTATCATATGAACATAAGGATTGATTGATTTATACCCAACTGTTCTCCATGTCAGATACAATGCATCTTTTGTATGTTGTTCTGTTGCAATATCGGAAGCCGGGCTGGCCCTTCCATTAGGCAGAGTGAGGCAACTGCCGCAGGTGACAGAAGATGGATGGCAACCACCCACCTGTCCCTCCCTCACCCCCGGGCCATTGCCCTTTCTGAGGACAAATGCCTATGCACCACATAGACCATCCTACGCTCCCAAATCTAGTCCGTTCTCTTCAGGTCAGGTGGAGGACGCTATTCAATCGTCAACATTGACACTGAAATACAACACCGCCTGAGCTCTGCAAGTGCAGAATTCTTCTGAATGTCTGGAAGCCTTTGGGCAAAATTTGAAAAAGGACGCTATGATATGGTGGGTTAACTGGAGAGAGATGTGTCAGTAGCTGATTGGCTAAGTGTGCCAGGAGCCAGAGTTCTGATTGGCTGCTGCCTCTGGCTAGCTACTGAGACCAACGGTTCTAACTGCCATTTTCTCACTTTTGGACAGTGAAGAGCTAGTGCTGGTTGCCAATTATCTTGAAGACATCATTTTATGGCATGAGGCATATTTTAAAGTCTGTTTGAAAGGGCTATTTTATTCTCTCTATTCTCTGCCTGAATTCAAAGAGACTGATGTATATATTGTTACCCTGTTTGAACTTTTGAACTAAAGTAAAGATACTGTTACTTGTTACACAAGCCTGAGTGACATTTTATTATACTGTGGGGTATATCTTGGTTTAAATACTCTGGTAAAGCTTCTGCTTATTCTGCTTATTCACATTTGCCAACCCTCACAGATAATGTTTGAGGATTGGGACATCCATAGGGAAACCAAGATGCTTATTTATAAAGCTATCGTCCTCCCGACCCTGCTATACACTTGCGAAATGTGATCTACAGACGTCACATGGAACTCTTGGAATGATTCCATCACAGTTGCTTTTGAAAAGTCCTGCAAATCTCTTGGGAAGATAGGTGGGCAAATGTCATCGTGCTGGAAGAAGCAAAGACCACTAGCACTGAAACGATGTTCCTACGCCATCAACTCCGCTGGACTGGCCATGTTGTCCAAATTCCCAATCACCGTCTCCCAAAGCAATGATACTACTCCCAACTCAAGAATGGAAAAAGGAATGTTGGTGGACAGGAGAAGAGATTAAAAAATGGGCTTAATGCTAATCTTAAAAACTACAACATAGACACCAAGAACTGGGAAGCCCTGGCCCTTGAGAACTCTAGCTGGAGGTCAGCTGTGCCCAGCAGTGCTGTGGAATTCAAAGAGGCACAAATTTAGGGAGTGAAAGGGAGAAATTTGCCAAGTGGAAGGCGCGTCAAGCCAACCCCAACCAGGACCATCTTCCATCTGGAAACCAATGTCCTCACTGTGAAAGAACATGCGGGTCAAGAATAGGGCTCCACAGTCACCTATGTATCCACTACCAAGACACTACGCTTGGAAGGCCATCATACTCGGACAACAAGGGATCACCTAAGTAAGTAAGTAAAATAAGCTATTCAATGGCCACTGTTGAAGCAGGATGCAACCTTTTGGCTTCTCTACATGGAATGGGGGCAGCGGTTTGAGCATTTGGAGACCAAAACCCTTGCTTATCTGTGGAAACCCACTAGGTGAAAATGGGCACACATTCTTAGCCTCAGGGACCCCAGTGATTGGTAAGCCCAGGGTTGCCATAAGTCAGAGACAACTTTGAAGGCACACAACAAGTTAGAGACAACTTGAAGGCATACAACAACAGTCAGGAAAATGAGTTAGAACAGATTTACACCATTGTTTATTATAATTATGATACTATTAAATTACAATTTAATGAGTAATAAATATATACTTTCTTAAAATATTTATATCCAATCTTATATTCAGTGTAGCTTCAAACTGCAGAGCTGCATTACAATATAGAGATTTACAGGAGCAGGTATCTGCCCTTCAGTTCTTGAAATTTATGTCCTGTGAATATGTGACACCAAGCAATCATCTTCCTTTTATTGTGAGTGAGATATCATTCCTTCCAAGTTTTCCCTTACCTTTCACATCCCTCTTTCCTGACATTTTTTAAGCTGGCTGAGTTCCAAGCATATAGTCACCATGTTGCAATTGCCCCCCCCCCCCCCTACAATCAGGCAAAGCTTAGGATGGGGGAGGGAGTTTGGATGACCCCTGAAGGAGCCAGACTTGGTTGGGGCTGGCTGGTTTGCTGACCCATGCACGTGAGGTGGTGGGGCAATAAGTTGGAGGGGGTTGCTCTGTTCCCTTCTTTCAGTTTGCCTCATGCCAGCGTGATCCACCATCCCGCCCTATGGACAGTGTGAGTATGGTTGCACAAGGGCTGGGTAGGATTTTCCCCCCGAAGTTTGCATTTGGGGTTTTTTCGCCTACTCCACACTATTTCAGATGGGTGTGGGAATCAGCTTTGGGATGGCGTCATTTAAATAGGTTTCCTTGAGTCATTAATAAGATTCCAAGGCATGATAAAGGTTAAATAGGTACTGTAGGCACCGTGGCACCCTCACCTTAGGGGGTGAAGGGTGGACTCCCATGAAAGTCCCTATAAGTTTCATAAAATGGGAGCTACCCTTGGGGCTGGATTGGGGGGTTCTCACTCTTTTAAAAACCCTGTGGTTTGGGAGAGAGCACCCTCAGGATGGCCTTCCGACTATGATCGGCTGACAGGTACAGTCAAAGAATTTTGGTTGGCCTTCGGGATCCTTGGAGGTGGTCAGAGGGAGTGACACCTGGCCCAGGGACAAGGCTCACTAGGTTTGCAGATTTTCCCTTTACAGGTTATTATGAGTTCTTTCAATAAATAAGTCAGAAAATGGCCCTTTAGATCTATTTTCTTGTGTCTGGTCTCTTTATTTCAGGGTGGGAGTTCAAATGCTTTCACTCTGTATTCCCACTTTTTCAGCGGCTTTGAAAATATCAGTTTCTCTTTCCTCCTGCCACCTTCCCTCTTTTATTTCAGTTGCTGCAAACTGTGCTCAAAATGCAAATGCAGTCAACTAGGGGAGAAGGCAAGAGTGGCCAGAATCTTGCCCTTCTGAGTAGATTCCCACAAAAGCAAACTGCTGCAGCCTCTCCTAACATGTGTGTTTTTCCTCATGTATAACTTCAGGCATCTTGGCCATATTCAGATGTTGCTTGGTCCCATATGTCCCAGTTTCCATTTGTAAAATGAGGGTGAGTTATTCATTGTGGCAAATTGTTCACACATGCATAATACATTGGATTTTACACATGCAACTTTTGAACCCTCCATGGAGAATGCAAAGGAAGAATGCATTGTTTAGAATAATGTTGTCTATGGCTGGATCAATGGATCAATGCTTCCTTGGAGCAGGAACAAATACCGTCGAGCCTTAAAAGGCCATAGTAAGACTAATTTTGAAAAAGGCGTCCCTGGATTCCTCGATATTAAATAACTATCTTCCCATTTGTAATTTCCCCTTTTTGGGCAAGGTTCTGGAGCGAGTGGTGGCTTCTCAGCTATATGGATTCTTGGATGAAGGGATCTGAAGATGTGGCTTTTCAAACAAGCTTTTGAGAATGCTTAGTCCCCAGTTGTTCTACGCAGTAGTCGTACTTCCTTGCACTTTATCCTATACCCTCTCTCCATTGTTGCACTTATTCCATTCCTATTGTTTACTGCATGGCAATGTTTACAGCAGCTTACTGCCACTGGCTGATGATTTCAGTTTTGAGTCTAAGTTGATGTTTTTATATGTGTATGTGTTTTATTTTATTGTATTTTATATTGTGCCTCGTTTATATGTTTGTTTTAGGAACTTTGTGCCATCTGTAAGCCGGCCCAAGTCCCTGCGGGTGATGGTGGTGCAGTGGGTTAAACCGCTGAGGTGCTGAACTTGCTGATCAAAAAAAAAGGTCGCCAGTTCAAATCCGGGGAGCAGGGTGAGCTCCCACTGTTAGCCTCAGATTCTGCCAACCTAGCAGTCTGAAAACATGCAAATGTGAGTAGATCAATAGGTACTGCTCCGGCTGGAAGGTAACAGCGCTCCATGCTGTCATGCCGACCACATGACCTTGGAGGTGTCTATGGACAATGTCAGCTCTTCGGCTTAGAAATGGAGATGAGCATCAACCCCCAAAGTTGGACACGACTGGACCTTAATGTCAGGGGAAAACCTTTACCTTTACTATTATTTATTATTTGTAATGCAGTTCAATGCAGCTCAGACTGCATTAAATGGGTCTACACTGACCATATAATACAGTTAAAACTGCATTATGTGGCAATGTAGATCCAGACTATATGTTAAATATTTGAGAACACAATTTGGGGCAAGATTTGCAGGAAGACACTAGGGCTTTTCAGCTGAACAAACAATACAGGGTCTCCTCAGATCCACATGTGATATGAAAAGCTAATGACATACCCCCAAAAAGTCACATCTTAGGGAGTGATGCAGGATAGATACCCGGCTCAGGTGTCTTGTACCTGGTTGTTTTGCACCTTGGGTATTTGCAGGCTATAATTTTCCTCCTGCTCCTCCCCGGTGGAATAAATTACCAAGCCCAGCCCTGATGAATCACAACTATGAGATAAGGAAGTGGTGCGGAAAGGATCACAAAACGCAAAGATGATTAAGATACCAGCAGGGAAGCTGTCAACATCCAGTGGGGTTAAAAATATGTGATCCACATCTGCCAAATAATCCATCCTTGCCTCGATCCAGGTGTGGTTGGGACACACAACACTCCTCCGTTTTCAAAGTTAGGGTTTAATGCCATCTTTTAAAACTCCCTTTTTATTCTGCAATTATTAGAAAATAACAAAAAAAAAATTGCAATGTACATCCTGTGCCCAAAACATGTTCAAAGTGAAGTGGATGAAGGCTGACCCTGCTTGATAAATGGTTACCTAGGACTGGCATGAATGGTGTCACCATTTTATTGTCGAAGGCTTTTATGGCCGGAATCACTAGGTTGTTGTAGGTTTTTTTGGGCTATATTGCCATGTTCTAGAGGCATTCTCTCCTGACGTTTTGCCTGCATCTATGGCAAGCATCCTCACTACCTCTGAGGATGCTTGCCATAGATGCAGGCGAAACGTCAGGAGAGAATGCCTCTAGAACATGGCCATATAGCCCAAAAAAACCTACAACAACCCAAGTGTCGCCATTTATTTCACCCAAAGGTCTGAGATTCTCCATCAGTACTTAAAGTTTGTTATGTTGGACACGTTTGCTCTAGATGAGGTTCAGTGTGCTCTCTGGCTGTATGGTAAACTACAACTCTCACTATGGTGAATCACCCCCCTCCAACCCCTCCAATAGGTGGAGTTAGTCATGGAGATTCTGTGTGCCAAGTTTGGTCCAGGTCCATCATTGGTGGAGGTCACCATTTCTCTGGTTGTGGGTGAACTACAGTTCCCAGAAAGGAAGTCAGTTTTCCCCCTAACCCCTTGAGTAATCAAATTTTGGCATATCAAACATGTGTGCCAAGTTTGGTCCAGATCCATCAGTGTTTGGGATCACAGTTTCTCTGGATGTAGGTGAACTACAACTCCCCCAAATCAAAGTGATTTTCCCCCAAAGACCTGAGTATTTCTTGGTGGTCATTGGGGCTCTGTGTGGCAAGCATGGTCCAATTCCATCTTTGGTGGAGTTCAGAGTCGTCTTAGATTGCAAGTGAACTATACATCCCAGTATCTACAACTCCTATAAATCATGGTGAATTCTCCCCAAACCTCTCTAGTATGTTTAGTTGCTGATAATTCCTCTGTTTGCTGTGTGCCATAGAAAAGAATAGGAAAGCATTAAGGGAGAGGCCGTGGGTGGGTCATGCAAATTCCACACCAGTGGAGAGAGTAGGAAACACTGGGATGTCTGTGGTGGAGGAAAAACCTAAAATCTGAGAGGAAATTGTCCCCATATGAAAGCCTTCACTTGGGTGGTGGGTAGTATGGTGTTTGTGGAGGACATTAGCAGGGCTTGGGCTACATGCTTATGGCGCTCTCTATAACCTGCAATGTCATTGGAGGGAGGGACATTAGTGTCTCCTGTGTAGTGGGAGATACAGCTATTTGTAGAAGTGGGAGCCTGTCAGTGTAAGTGGACACCCTAGCCACATACACACATACATATTTTCACTTTTATTATGCGTATAGAACAGAGTTTCTCAACCTGGGGGTCGAGACCCCTGGGGGGGGTCGCAAGCGGGTGTCAGAGGGGTCACCAGTGACCATCAGAAAACACAGTATTTTCTATTGGTCATGGATGTTCTGTGTGAGAAATTTGGCCCAATTCTATCGTTGGTGGGGTTCAGAATATTCTTTGATTGTAGGGGAACTATAAATCCCAGCAACTACAACTCTCAAATGTCAAGGACCATTTCCCTAAACTCCACCAGTGTTCACATTTGAGCATATTGAGTATTTGTGCCAAGTTTGGTCCAGATCCATCATTGTTTGAGTCCACAGTGCTCTCTGGATGGAGGTGAACTGCAACTCCTAAACTCAAGGTCAATGCCCACCAGATCCTTCCAGTATTTTCTGTTGGTCACAGGAGTTCTGTGTGCCAAGTTTGGTTCAATTCCATCGTTGGTGGAGTTCTGAATGCTCTTTGATTGTAGGTGAACTATAAATCCCAGCAACTACATTTACCAAATGACAAAATCAATCCCCGCCCCAAGTCCACCAGTATTCAAGTTTGGGCATATCGGGTATTTCTGCCAAATTTGGTCCAGTGAATGAAGATACATCCTGTATGTCAGATATTTAAATTACCATTCATAATAGTTTCAAAATTACAGCGGTGAAGTAGTAACAAAAATAATGTTATGGTTGGGGGTCACCACAAGATGAGGAACTGTATTAAGGGGTCGCGGCACTAGGAAGGTTGAGAAACACTGGTATATATCACATTTTATTAAATACAGTAATTCTTCCACATCTACAGGGTGAGTGGCAGGTAGAGAAAAAGGAGATCGGATCTATCTTCAGCCAGACAATCCTGCTATTGATGCTGAACCAAAGGGTTTGAGACTAAAAAGCAAGTTTGAATGAGAAGCACAAACTGTAGGATCCCTTTGGCAAAAGCTCCCGGCTGTAATAAAATAGATAACAGGGTGTATGAATAGATTCTGATTGAGTAACATGGTATTTTCTATGCAGATTTCGCTCCATGAAATATGAAGGGATGTCATCACTATAAGTATATATGATGGCTGACCGACAGATCACTCCCTTTGTATAATAGAGGGTGCATCTATACTGTAGAATTAATGTAATTTGATGCCACTTGAACTGAAAAGAATCCAGATTTTCCTCTAATTAATTAACTTTTCTCGTCTTTCTACCTATAAAGGTGTACTTACACTTGTAGATTTAACACACTTTAATACAGCTTGAACTGCCGTGTCTCAATGCTATGGATTCCTAGGAGTTAAGATCTTAAGGAATTTAAGATCTTCTGGGAAGGCCCTGGTCTTGATCCCACCTTCTCAGGGCCTTCTCAGTGGTGGGTCCTCAGCTATGGAGCTCCCTCTCTAGGGATATTAGATCAGCCCCCTCCTTACTGACATTCCAAAAATAATTAAAAACCTGGCTTTTTGAACAAGCTTTTGAAAACACAGTGTAATTGATTAATATGGAACCTAGGAAAGAATGAACATAGAATACTCACTACCTCTGAGGATGCTTGCCATAGATGCAGGCAAAACGTCAGGAGAGAATGCCTCTAGACCATGGTCATATAGCCCAAAAAAACCTACAACAACCCAGTGATTCCAGCCATGAAAGCCTTTGACAGAACATAGAATAGCTTGACAATGTCTTTGGAAAATGAGCTAATAGGAAGTTACTGGTGTTTTATGTTTTTAATGCTTTTTATAGGGTTTTTATAATGTCTGCTAAATGTTTTTAATTCTGTTTTAATTTTGTTTATGTTCATTGTGGCATCGAATTGTGCCCAATGTAAGCCGCCTTGAGTTGCCTTTGAGCTGAGAAAGGTGGCATAGAAATGCAGTAAATAATAAATAAATAAATAAACAAACAAATTATAGTTTGGTGAGGTGGCCCCAAGACTCTTTAGTAGAGAAAGCTAAAGACCTTGCAAAACCAAACTTTCCATGATTCCATCACATTGAGCCATGAAGTTCTAGTATCGAATGGCATGATTTCTACAGTGTTGACATATTATACAAACTAGTCGTCCCCTGCCACGTGTTGCTGTGGCCCAGTCTGGTGATCTGGAAAATAAAGTATCAAGAAAGTGTTGTTTTCTAATATATGTGATTTCTTTCTGCTTGTGGGTAAACAATATTTCTTCTTGTTTCTATGTCAGTGTTGATGTGGAGATTATTTGGTTTGCCCACCCTGGAACATGCAACATATAATTGTCCTTCTTTAGGGGTCCCTTTCAAATCTATGATACTATATCTGTGTGTGTGTAAATCATATATATCTATCTATATCTACGGCTGGATGGCTCTTTGTCAGGAGGGCTTTGATTACATTTTCTTGCCCTGGTGGAGATGGACTGGATGGCCTTAAGTATTTTCTGTTGGTCATGGGGGGTCTGTGTGGGAAGTTTGCCCCGATTCTGTCATTGGTGGGGTTCAGAATGCTCTTTGATTGTAGGTGAACTATAAATCCCAGTAACTACAACTCACAAATGTCAAGGTCTATTTTCCCCAAACTCCACCAGTGTTCACATTTGGGCATATAGAGGATTCATGCCAAGTTTGGTCCAGATCCATCATTGTTTAAGTCTACAGTGCTATCTGGATGTAGGTGAACTACAACTCCCAAACTCAAGGTCAATACCCACCAAACCCTTCTAGTGTTTTCTGTTGGCCATGGGAGTTCCTGTGTGCCATATTGGTTAAATTCCATCATTGGTGGAGTTCAGAGTGCTCTTTGATTGTAGGTTAACTATAAATCCCAGGAACTTCAACTACCAAATGACAAAATCCATTTTTGAGTGATGGTCACTCTTCGGGTTAGTAGGTGTCTTGTGTCCAAATTTGGTAGCAATTCATTCAGTGGTTATTGAGTTATGTTAATCCCACAAACAAACATTACATTTTATTTATATAGATGTTGTCTGTATACGTACTGTTAAGTGAAACATTTATCCTTTGTAATGAGCAAAAGTTTGGTCACTATGCAAAATTATTTGTATTTCCTGATGGTATAAAATATAAATATATGTATACATATGGAAAGTAGACACACGTTTTTGGAAACCTCATACATAAAAGTGGCACATCTTAATCATTTGAAAGATATTGACCTCAGTCTTGTTTTTAGTCCAGATATGAGTCGCCCTTATGTGTGGGTTCATCATTCGACTGAATTAAGGGGTTTACATTAGTATGGACTATCCAAGTGGCTTTAGGCTGTTGCTAATTAGAAACCTATATAACTACTAGCTTACCAAAGTTTTGGGATTCCAGTTTGGCAAAAAGGATAAATGGCTCTGACTACAATCCTAAACCCTTCGTAATCCTAAAGTGGCAAAAGCAGGTCTGAACAGTAGCTTCCAGGCACAATTCTGCCTTCAAAGGCCTAAACAGTTTGTCCTGGGAGACCGCAGGGATACCATCCCTTTTGATTATACACCATGCAGACTGGGGACAATGGGAATTGCAGCCCCATAGCACTTGTGGCTCTGAGGTTGGGGAAAGGTTAAAGGACATATTAAAGTCAGGCATGATATCCGCAAGCCTTGTATCTAAATTCACACCCCATTTTCCTGATTAAACAGAACAAACTGCGGCCTTCCAGATGTTACTGCATCACAACTCCCATCAGCTCTAGTCATGATGTCTAATGATGAGGGATACAGGAGTTGTGGTTGAGCATCTGGAGGGCCGCATAAAATGACATTGCTCACCGGATTCAGTCTGTGAGCCTTACGTTTTACAAATGTGGTATCGATGTACCCTGGAGAAAGATGACAGAAGTTAATGAATGAGAGGGAAATCTGGGTTCTTTCCAGGTCCCAAAGCAACACCATGTCCTCTCGAATCTGCAGAGTTCGACCACGTAGTGTGCAAAACAGGCGAAAGGTATGCTGCTGTGTTGTGCTTGTTAAAGAGTATCCTGGCTGAGCACAGCCACAACAATGAGTTTTGCTCTGTGGCAACAAGATTCATGAATTATTTATCCACTGTTACCGGTTGCCTCACTTCCTATTTCCTTTGGCATGAGCCGGATGCTTAACTATTCTGGTGGTAGTAGATGTGGTGGATGAGGAGGAGGAGGAAGAAGAAGAATTTGTCTTCTTGTTTTTAGACAATCTCGATGTTTCAGTTGGTTCTTGTACCGAGTTGCAAAAATATCTTTCTTCTCTTGGTAAAAAAACCCCCTAAGACTGGCTAATCAAAATGCTAGAAATCAGAAATATAGACAGCTTGACACAAAAACTTAGAGATGAACAAAATAAAATAGAAATAGATTGGAGCTCATTAACAAAATGTATGGAAAAAGCAAAAATGGAAATTTGCATATAAATAATACGGGGAGAAGTGCTCCCCGACAACTTTGGAAGAAGACAAGGTCATAGAATAGAAGAAACATGAAAACAAGATGCCACAACCCGGAACTGAGAAGACAGGAAGCCAAATCCCCCCCCCCCCCACCTTTCCTACCATCCTCCTCTCCCACCCCCCTTATACCAGCCCATCTTCCCACTCCCCTGACCCTTTGCCGACAATCCCCACCACCCCTCTACTCCCTCACTATTCCCTTATTATCCTTACCCTTCTTTTACCCCTATGACTTTCTTTTATGTAATCATAAATCTTTTCAATATATATATATATATAAACCCCAAAACTTTCCATGCTCTACCACAATAGGAGAAAAGCACACCTGTCTCTTTCCTGCCAAATGTAAAAGATGGTTAGGGATTATTACACAGCTTTAAAAAAATATATTGGTATCTTGGTTTGTAGGCCTGTCCCTGGGATTATTTGGGGTGCTGATTCAGAAATTTGCACTGGATAGACCTCATCAGCTCATTTCACAGGGCACTTCCAGAGTACTAAATCACGGGTTTTAAACAGGGACAAAAATCCCAGGACTTCTGAAGAGGTCCACATGCGGACCTGTTGGTCCTGGGATTTCTGCCTCTGTTGTCCAGACTTGATGCTCTGTTGTGAGATTTAGAGGCTCCCAAGATGGCTGCCGCAGGACTTCCACTGGAAACTTCGGCTGGTTTCTTTTAAAACATCCTCAAGATACGGATATGTGGATATGTGAAGAATCACAGCAGCAAATCACTGCAAAAGTTCAGTTTTTTGTCTTAGCCAATAGGAGAAAACCTACCCTGTAAACTTTCTTTGTGTGGCAGAGACTTCATGAAACATCTGAAGGCCAAAGAAACTGTGACCTCCAGATGTTTCATGAAGTCTCTGCCACACAAAGAAAGTTTACAGGGTAGGACCACTTCTGCCCAAGTCAGCACTGCACAGCCAAACAGGAACACACACTTTCAAGCCAAGTACAGAACTTTGTCATTATTTACACTTTTTAGAGCCTGGCTGCCTAGCCATCTGTCCAGACAGATTTGGTTGTGTACTTGTGGCATCAAACAACAGGGTGCTGTTCCTAGGGTATACATGGCTGTTCCTGATTGTGCTTCTTGTGAAAAGATGTACAATGTTGACTAAGGGTCCACAACTTTGTCCTGGCTAAAGAAAATGGGCCCTCCACATGTTTCATGAAATTTCTGGCACACTAACAAAAATTTTGCCTTCTACTTAAGTGTCACCTTCTTTTTGGGAACCGACTAATCAAGAACAAACATCTAAAACCCGGGAACCAACCCAGATAAAAAATCTGATTGGAGGGCATACAGACATGCAAAGATCCGCATATTTGGCTCAAAACCGTGATATTCCCGCACCTGGAAATCTCATGGGTTTTTTTTGTCTTTTGTAGTGATTGCTTCCACATTTACAGGGAACGCCATCTGGCCACCCTCTTGTTTGCAGCGGAAACTCCTGGGAGAAAGGTACAGTCTGGGCAAGCCCTTAGTTATCATGATTTTCTATGGGCGAGCAGATCAAAACTGCTATATGGCATATGTTCTGTATCTCAAAAACTAGAGCTGATAATGAAAAAATTGGGACCACTTTTCGAATCAGCAGAAATCAATTAAATGGGTTTAACATTTGAGGTACTAAAATGTGTCTTGGCTAGTGTTATTTACTCCATATATACCCTCACTTTTTCCTGCAATGGGACCTATCCCCTCTCCGTGGAGCAGAACGAACAAGTCTGCATCTGTATGCTTGCTCACATTGCCCTGCCTCATGCACAGACGAAGAACTGTTTAAAGCTACAGACAAGGCAGTCGCTGTTGCCCATTTTTGATTTAAAATCATTTAGCCCCTTGTGCTTCCTTTATTTTATCAGTTTTATACTTATTTATGCAATGCTTTTGACACAAAATAAATAAACTTCTCTCTTATTCCCAACCAGCTACCTATCCTTTAAAATGGCATGCTTTACAAAACTGGGTGTCATGTTATAGTAATGCAGATCTAAGGCGCGTTTTGAGTTGCCCTCAAGGCTAGATATAACATGAGTCATGATCCAAATAATAAGAACAATAGTTTAATATGATGCATTGCTCTTGCTTCATTCACAGAAGAGTAATGATGAACACAAGTATGAACTTCGAATCTGTAGATTAAGGTTGGGAGGAGTGGAATTCTACCTGCATTAATATGAATCTTTCTAATTTGCCATTCCTGGGGTTAATTACAATTATTCTTTAGTAGTCATGCTTCTTTGCATTTTGTACTGAAGGTTTCTGATTCAAAAACATTAATAGCCATACAGCTTGTACATCACAGAAAGAATGCACAGGCAAGACTGGTATATTAGAGAAAACAATGTATGCAAATTAACTGTATAATTGTGCTGCATTGTTTGCAAAAATGCTTTGAAATTGCATATGAAAACATGTTCATTATGAAAATATGTAGATGAAAAGAATCAAATTTCCAAATTGATTAATTGTATAGAATTACTATCTACATCAAAAGAAGGAGGATGGGGGGATGGCACTGAAATGGAGATGCTGATCAATCTCTATTCTGTGGATCTTGTTTTTGGACCACAATTCCTATCTTTCCATTGACTCTGCTGCATAGAGCACTGTTTCCCAACCTGGGGTCGGGACCCCTGTGGGGTTTGCAAGAAGGTGTCAGAGGGGTTGCCAAACCCATCAGAAAACACATTATTTTCTGTTGCTCATGGGGGTTCTGTCTGGGAAGTCTGACCCAATTCTGTCATTGGTGGTGTTCAGAATGGTCTTTGTTTGTAAATGAACTATAAATCCTGACAGCTACAACTCCCAAATGTCAAGACCTATTTTCCCCAAACTCCACCAGTGTTCACATTTGGGCATATTGAGTATTCGTGCCAAGTTTGGTCCAAATCCATCATTGTTTGAGTCCACAGTGCTCTCTGGATGTAGATGAACTACAACTCCAGAACTCAAAGTCAATGCCCACCAAACCCTTCCAATAATTTATGTAATTTTGGGGAGTTCTGTGTGCCAAGTTTGGTTCAATTCCATTGTTGGTGGAGCTCAGAATGCTCTTTGATTGTAAGTGAATGATAAATCCCTGCAACTACAACTCCCAGAAAGTAAAATCAATCCCCAATCCCACCAGTATTCAAATTTGGGTATATCTCTGCCAAATTTGGTGCAATGAATGAAAATACATCCTGCAAATTAGGTATTTACATTACAATTCATAACAGTATCAAAATGGCAGTCAATAGGAGCATAGTGTCTAGATCTAAGGAAGTAATGCTACCCCTCTATTCTGCTTTGGTTAGACCACATCTGGAATATTGTGTCCAATTCTGGGCACCACAATTCAAGAGAGATATTGACAAGCTGGAATGTGTCCAGAGGAGGGCGACTAAAATGATCAAGGGTCTGGAGAACAAGCCCTATGAGGAGCGGCTTAGGGAACTGGGCATGTTTAGCCTGAAGAAGAGAAGGCTGAGAGGAGATATGATAGCCATGTATAAATATGTGAGAGGAAGCCACAGGGAGGAGGGAACAAGCTTGTTTTCTGCTTCCTTGGAGACTAGGACGCAGAACAATGGCTTCAAACTACAAGAGAGGAGATTCCATCTGAACATTAGGAAGAACTTCCTGACTGTGAGAGCCGTTCAGCAGTGGAACTCTCTGCCCCAGAGTGTGGTGGAGGCTCCTTCTTTGGAAGCTTTAAAGCAGAGGCTGGATGGCCATTTGTCAGGGGTGATTTGAATGCAATATTCCTGCTTCTTGGCAGGGGGTTGGACTAGATGGCCCATGAGGTCTCTTCCAACTCTTTGATTCTATGATTCTATGATTCTATGAAGTAGCAATGAAAATAATTTTATGGTTGGGAGTCACCACAACATAAGAAACTGTATTAAGGGGTTGCAGCAATAGGAAGGTTGAGAAATGCTGGCATAGAGATTTACAATGTCTTGAGCTTTCTCTGCTTGTGCCTCACCAAACGACAAATCCCAGAATTCCAGGGTACTTAGCCATGGCACTTCAATCAATGTCAAACTGCATCAATTCTACAGCGTAGATGCAATCTTTGTGAAAGAAAAAAAAAACAGCAATGGAAGGAGCATGTGACAAATATCATGTATAATTTTCTTCTCTGCAGTGAACTCTTAGCGCCCTTGGCAAAGCTGTCTAATGCCATTTGAGAAGAAGGCACACGGCCAGAGTCATGCCAGGAGGCAAAGAACGTTACAGCATCCAGGACAAGTAGAAATCCTGACCAAGCCCTGATCATCTGAGAGATATTGCATTACTGTACTTATAAATCAATCAGGGTTGATTCTGACAGAACTAATCTCAAGTAGTTGAACATGACGTTTGGCCACGATGTATAAAATCTCAATACATCACGTTCTCAATTTGCTGGCAGACAAAGAGGCTTTGATCAACTGAGGAGACAGTTTTTGGCTCCAAACCTCAAAGAACTGCTTCAGGCGCCGTGGCAAGTTTAAGCAGCTCATTTTAGTTCTCTGGAGTTTAATTTATTACTGATGGGAAGTTTGAAAGGTAAATAAAGGCCCCATCTTCACTGCCATATAATGCAGTTTGAAACTTCATGATATAGTCAATGTTGAATGAAGTTCAAGCAATTGGGGCCAAAAAGTGGACATGATACAAGTAAATAGAATTTTGTACCATTGGGAGAAGAGATAGATAGAGGGAATAGCTTCCCATGAACACAAGGGAATGCTGTATAGTGGGAAATTGATGACAAAATATACTTCTTCCTGCCGTTCATAATGAGGGGAATTTGATGGCACCATTTGGACAGCTTTGATGAACATTGGCCAAATTCGAAGAACCCATTCTGCAATTTGATAAAGTAAAGTAAAGTGACTGTCTACAGATGTCACACTCAATTCCTGGAACAATTCCATCAGCGTTGCCTCCAAAAAATCCTGCAAATCTCTTGGGAAGACAGGTGGACGAATGTCAGTGTGCTGAAAGAAGCCAAGACCACCAGCACTGAAGGACCTCTGTCTTGTCTGGATTCAGTTTCAATTTGTTAGCTCTCATCCAGTCCGACACAGCAGCCAAGCACCGGTTGAGAGTCTGGACAGCCTCCTTAGTGACAGGTGAGAAGGAGTGAAAGATTTGGACATCATCTGCGTAGAGATTACACCTCATTCTGAAACTCCGGATGCTCTCCTCCAGCAGCTTCATGTAGATGTGAAACAACATTGGGGACAGAATTGAACTCTGTGGGACTCCACACAACAATGGTTGTGGGGTCGAACAGGTGTCACCCAATAACACCTTCTGGGACCGTCCCTCGAGAAAGGACCGGAGCCACTGCAGAGCAGTACCCAAAGTCCCATGTCTATGAGGCGTCCCAGAAGGATACCGTGGTCAACATTATCGAAGGCCGCTGAGAGGTCCAGCAGAACCAACAGGGACACACTCCCCTTGTCCAGTTCCCGGTGAAGATCATCTACCAAGGCAACCAAGGCTGTCCCTAAAACCAGACTGTGCCGGATCTAGATAATCAGTGTCTACCAGAAACCCCTGGAGTTGCGATGCCACCACACGTTCCGCAACTTTGCCCAAAAAGGGGAGATTGGAAACTGGCCGATAGTTATCTAATTGAGTGGGGTCCAGTGATGGTTTTTTCAACAGCAGTTTTATAATAGCTTGTTTTAAGCTCGCTGGAAATTTTACCTCTTGTAAGGAGGTGTTAACCACCACTTTTACCCACTCTGTCAAACGCCCTCTGGCTTCTTTTATCAGCCAGGATGGCCAGGGATCTAGGATCCATGTGGTAGGTCTCACTTCTCCAAGGATCCTGTCCACGTCCTCAAGCTGAACCAATTGAAATATCTGTAGAATGTCCAGGCTGGGAGAAAGAACTCTTGTCTGTTGGAGGCAAGTGTGAATGTACCAATTAGCCACCTTGATTAGCACTGAATAGCCTTGCAGCTTCAAAGCCTGGCTGTTCAATACTAATCAAGGTGGCCAACAAACAAACAAATAAATATTGAAGAAAATCAAGGAGAAAATGCAAAGATGAGTTCACAGTTGAACATTAAAAAAGCCAAAATAACAACCACATATTATTTGCATAACTTGAAAATAGATAATGAAGGCATCATCCGAGAAACATCTGGAAGTTGGGATTTTAAAACGGCTTCAAATATTCCACTATACATTGCCTTTCTTTTTCTCCTTTCTAAAGAGAGAGGAGAGACTATTAATCATCCCAAGTCCAATAAACCCATTGACATAGGATATGCTGTGTTGACTCACTATTCAATAGTTGACTCAATGGATCTGCTCCAGTTGGGACTATCCAATAAGAATAAAGCTGAGGGCTTAGCTAAAATACCACCGGAAATTGCTCCCAACAGGGAATATTTTATTTTAATTGAAGTCCTGGATGGTTTGAACTGCCTGATGACGAAGAACTGAGGTATTGTTTAATGTGGCTCGGGCTTCCATAGATCAAAACTGCTGGCTCAGTATTGACAATCTAGGAACAATGGATTTGGGTGTGGAAAAGCTGGGGAACAGATTTGAGCAGCGTCAACAATTTCATCAATCCCCACGCTTTGTTGCCACCCAGCCCGAACAAGCAGCCGAAAAACATGGCGTACCTAGGGAAAAAAGCCTGAAATTCCAAGCTTGGAAAAGTTATTCTTTCAGACAGAAATGTCCTGGTCAAGAGGACAACCCAATTAATTATGGATTTCTTTTTTCAGAGGCTTTTCTGCTCTACTTCCAAAGGCCACAAGATGAGTTTACAATTGAAGAGCCAATTGCAGCCTCTAGAGACCTCTGGAGTTGGATATACTGCCATATAATCCAGTTCAAAGCAGATCATCTGGAACCAGAAACTGGATAATATGGCAGTGTAGATGAACCTGGATAACCAGCATCTCAGAATTGGACCATTACGACACCAGAATTGAAATCCTCACTCAGCCCTGGATGGCTCCTGAGTGACCATTGGGTGACTTTGGGCAAATCCTGCCAAGAAAACCAATCTGGCCAAGAAGATCTTTGGAGAGTTACTATAGGCCACAGCCAACTGGAAGGACTAGAACAAAAACAAGAGACTTTTAAGGGTGTACTTTGGCAGTTTGGAGACTGGAGAAGCATCAAAGGAACTATGGATAACCTGCCTGAAGGGTTCCCTGTGCTCCTCAGGCCACACTTTGCCAATCTGTTAATTATAGCTACTCCATGAGTGCATCTTTCACACCTACATTGTAGAACAGTGTTTCTCAACCTGGAGTTGGGAACCTGGGGTCGGGACCAGTTGTGAAGTAGCAATGAAAACAATTTTATGGTTGGGGGTCAACCACAACATGAGGAAGTATATTAAAAGGTTGCGGCATTAGGAAGGTTGAGAACCACTGCTGTAGAAGGAATGCAGTGGGTCGCAAGGGGTTGACAGAGGGGTCACCAAAGACCATCAGAAAACACAGGATTTTCTGTTGGTCATTCTGTGGGTTCTGTGTGGGAAGTTTGGCCCAATTCTTTCATTGGTAGGGGTCAGAATTCTCTTTGATTGTAGGTGAACTATAAATCCCAGCAACTACAACTCCCAAGTGTCAAAGTCTATTTCCCCCAAACTCCACCAGTGTTCATATTTGGGCATACTGAGCATTTGTACCAAGTTTGGTAGAGATCTATCATTGTTTGAGTCCACAGTGCTCTCTGGATGTAGGTGAACTACAACTTCAAAATCCAAGGTCAATGCCCACCAAACCCTTCCAGTATTTGCTGTTGGTCATGAGAGTTATGAGTTCCAAGATTGGGTCAATTCCATCATTGACGGAGCTCAGAATGCTCTTTGATTTTAGGTGAACTGTAAATCCCAGCAACTACAACTCCCAAATGACAAAATCAATCCCCAACCCCACCAGTATTCAAATGTGGGCGTATCAAGTATTTGTGCCAAATGTGGTCCAGTGAATGAAAATACATCCTGCATATTAGATGTTTTTATGACGATTCATAACAGTAGCAAAATTACAGTTATAAAGTAGCAACAAAAATAATTTTATAGTTGGGGTCACCACAACATGAGGAAGTATATTAAAAGGTTGCAGCATTAGGAAGGTTGAGAACCACTGCTGCAGAAGGAATACAGTTCGACACCACTTTGCCATGGAGTCTTAGGAGTTGTAGTTTGGTGAAGCACCAACACTCTTTGGCAGAACTACAACTCCCATGATCCCATGGCATGATCCTTGAGGATTAAAAATGGTAGCAAAGTGCATTAATTTTACAGCGTAGGTGCATCCCACATTGTTTAAGCAGGTAGATTTGAGCTCTAATGCATGAGTTTTAGGCGGGGTCTAAAAAGGGGGAACTGATGAAACTCCCACAATTCTCTAAACCCTTACTCCAGATTTCCCACGCCCAAAACCTGGGATTAGAAATGCCTACAGACTGTCAGTTTTGAGTCAGCACTTATGACAAGTGGGAACCAAAGTGATTTCTTCCAGCAGTGCCCCATTCGCCAACAGCCACCACCTCTCGTCAACCCGGAACTCCAATTAATACAACATCATTCTAATTTGACAAGATTCTAGCATTCATTGAGTCCCCGAGTCCTCCTTTCCCATTGCTTAATGCAATATGTCAGGCATAATCATTCCTCATTGAGGATACTAATCATTTGCTCTTCCCCTGTGGCAAACATGAGGAGGAAACCAAGAAAGGGACGTAATCGACACCGGCAAAACTTTAATTAACAACATTCTTGGGAACTTATTTGCATGCAGACCTGGTTTGAAATTATTGGGGTGAAGAAGGGCATTGCTATATAATAATTATTGTGCAGAAGATCCTTTTGAATAACTTTGGCACCTAAATGTGGTAGAAGAGCACCTCAGCATTGCTGAAGGACATGTAGGTCTCTTCGCATTATAAACATTAATGGGGCTTCAGAAGGTTAAAAAATGTATTTGTTTGTTAATGTATATATTTGCTGACCTGTATTGGATGTATATATTGATCTGCCAGTTTGACTGGCCTCTTTGGTATGGGAGGGGCTACAGACATGTGGTTGTACTGGGCATGTTCAGACTCAAGACTCCATTGTGTTATTCGATATGCTCTTAGACGTCAATGTTAGCAATTCACTTTAGACCTCAGTGGAGGAGGATGAAGATTGTATTTTGGACTTATGCAGGAATGGTTTACTATATGTTTGCTTTGAGAAGCAATGAATACAATTATACAGTTTGACTTTCATAAGATATATACTTAAAGACTATGGACTATTGATTAAGAATTATTTCTTTTATTTATCATATCAGGAACGAACTAAGCGTACAGTTGTAATGTCTTTTTTAAAAAACACACAAAGTTTAAAAACTTGGCATTATATTAAATGCCCTTTGACCAGTTGCTGGCCACTTGCAGTGCCTCTGGTGTTGCTATAAGAAGGTCCTCCATTGTGCATGTCGCAGGGCTCAGGCTGCATTGTAATAGATGGTCTGTGGTTTGCTCTTCTCCACACTCACATATTGTGGACTCCACTTTGTGGCTCAATTTCTTAAGGTTGGTTCTGCATCTTGTCATGCCAGAGTGCAGTCTGTTCAGCCTCTCCCAAGTCACCCAGTCTTCTGTGTGCCCAGGAGGAAGTCTCTCATTCAGTATAAGCCATGGATTGAGGTTCTGGGTTTTAGCCTGCCACTTCTGGGCTCTTGCTTGCTGAGGTGATCCTGCAAGTATCTCCGTAGATCTTAGAAAACTATTTCTTGATTTAAGGCATTGGCATGTTGACAGATATCCAAACAGTGGATGAGCCAGCAATGTCACTGCCTTAGTCCTTTAATTATTGGCGGCTACTTCCCAACAGATGTCAAGTGGTGCAATGCCCTGTGCTCTCAACACAGAGAAACGACATCCTATCGGTAACTGAACTTGGAGCCCCCGGTGGCACAGTGGGTTAAAGCACTGAGCTGACGAACTTGCTGACCAAAAGGTCGCAGGTTTGAATTCTGGGAGCAGCATGAACTGCCGCTGTTAGCTCCAAATTCTGCCAACCTAGCCATTCAAAAACATGCAAATGTGAGTCGATCAATAGGTACCGCTCCGGTGGGAAGGTAACAGCATTCCATGCAGTCATGCCGGCTGCATGACCTTGGAGGTGTCTATGGACAATGCCAGCTCTTCGGTTTAGAAATGGAGATGAGCACCAACCCCCAGAGTCGGACACAACTGCACTTAATGTCAGGGGAAAACCTTTACCTTTACCTATAACTGAACTTTAATAAGAAATATGCCTGTATGCTGAATTAATACAAGATGTTTTTGAGTAAACAAGATATATTACTTTTTAAAGAAGACTTTGTTTTTTGTCTCTGAGTGCATATTTTAAACTAAGAGGTTTCAAGGGGGTGTATATGTTTTGGGCAACTGCAATTTCAACTTCAACTTCAACGAAACATTTTAAAACTCTGCTAGCCAAATATATTTTTGTGCAGTGGCATGTCTTTGTCCCTGGCAGTTCAAAGACATGGTGTATCAGTTTAACAGCTGAGCTACCTGCGTGCCATTACATGAATGCTTGTGAACATCACTTTTTCAAAAGGTTGACTTCTAACAAGGCCATGCCTTTCTTTGACTAGTGATTTTCAAAAGGTGGTCTCCAGATGTTCATGGAGATTCACATTTGCCAAAAGGATATGACATCATTTTTCTTTTCATAAACATTATGAATGCCCTTTTCCCAAAAACTACAGGATTGAGAGAGGCAAAATTGAGTAAACAGGGACATTTCTCCTAAAACTCATGCAGCCTTGCCCAAAACAATGTCCTTCAGATGTTTGGGATTCCAATTTCCATCATCTTTACAGATCTTAGATTGTGGAATATGTATCAATGCACACAAACTGTGCTCCTGGGGGTTTTATGATTTCCACCTGAAAGTTCATTTCATCTCACGAAATTGCAAGTGTTTTCTTCTTCTCCAAACATTATTCTCCAAACGCTGGTCTTCCAGATTGTTTGAACTTCAGAGGCCACATCTACACTGCCATATAATCCAGTTTCTGAATCCAGGTTATCTGCTTTGAACTGAATGATATGACAGTGTAGATCAGGCATGGGCAAACTTCAGCCCCCCAGGCATTTTGGACTTCAACTCCCACAATTCCTAACAGCCTCGGGCCCTTTTCATTTCCCCCTCAACCACTTAACCTGAATAACTTCTGCTCACAAAGGAAACTGGAATTAATTTATTCTCTATATAGTATTAATGTCTACCAGAACTGTATTTCCTGCTGGCATCTTTCAATGCAAACCAAATAATCTATTACAAAGGGTACTTTTTTGGACCACAGCTCCCAGAATTCCCCAGCAAGCCATTCTATAAGCTACTACCTATGGTATAAAACATACCTAAGTAGTACGGCCACACCTCTCTATAATTCTAAAAGTAATTAAAACCATTTGTAATGCAAACTGCACATAACGCCCAACTGGCCCCATTTGGAAGGGACAGTCCCAAATAAATCCTGTTATCCCACATTTTCAGTTGCTCTTAATATGTCCTAGTTTATATCTTCTCCTCCTCCTCAAAATGCAAATGTATGAGGGTTATCCAGAAAGTAAGGATACAAGTTTTTTTAAATGAAAAGAATGAATATATTTTAATAAAACTTACATGAATTGTAGCGTAGATATTACATTATATTTCCACATAATCACCATTCAGTTCAATACATTTTGTCATCCGTGGGACGAGTTTTTGATGCCTGTGTCATCGAAGTTTCCCTATGCCTTTTTCAGCCAGTTCATAACTTTGATAGTCACCTCCTCATTGTTGGAAAAGTGTTTTCCACCCAGGTGCTCCTTCAATTTAGTGAACAGATGATAGTCCCTGGGTGTGAAATTGGGGCTGTGAGAGGGGTGGCTCAAAACAACCCAACCAAATGAAGTCAACAACTTTTGCGTTGCATGAGCAGTGTATGGATGTGCATTGTCATGAAGGAGACAGACTCCTGCCGTCAGCATCCTACGACATTTGTTTTAGATGGTTCTGTGAAGTTTCTTCATGATCTCACAATATATTCCATACCCATTTTGTCACTTGCTATGTTGACTTTACATCCACTCCATAAACTGAAATGATTTTGAGATGAATCGCAGTGGCGTTCATGCCCTTAGCATTTAGGTAGCGTATTACAGTGCAATCTTTGTACTTGGAGGGAAATGAAATGAGGGCACTCATCTCTAACCTTCACCACAAGGCCAGTCGATGAGCTACTGATGACTGGCAATGCTTGTTCACTTCCACTGGCTTCCCACGACACAGCAGTGATACAAAATTTCCCTGCGAAAATTCCCCGTGAGAGCTATGTGCCTTGTAACCTTTCTTTCCGGATAATCCTTGTAATTCATCAATGGGAAGAGGAGTGGGGAAAATCTTGCCTTTTCCAATAGGATCCTGCAAAAGCAAACTGCTCCAATCTCCCCTAGCTTTCCTTCCTTCCTTCCTTCCTTCCTTCCTTCCTTCCTTCCTTCCTTCTTCTGTCTTGAATTTGGTTGGTTATCTTTTAGGAAAAGAAAGCCTATTTTTCAAAATGGGTTTACACGGTTATGAACACTTTTATTGTAAAACTGGGATTCCTGCACAGCTGTGCTTTCATTTAGCAGACTTCTTCCTCTTCTTTAAAGGAACTGGAAATGATACCAGGACCCCCATTTCCTACCTTAGCTATGGTTTGTTGCACATGCATAGGCTATAAAAACAATGTGTCTTTAAAACTCCTCCTGTCTTTCCTACAGTTAGAGTGCCATCACATTATCGAGTTATAATGTTTTGATACCACTTAATACTACCATTGCTCCATCCTATGAAATGCTGGGGTGTTTAGATTTCCAGATGAGGAAACAGATCCTGCACCTTTAATGGTGATGTGGACAAGGGAATTTTAGAAGGTGTTGCTTATCACTGGATGGAGCAAAAGTGGCAAGAGAACAGTTCCTTGCACTCCACCCGGAAAAAGGCATAAGCGTCTCTAAACCACACTGATCTGGGCATATGCCACTAACAGGATGCCACATGCATCTGATCCAAGACAAACTATTATTCCACACCCCAACTTAATTTTATTTCATAAGTTGACTTGTTGTTGTTGTTGTTGTTGTTGTGTGCCTTCCGACTTAGGATGTCCCCAAGGGAAAACTATCACAGGGGATTATTGGCTTTATTTTTTTGGAAATCAGTTGAGTCTTCCTTCCTCTGAGACTGTGAGAATGTGACTTGCTCAAGGTCACCCAGTTAGATCTCCATGGCTGAACTGGGATTCAAACCCTGGCCTCCAGACTCTTTCTCCAAAATTTATATTTGTTATAATATTTAAATGAGTAAGTATACATATTTATGAGAGCCAGTGTGGTGAGGCACACTGAATCTCATAAATATGTATACTTACTCATTTAAATGTCATAACAAATGTTAATGAATGATGGTAATATTTATGAACTCCTATTCAGCTGCTAGAGTATCTCCACCAGGGAGGTTATTGCTAACAACTCAGGTGTGAATGGCTAATATCACCTCTTTTGAGGCACAGATTGTATGGCCATTAATTTATGACAAGAAACAACACTACAGTTTTACAGACACATTATAATGGGCTGTGTTCCAGTCATTTGAGATCGTCTGTTGTCTTCAACATTACGATAATAGCATAAAATTGCAGAAATGGCACTTTGGCTTGATGCGAAATGATTACTTCATCTGGGGATATCTCCTGAGAACCTTTGCAGAGCTCACCTGATGATATACCCTTGAAGGGACGCCAATGTAGGGTCACTCCAAATGCACAAACTTAGGAGTCCCTTCAATGGCCCAATGTAGCTATGCAGAGGAAGCCATAAGTTGGATTCTTATTACAAAGGCTTCATTGTGTGACCATAGCAATATCGACAAACATGCACAGAGGAATGCAATCAAAGGGTTTTTCGCAACCCCCAATGGGGCTGCAGAGTTTTTAGAATTTTTTGGCAGTAAATTGAATACAAATTCACATTGGTTTCCAAAGACAAATCATTTTATTGGTCTAAGCTAGCTATACAGTTTCTAATTGATTGTTTATGATTTTGATTGACATAATAGCACTTGTGGGGCCCTAACAATGGCACAACTATAGCACAACTATAGTCTATTGTTCTTTGATCATGACTCTCTTAATGAATCAATCTTATCTGTTAGTCTGTTTCAAACATAACTCCAGAGCGACTGGGAAACTTGGGATTTCTAACTAGCCACTAGCTAGCCCGTTTTGTCCGGATGTACTGTTATCATAGAATCATAGAATCAAAGAGTTGGAAGAGACCTCATGGGCCATCCAGTCCAACCCCCTGCCAAGAAGCAGGAATATTGCATTCAAATCACCCCTGACAGATGGCCATCCAGCCTCTGTTTAAAAGTTTCCAAAGAAGGAGCCTCCACCACACTCCGGGGCAGAGAGTTCCACTGCTAAACAGCTCTCACAGTCAGGAAGTTCAATAACTCATAAAAAGACTGAAAAACACAGAAGGGACTTAAAATGCTGAAAAAGCAAAAAGACACTACAGTATGCGCTGTAGTGTCTTTTTGCTTTTTCAGCATTTTAAGTCCCTTCTGTGTTTTTCAGTCTTTTTATGAGTGATGGTCACTCATTGGCCTATTGGTGTATTGTGTCCAAATTTGGTGTCAATTCGTCCAGTTGTTTTTGAGTTATGTTAATCCCACAAATGAACAGAGCATTTTTATTTATATAGATGCAATGCTTTTGGCACAAGATAAATAAACCTCAAAACCTGCCCTTATACATGAGATCAACTTCTACACGAGTATATACAGTAGTTGCTTCACTTCTGGCTATGGGGGATGTGGCCAGATGATTCTGAGATTTTCCCTCTTCTTCTAGGCACAACTATTTTAGACAGACTCCAGAGACTATATGGCATGTCGGATGATAATAAACAGCAGAGTATAAGTCTGCATACAAAATATGATTGTGGCCCAGATGTAGCAAATGTAAGCCCCATTCATCTCCCACACCACAGCACCAGTAGTCTGAACTTTCTCAAAATACAATCAGTACATTTATCTTCCCATCCTCCTTTCTATTAGCCAATAGCATCACGCTTTCAGGTGAAAGAGTCGTTCCCTACTCTACTTATTAATGGATTGAACCCAAGGATTACTTGAATGCATTTTGGAACACTTGCTCACCAAGAATATGTTTAAAGTCTTATCCTTGAAAGACAGCAGGATGACAAAACAACGTATTAGTCAACCCTTATCTGTCCAGGATTTGTTGACTGGTCCATGGGGTGTTAAGGATCTTGGTGCAATTATCTCTTTAAGAACACAAAAGGCCTAGAATTGCCCACCCTGTTTCTGTCAGTTCCAGAGCAGGTTGGAAGGAGAGTGACTGAACTTGGCGTAATCTTGGAGTTGGGCAGGAAAGGAGTAATAATAAAAAGGTGTGACGCAAGTACTGGATTTCATTAACGCCACGTTTTATTAACTAACAGTAATGAGAAACCATGAAGTAGGGACACAAAGAAACTCTGCAATTACAGCAGGGCCCTCCATTTAGATGATGAGTCTAAAATGCTATGATTGCACCACAAGAAAAAGGAAAAATTAAACAGCATGCGTGTTTACATGGATAGTGAGGTAAAGACCAATGAAGCAGTGTGATTGCAGGACTGTGCAGTACCGAAGCGGCACCATAACACAATAGGACAGTGTTTCTCAATCTTTCTAATGCGGCAACCCCTTAATACAATTCCTTGTGTTGTGATGACCCCCAACCATAAAATTATTTTTGTTGCTACTTCATAACTGTAATTTTTGCTACTGTTATGAACTGTAATGTAAATGTTTGATGTGCAGGATGTATTTTCATTCACTGTATCAAAATTGGCACAAATACCTGTTATTCCAAATTTGAATACTGGTGGGATGGGGGGGGGCTCATTTGGGAGTTGTAGCTGGTGGGATTTATAGTTAACCTACAATCAAAGAGCATTCTGAACTCCACCAACGATGGAATTGAACCAATCTTGGCACACAGAACTCCCATGACCAAGAGAAAATACTGGAAGGGTTTGGTGGGCATTGACCTTGAGTTTTGGAGTTGTAGTTCACATACATCCAGAGAGCATTGTGGACTGAAACAATGATGGATCTAGACCAAATTTAGCATGAATACCCAATATGCCCAAATATAAACACTGGTGGAGTTTGGGGGGAAATAGACCTTGGCATTTGGGAGTTGTAGTTCCTGGGATTTATATCTCACCTACAATCAAAGAGCATTCTGAACCCCACCAAAAATAGAATTGGGCCAAACTTCCCACACAGAGACCCCCATGACCAACAGAAAATACTGTGTTTTTGGTGACCCCTCTGACACCTCCTCACCACCACCCCCTCCCCGAGGTCCAGACCCCCAGGTTGAGAAATGCTGTTATAGGACATATGTGTAAAACCCAAGGCCAGCAGGCCGAATCCTGCCCACCGTCTTTTTATGTGGCTCTCCATATGCTCTTATATTCTTCATTATTCTACCTCATGACTAGAGCTGATGGAAGTTGGGCTACAGTAACATCTGGAAGGCTTCAGCTTGTTCTGTTTTGTCAGGAAAGTGGATTTTGAATTTAGATCCAAGGCTTATGGATATGATGTCTGACCATAAAATGCCCCAACCTCAGAGCCACAAGTGCTGTTGGGTTGCAATTCCCAATATGCCCACTCCACATGGTTGATAATCATAAGTGGTGGGAGTTGCTGTTCAATAACACCTGGCAATCCAAACTGGGTAAAACTAAAGACCACTATTAAAATAATATTTGGCCCTCTGTATCCACGTTTTCTCTGTCCATGGATTCAATGGCCCTTTGGAGGCAAAAAGAGTGACTGGTGTGATAAAGAGCATCCAACACAAATACTCTCCTCTACACACTGTTTGGCTGGCAAGTATTCTTGTCAGGAAGAAGTAGAGGCTTGTTTTTACAATCTCTGACTCAGCAACACACAAGCTAGGCGTCATAAAGAGTCAACCAGCCAACACCTGTTAAATTAAGAGAGCTCCTATATCCGAGCACTTTTTAAAATCTTTGTAATCCAATAAAAGATCATTAAGGGGGAAAAAATAATGGAGGTCCATTATAACAATAGCCAGACATGTCCTATCTTGTCTAGCAAACTCTAGCCACAAATGATCGACTTTCCTCTCTTCTGCTTTGCTGGCTAACAATAGCGCAAGCCAACACTTTACACTTGCGATGGAAAAGGCTTGAGGAGGGGGAATCCAGTTGTGTTCCCCAGATGAGCCTTCAGGAGAGCAGTTCCAAGCAATTGATGAATACCTCAAACAAAACCTGAAAACAAATCCCAGGATTCAGGATAGGATGGAGCCACAGCAATTAACGCAGAGGCTATCAACTCCCAATGGAGGTGGTATTTTCTGTTTTTACCAGAGTGCATCTAATTTACAAATCCCACATTGTCTGGTTGTACAACAGTGAAGCTTCTGCTGGAAGGAGGAACTGGAACTGGAAAAAAAGAAGAAACTGCTAGTCATAGTCAAATGTGTAACGGTAAAGCAGTGCCATTTCTGAGAGGATTATTTCTGTCCTTTTTCAGTTTCTGGCTTGCAAAAGGGCCCGTTTTTGTTTCTTACATCAAGAAGAAATTTCTCATCAACTTTCCACTACTCCTCCCTTTTTTTCTCAGGTTATGTTGGTGAACATTATGCCTTGTCAGTTGAATTATTTATTTATTTACTGGCCATCCCCTGCCATACATTGCTATGGCCAAGTCTGTGTATATGTGTTGTGTGTGTATATTTGTGTGTGTATATATTTTTGTATATGTGCATATATGTGTGTTTGCGTATGTATGTGGTTTTGCGCATGTGTTGTAATATTTTTTTTGCTTTTTAAGTCTCTTCTGCTGTGTTTTTCAGTGTTTTTATGAGTGATGATCACTCGTTGGCCTGATAGGTGTCTTCTGTCCAAATTTGGTGCCAATTCACCCAGTGGTTTTTGAGTTATGTTAATCCCACAAATGAACATTACATTTTAGTTATATAGATTTACTCTATTTATACCCTTCTCTTCTCACCCCAAAGGGGACTCAGAGCAGCTTACAGATTACAGCAAAATTCAATGCTGCATCATACATACAAATAAATATGACATCTCAAATTATAAAACAATTAAAACATATACATACGATAAAACAGATTAAAAACCTAGTGCCTAGTCCCAGAGTCATTATTCAAGCTGTTACATTCAAATCTGATTCCATATTGCACTACTCACCAAATACTTGTGTCCAAAGCCAGGTATTTAACTTTTTTCTGAAGGCCAGGAGGGAGGGGATCAGTCTGATGTCACTGGAAAGGGAGTTCCATAGCCAAGGGGCCACCACTGAGAAGGCCCTGTCTCTTGTTCCCACCAGTTGCACTTGCAAACAGGGTGGAACCGAGAGCAGGGCCTTCCCAGCAGATATTAACACTCTAACTAGCTCATAGAGGGAGAAACGTTCGGACAGGTAAGTTGGACCAGAACCATTTAGGGCTTTATAGGCCAAAGCCAGCAGTTTGAATTGAGCCCAGTACCAAACTGGCAACCAATGGAGCTGACATAACAGGGGGGTTGTGTACGCTTCTCCAGTGAGGAATCTGGCTGCCGTTTGTTGGACTACTTAGTGCTTCCAGGCAGTCTTCAAAGGCAGCCCCACATAGAGCTCATTGCAGTAGTCTATTTGAGATGTAACAAGAGCATGGATCACTGTGGCCAAGTCTGGCTTCTCAAAGAACAGGTGCAGCTAGTGCACAAGTTTTAATTTTGCGAATGCTCCCTTGGCCACCGCAGAAACCTGGGGCTCCAGGCTCAGCAAGGAATGCAGGAGAGCTCCCAAGTTGCGAACCTGTGTCTTCAAGGGGAGTGTAACCCCATCCAGCTTGTCTGGATTCAATTTCAATTTGTTCAGCCTCATCCAGACTGTCACAGCCACCAAAAACCAGTTCAAGACCTGAACAGCCTCCTTAGCAACAGGTGGAAGGGAGTGATAGAGTTGGATGTTATCTGCGTACAAATGGCATTGAACTCCAAAACTCCAGATGATCTCTCCCAGCAGCTTCATGTAGATGTTAAACAACATGGGGAACAATTCTGAACCCTGAAGGACCCTGCAAACCAATAGTTGTGGGACTGAGCAGGTGTCCCTCAACAACACCTTCTGAAAGCGACCCTCTAGGAAGGACTGGAGCCACTAGAGAACAGTACCTCCAAGCCCCATTCCCGTAACGTGTCCCAGAAGGATGCTGAGAGGTCCAAGAGAACTAACAGGGACACAATCCCCCTGTCCAGTTACCTGCATAGAATTAGGTCACATTGATAGGAAGTAATCTGGCCTGGTGAAAGGTTTGGTCATGCAGATAACATCTGTATGTGTCATTGGAGCCACTCTTCCTACCAGGTTTTACAACTTGGGAAGCACATAATAGGGTAGTATAGTATCCATCCTGTCCCAAGGAGAGAAATGTTTCTGGACAATGTTGTTGAGTGTCATCTTCTTTGGACAGAGGCAGTTGGTGGCTTATATAACAGTGGAGTGGGGGATCCAATTAAGGTTTTACTCTGAATTTTAAAGGATTGCAATACCATGCCCTAGAACCCCACATCTGCAAGTTTGACTTCTTTGCAAGTTTGACTTTAGGGCAGCTATCCAAGGTGCTGAACACTGCCCACAAAATGGAGTCATTAGTCTTTTGCCATTTTTTCAAGTCATTCCTGATTTATGGTGAATCTAAGGTGATCCTATCATAGGTTGTGGTGGTTGGACTTGAGCATTGGGTTATGAATCTAGAGACGAGGGTTCAAATCCCCATTTCACTATGGAAGCCCATTGGGAGACCTTAGGCAAGTCCTACTCTCTCGGCCTCAGAGGAAGACAAAAGCAAACCATCTTTGAATAAATCTTGCCAAGAAAACCCCATGATAGTTCATTTTAGGATTGCCATAATACATTTTTTGAAAGTACACAATAAAATCATGGCAGACTTGATGCCAGACTTGGCCATGGTAGTCCATGCCTTGGTCACATCCTATTTGGACTACTGTAATGCTCTCTATGTGAGGCTGCCTTTGAAGATAGTTTGGAAGCTGCAATTAGTGCAAAAATCAGCAGCTAGATTACTAACTGGAGTGCCGTGTCGTGAGAGGACCACTCCCATGCTGCGACAGCTCCACCGGTTGCTGGTCCACTTCCGGGCTAAATACAAAGTGATGGTTGTTACCTGTAAAGTCCTAAATCAGTGATTCTCAACCTGTGGGTCCCCAGATGTTTTGGCCTTCAACTCCCAGATATCCTAACAGCTGGCAAACTGGCTGGGATTTCTGGGAGTTGTAGGCCAAAACACCTGGGGACCCACAGGTTGAGAACCACTGCTCTAAATTGTTCTGGTCCAGGCTATTTGTCAATTCACATCTCCCTGGATAGACCATCACGTGCATTGTGGTCTACAGAGGAGGCCCTCCTTGCAATCCGACACCTGTCATAAACTAAGTTGGTGGGAATGAGAAAGGGGGCCTTCTCTGTAATCGCTCCCCATCACAGAGGAACTCCCTCCCTAAAGAAATAAAGATGGCCTCCACCCTCCTCTCCTTTAAGAAACTTCTAAAAACGCACCTAAACACTTTAGCGTATGGAGAGGAGGAGGATTAGGACAGCTGGCTAATCTACGCATATTAGACGGATATTATGATACATCTTAATTGAAACATCATTGTCAACCACTTTTAACATAATCCCTCATAATTTATTTTCAAGGTGTACATTGTGATATTTATTTATTTACATTTTAGTTTTTTATGTCTTAAAGGGTTGTTCTTGTTTTTTTTATTTTGATACTTAATTCCTTTGTTATAAGTTTTCTGTTGTTACTCTCCATTATTTTGTATTATTTTGGTATGTCTATACCTATTTTAAGACATTGGATGTTTGCCTTTTTATGTGTAAACCGCCCTGAGTTCTTCTGGAGAGAGAGGGCAATTTACAAATTATTATTATTATTATTATTATTATTATTATTATTATTTTCTTTATAAGAGCCGGCTTGTTACTCAATGACTTGTCATGTATAACTTTCACAGTTATGTAACTGACAGAGGCCATTCATTGAAAATAAAAGTGTGTCTTCTAGTAACTACCGTTACTAATTGTGATCTTTTGTTAATCTTTTGTTAGTCAGGTCCATAAGGTGTTGCAATAGAAGGAACACTAATCAGCTGTAATACCATTTCCGTTAGACACTGGACTGAGTTTGTGATTGAACAATGCCTTTGACTTGATATTTCCTCCTTGCCATTCTGCCAGTAACTTCTATGAATTGTTGTTCGTGGATCAAAAGCTGTAACTTCAAAGTGGGTTCAGTTTAGAAGAAAATAGCCCAGAATAAATTACTACCCTTTTATCCATGGATTCAATGGATAAAAGTCCAATTATTCATGCACTAAAAATATCCCTCCTGGGAACTGTTTGTGATCTCCATTGTGATTCTATGGCAGGCATGGGCAAACTTCAGCTCTCCAGGTGTTTTGGACTTCAACTCCCACAATTCCTAATGGCCTATCCGCTGGAGGGCCAAAGTTTTCCTGTGCCTGATCTATGGTATTGGTTCAACCCATGTATAGACAAAATTTAGGGTTTTACAAAGATTTTAGCAATCTCTGCTAACAATGCTGGTGCCACCAAACTGCCACTCTCAGGAATCCATAGCATGGAACCATGGCAGTTACGAGGGGCGTTCATTAAAGATTTCCCCTGACCCACTTCCTGTAGACTTAGAGCAATGAACCTTGTCACAGTTATAAGTCCTTCTCTACATAGGTGCCACCTAGGGACATACACTCCTCCCATTTTTTAAGCAACTGTAGAAGCACTTGTAGAAGTCAACAGGTTGCTCCAAAAGCCATGTTGTGAGGTGAATAAGGGGGGTGCAGTAGAATTTCAAAGCCACAGGAGCATGCTTCTTCCATTTGGGCAACATGCTAATTGTGAACTGGGGCATTGTCTTGCAGAAGGTGGACATCTTTGGTGAGCATGCCACATGTTTTGGTTTTAATGGCCTTGTGCAATTTCCACAGCAGTGAAGCATAGCATGCCTCAGTGATCATGGTCCCCTTTGTTAAGAAATCCATCAATGCTACTCAGTGCTGGTTCCAAAATACTGTGAGCATGACCTTGCCTGCCGAGAGTTGGGCATGTGCCTTCTTTGGAGGCATTGAGTCAAGATGTTTCCATTGCATTGACTGGACTGTGTGAGCAGTCTGTTGAGAAAGTCCTCCTAGTTGCCATGGCACATTGTCAATAGAGCTTGAGAGTATTCAACTCATTCCTGCTTCTGAAAAGGTGTGAGCAGCCATGGGACCCAGTGAGTGGATACCTTATGCATGTGAAGACAAGCGGACAAACGTCAGTGTGCTGGAAGAAGCAAAGACCACCAGCATTGAAGCAATGGTCCTCCACTATCAACTCGCTGGACCGGCCACATTGTCCAGATGCCCGACCACTGTCTCCCAATGCAGTTGCTGTATTCCGAACTCAAAAACGGAAAATGGAATGTTGCTGGACAGGAAAAGAGACTTAAAGATGGGCTCAAAGCCAACCTTAAAAACTCTGGCATAGACACTGAGAACTGGGAAGCCCTGGCCCTTGAGCACTCCAGCTGGAGGTCAGCTGTGACCAGCAATGCTGCAGAATTTGAAGAGGCACGAATGGAGGGTGAAAGAGAGAAATGTGCCAAGAGGAAGGTGCGGCCGCCTTCCACCTGGAAACCAATGCCCTCACTGTGGGAGAAGATGTAGATCAAGAATAGGGCTCCACAGCCATCTACGGATCCACAAGAATACTGATCCTGGAAGACTATCCTGCTCATCCAATGAGGGATCGCCTAAAGCAAAGCATGTGAAGATGGTCTTGGATGATTTTTTCCATGGACCCTACATTAATCTTGATATTTTGAGCTAGGTGGCGAATGGTTACATGGCAATTTTCCAAAATGGTGACCTGCAGTTGCTGGATGGTGTGTTCATCAATAGCAGAGTAGGGTCGCTCTGGATGTGGAGCTGTTTTCACTGAAGTCCGATCACATTTGAATTGACGATGCTAGTTCTTGACTACATCATATGAGGGGAATCATCACCATAAACCTCTTTCATCTCATTTAATGTCTTCTTTGGTGTGCGGCCTTTCAAGTAAAGGAACTTGAGGACTGCTCTGTATTCCACTGGGTCCATTATCAAACCTCATGCCACTTCAGCACCTGTAAAATCAAGGCCATTATCAGTTCTGAGTTGTAAATTGGCACGTAACCTATAGATACTTATATCATTACACATGTGCAGTTTCAGCATCCTGTAATAAATAGAAGTGGGTCAGGGGAAATCTTTAAAGTGGGGCCAAACTGTATTAATATCTTGAGACATCATCAAGAGTATCACTAAAGTCTTATTTCTCCCTATCGTAGGAATGCCAAGTTCTCAAAACAATAATAAGTGACAATGTAAATGTATAACACCGAAGGCTAACAATCAGGAAGTAGTGATTACTTCGTTGTGTTCTACCTAAATACCAAATCACAGCAATCATTTTAGCATACATTCTTATGCATTTATTTACAAAATTAACATATTCATGAATCGCACGATGCATATAATTTTGTTTTATGAAGGCCCCACACCCCCCAAAACAGGATGCCTTTTTTTGGCATCTTGTTTGGTCAATATATGAAAACCTTTTCAATCCCTTAATATGGGCCATTCCTTAAAATAAGGAACATCTACCAGTCAGATAAAGGAAAAGAGTTTGGGACCTCGATTAAAACAAAACAAAAAAGGGGGGGGGGAGGCTCATTCAATTCACATTAAAAGAAAAGCCTTTCAACCCCCCACACATGCAACATCACTTACAATAAGGGATACCCGGCATCCCCATCGAAAGTTCATGCTGCATTCCTTCCAACAGACGGCACAAAGGCTAGAAGTACACACAGAGACTGAATATAATAAAGACAACTACAGGTGTGTCATTCATACCTGAACTGGTATTTGCAGAAGTTTCTACATGAGACTTCCTCCATAGCAACTAGGACACACGTAGTCATGTAATGCCAGAGTATCGTCTTTAAGCAGAGGCTGGATGGCCATCTATAGGGAGGGCCCCGACAGTGTCCTCCTGATGTCACTGCTGGGTTGGACTGGATGCCCTCTAGGGTCTCTTCCAACTATGATTCTGTACCAAACTGTGACTCCCATCATCCCCATCTGATGATAAATGTGTAGTGGGTGGGAGTTTTGGAGTGTGCCATGCTTTCATCCCCAAATTTATGGGAATTGTAGTCTGGCATAGAATCATAGCTGGAAGAGACCCCCAAGGGCCATCCAGTCCAGCCCTATTTCTGCCAGGCAGGAGGACACTGTCAAAAACCTCCCGACAGATAGCCATCCAACCTCTGCTGAACAACATCCACAGATTGGAGTTGTAATCTAGCAAACGTGCCTGCTGACAGTTTTGAAAATATGCATTGCTCAGTCCTTTTAAAATATGGCCTTTTATTAAAAACTTTGAGTTTCTCTAAATCAGTGGTTCTCAACCTGTGGTCAGTGGACCACCAGTGGTCTGCAAGAATGAAAATATGATCCACAGTATCACTATTACTACACCATTGCCTCGAAACCGCGCAGCAATGAGAGCGATTGGTCTCATGAAAGCCTCTTATAGTGCCAAGGCAACGGGCATGTCAGCAGGGGAGACACTGACTATGAAAGACTGCTACTACCACATCAGCTCTAGAGGTAGCAACTACTGGATGGCATATGTTCTGTATCGGAAACTAGAGTTGATGTGGTCTATCCAGTGCAATTTTCTGAATCAGCACCCCAATTAACCAAACCGAATTTAACTTTGACTAAAAACTGATTCGTAACCTGTTTGGTATTAATGTTGGAGAGTGGTCCCTAACCAAAGTGGCCCCTGGTCAAGTGGTCCCGGGTCAAAAAAAGGTTGGGAACCACTGATCTAACAAATACCAATCAATCAATTTATTAATCTCTGGTGAATGGTCATTTGCATTTACACCGACAGAAACAAAAAATATCTATAAAAAATACTGGAAAATCCGATAGTTAAAAGTAGGATGCAGACAGGATAAAACAGAGTGTGCAAAATATATGTCATGAGGGGCAGCGATGCAAGTAGAACCTACAAATATCAGGTTCTGTAGGTTCTATTTCAAAGAAACGGACTGACAAAACTACCTCAAATATTCCTAGACTAAGAAAACTTTATGAAACTCGAGAGGCCCCACATAAGTCGACAGGCAGTTTGAAGGCACATGCACACATAGCCTCATCACATGAGCGCATGGATCCACTTTAAATCTGATTTCTGCTTCTTGCAGAATTCTGCGGTTTGTAGTTTAGTAAAGGGTAGGACCTGCCTGGCTGAGCAGTTTGAAGGCTACTCCCTAAACTACAAGCCCCAGAATTCTGCAGGAGTCAGAAATTGGATTTAAAGTGGATCCATGCTCTAGCTCACTGGTTCTCAGCCTTGGGTCCCTAGATGTTTTTGGCCTACAACTCCCAGAAATCCCAGCCAGTTTACCAGCTGTTAGGATTTCTGGGAGTTGACGGTCAAAAACATCTGGGGACCCCAGGTTGAGAACCACTGATGTAGCTTAAGCGGCTGAAGGGGAAAAGGAAAGGGTCTGAGGCTGTTAGGAATTGTGGGAGTTGCAGTCCAAAACACCTGGAGGGTTCAAGTTTGCCCATGCTTGTTGTATATCCTAGTGAAACATAAATGAATTCAGACTTTGATCCCTTCTCCAAGATATCTCATTATCTATATGCAAATATTCCAGAGGGAAAAAATGAAATGCAAAGCACTTCTGTTCCCAAGTATTTTAAATAAGAGACACTCATCCTATATTATTTCTGCTTCCTTGAAAGATCAGTTTGCTTTGTGTAGGTCTTTGCCAGTCCTTTACTGCCCTCTCGTGGAACAGATCATAAAAGGACTCATAACAAAAATAATCTGGGTTGTTGTAGGTTTTTCCGGGCTATATGGCCATGTTCTAGAGGCATTTTCTCCTGACGTTTCACCTGCATCTATGGCAAGCATCCTCAGAGGTAGTGAGGTCTTTTGGAAATAGGAAAATGGGTTTATATATCTGTGGAATGACCACAGATATATCTGTAATCTTATCTGTAAGATAGCCAGATAAAATAAGTGTTGAATATGTGTTTATATATATGCCTTCAAGTTATCTGTTGAATTAACTGGATTTTAGTAGGATCCAAAGGGCTGGACCTATTTGGGAGATTGGATTCTGTACATTGAATAACTTCTATTACAGTTATGGGCAAACCCAGGCCCCTGGGGGGTGGGGGGGGGGGAGGCTGCCCCTTGGGCTCTTTTTTCAGGCCCTCCTCTCTCAGGCCATCTTATCCTTCCTTCCTTCTCTCTTTCATTCCTCCTTCCTTCCCTTTCTCTTTCTTGCTCCCTCCTTCCTCCCCTTCCACTCTTTCATACTTCCTTCCTTCCCTCTTTCTCCTTCCTTCATTTTTTCCTTCCTTTCCTTTTGCCTTTCCTTCCTTGCCTATTTCCTCCCTCCTTCCCTCTCTCCCTCTTTCTCCTTCCTTCCTTCTCTCTTTCCTTCCTTCTCTCCTTCCTTCTCTTTCTTTCCATCCTTCTTTCCTTCCCTATTTCCTCCCTCCTTCCCTCTCTCCCTCTCTCCAGGGGTAAGTTCCCCTGGCAGGGGAACTTACCCAACTTCCTTCCTTCTTTCTCTCCTTCCTTCCTTCCTTCCTTCCTTCCTTCCTTCCTTCCTTCCCTTTTGTCTTTCCTTCCTTCCCTATTTCCTCCCTCCTTCCCTTTCTCCCTCTTTCTCCTTCCTTCTTTCTCTCTTTCCTTCCTCCCTTCCTTCCTTCTGTCCTTCCCTTTTGTCTTTCCTTCCTTCCCTATTTCCTCCCTCCTTCCCTCTCTCCCTCTTTCTCCTTTCATCCCTCCCTTCCACATTTCATCCTTCTTTCTTTCCTTCCTCCTTCCATTCTTCCTTCCATCTCCAGGCAGCCAGTCCTCCTAGCAGCAAGTGCTAGCAGCATGCAGTCCCCAAGTTAGAAAGTTAGCCCATACTTGCTCTATTAACATGGCCTAATTCAATTAACAAGGCAGAATTTCATTAACTGAACTGAAGAGATTGGACCGGGTTGTGGCGCAGCTGGTCGGGATCAGCTGCATTAAAAACCACTACTGACCAAAAGGTCATGAGTTCAAAGCCAGCCCGGGTTGGGGTAAGCTCCTGACCACTTGTCTAGCTTGCTGTCGACCTTTGCAGCCCGAAAAACCGTTGCATCTGTCAAGTAGGAAATTTAGGTACCACTTATGCGGGGAGGCTAATTTAACTAATTTACGACTCCATAAAAACTCACCACTAGCGTGCAAAAGAATGAGGAAGGACTCCATCAGTGTCACAAGTGGATGGTGAAGCGACAGCTCCCCCGGTGGCCGGAATTCGAGCATACCCTCATGAAGCTGGAAGTTAAATAGCCTCTGTGTATCTATCTATATATGTTATGTGTCTATGGCATTGAATGTTTGCCATGTATATGTGCATTGTGATCCACCCTGAGTCCCCTGCAGAATGGGAAGGGTGGAATATAAATATTGTAAATAAATAAATAAAATTAAGGAGAAGAGGAGTGAATCTACACTGCAGTTTGACAGTGCTCAATATTATGGAATATTATGGAATCATGTGGTTTGTAGGTTGATGAGATACTAGCCGTCTTTGGCTAAAAAGGCTGAAGACCTTGTAAAACCACATCTCCCAGTATTTCACTGCATGGAACCATGTGTGGTGTCGAACTGCATTAATTCTACAGTGTAGGTGGTGATGTACTCTGAATAGACCCCCTGGCAGGGGAACTTACCCAACTTCCACTGTTGAAATACACTCTTCTCAACTTTGGTTTATAATAAAATGAAGGGAAGAGATGGCACCATAATGTCTTGGGAGTTTTTTTCTGTTTATAGCACTAAAGTTGCTAAGGATGCAAAACTAACACTTCTCAGAAAAACATCCCCCTGCTCACTGGGGTTTCCTTGCAAATGGTTTCCCCATTGTGCTTCCAGTTATTTCATTTTGACATAGACAATGTCTGGTTAGTCAGGAAGAGTGGCATTTCCTTTCTTAAGCCTATTGTCATTCATTCCAGCAGGAGGCAGGAAGAGGCAGGCAGGCAACACACCAGGTAGTCGGCCATCATGCAGGTACTGAAATTTTATTCCTACTTGCCAATCCCCTAAAAAATATTTAACGTCATTTTCCGAAACCCCGAGAAACTGTCATCTCCTGCCTAGATATCATCTCCCCAGTAGGAACATCTCTAGTGTCCCCTCCAACTGTCCTATTTCATCTACACCAGCAGCTTAAAATTATTAACATTATGTTAATAAGGGGGGAAATGTGCTCATTTCAATTATGGTACATTTTCATGTTGTTATTGGAGAAATTAGAACCTCCCAACAATATGGATTATGTAAAGTATATAAATTACGCAAAGTGTGGGATAAAATAAAATAAAACCCTTCATCGAGGGTGGAAGGCAACCTTGTCCTCTGGATTTTGTGTATGTGTGTGTGTGAGAGAGAAGCAACTTGAGAAACTGCAAGTTGCTTCTGATGTGAGAGAATTGGCCGTCTGCAAGGACGTTGCCCTGGATGTTCTATGTTTTACCATTCTTGTGGGAGGCTTCTCAACCTGCTCTCCCCGGATTCGAACCGCTGACCTCTCAGTCAGCAATCCTGCCGGCACAAGGGTTTAACCCATTGCACCACCAGCACAATGTTTGATTCTATTTTAATAACTGTGTGCTATGGATTTTAAATTATATTGCCTTTTAATGCTGTGAACCACTTTGGCTCTCAGTTCAGAGATAAAAATAGGATGTAAACAAATGTTGTTCTTGTTCATCATCTTGCCAACACAGAAGCACCTCTTCACTCCAGACAAGTCCCTGGACCATGGTATGATCAGGGACTATTGATGGGCTTTTCCCATCAATAGCTGGGAATGGCTTCATAGCAAGGACATAGCAGGCTAGCAACATATATTACATGACGTTGTTCTATAGGACCATCACCTACGCCAGTTCAACACTTCCATGTGACAACATCCCAGTTATCAAGTCTGTTGCCCTCTTGGTACTTTTTAAGTGAGGACCAAAGGGGTTTTTTTTTAATCTTGCACTATTTCGAACACCTGCCATATTCTTCTGTCCTCCATAAAGTTTCTGACAGCAGTGTTTTCCTTCATCCAAACAGTCATATGGATGGGTTGCTGTGAGTTTTCCGAGCTGTATGGCCATATTCCATGTTCGTCCACATCTATGGCAGGCATCCTCAGAGGTTGTGAGATCTGTTAGAAACTAGGTAAGTGAGGTTTATATATCTGTGAAATATCCAGGGTGGGAGAAATAACTCTTGTCCGTTTGAGGCAGGTGTGAATGTTGCAATTGGCCATCTTGAGCAGCATTTAATGTCCTTGCAGCTTCAAAGGCTGGCTGCTTCCTGCCCGGGGGATTCCTGTGTTAGTTGTTAGCTGGCCTTGATAGTTTCATGTCTAGAATTCCCCTGTTTCTTTGTTAGGAGGTGTTAGCTGTCCGTGATTGTTTCATGTCTGGAATTCCCTTGTTTTTTTTAGTGTTGCTCTTTATTTACAGTCCTGATCTTGCAGTATCCACACTCAAATCCACTTTGAATCTGTCAATTACCAATTTGTATCTGGCAGCCTTTTCAAATTATTCCTCTAGGTCAGATCCCATCCTATAACCATCAATTAACAGCCACTGTCTTGTTTGTTGTTTATTAGTCAGGTGTAAGATATTTTGTTAAGACGGATTGCCTAAGTGCAAATTAGTCTATTAATCAAATGGGAGTATTAATCAAGCTGCTGTCATTTGTTTTCAGACACCTTTCACAGTGGAAACATGCAAACTAGCATGGTGAATTCATTCTCATTTTTCGTTGTTGATCACTTTCCAAGTAATCAGTTATCTATGGTCTAGTGCAGTCTGAAAATATGTTATAATCATTCTTATCTGTGAGATCTCTTCCTGTGATTTCAATTACCAGTGGTCAACTGCAAGTCAAAACATTACTGGTATAGAATTTGGGACTATCTATGATTTCAGGCATTAATGGAGGATCTTAGAATATATCCCTGCAGATATGGTGAAACTACTCTCTCTCTCTCTCTCTCTCTCTCTCTCTCTATATATATATATATATATATATATATATATATAGTGCATTCCTCATATATTATAATGTACCAGTGGTTGTGCCACAAAGCTGCTTCAGATCTGATGGTATAGTAGCTAATTTGGTTGGCAGTGCAATAGAGGCCACAAAATCAGGCTGTGTCTTGCCCATCTTTAAAACTTGTGCGCCAGCTGCGCCCGTACCTTGGGAAGTCGGACTTGGCCACGGTGGTCCACGCTCTTGTTACATCCCGATTAGATTACTGCAACGCACTCTACGTGGGGTTGCCTTTGAAGACTGCTCGGAAACTTCAACTAGTCCAGCGAGAGGCAGCCAGATTGCTCACCGGGACGTCATACAGGGAGCATACCACCCCCCTGTTATGTCAGCTCCACTGGCTGCCAATCCAGTTCCGAGCACAATTCAAGGTGCTGGTTTTGACCTATAAAACCCTATACGGTTCCGGCCCAGTGTATCTGTCCGAACGGATCTCCCTCTACGTCACACCCCGGAGCCTAAGATCCTCTGGGGAGGTCCTGCTCACGACCCCGCCTTTATCACAGGTGAGATTGGCGGGGACGGGGAGCAGGGCCTTCTCGGTGGTGGCCCCCCGCCTATGGAACTCTCTCCCCGGGGAAATCAGATCTGCAACTACGCTCCTTTCTTTCAGGAAAAAACTAAAAACATGGATCTGGGACCAGGCATTTGGACAAACGGGTAGATAAAGAAGAACTCTACTGATGGCTAGGAAATGACTAATGGATTGGTTATGTGGAACTCTGGAAACGAAACGCTGTTTACAAGAATGCTTTTATATGATGTTTATACGATGTTTATATAATGTTTTAGGTACCAGTGCTGATGTTTTATTGCGATAATCGTTTTAATTATATTTTGTATATTGTTCTTTTACATTTTATATTTTGTATACTATGTATTATTATGTATAGGCATCGAATTCTGCCTTTTTTGTAAGCCGCCCTGAGTCCCCCTCCGGGGGTTGAGAAGGGCGGGGTAAAAGCACCAGTAATAAATAATAAATAAAATAAATCTTTGCTTGTAATAATCTAATTGCACCACTGTTCAGTCTGGGCAAATTGTGGTTTAAAGGGAGCAGATTTGGCCTGTGTATTGTCAAACAACTCGGTATTTGTCTTGCTTCCTATTTGTCTCTTTCAGTGGCATACTTGGCATCAATCTCCATTCTACTTGCCTTGCCCTTGGCTCTAAACATCTGGCAGCATTAAAGATTAGTTCAGGTTCTGACCACAGAAGCTGGTGCACCTTCCTACCATCAAAGGCACAGAATTAACTGAGCCCGTTGACGGCTTGCGCATAGATTTATCCAATCATCTGCCAGTTTTAAAAAACCACTCTCTACTAAATCAGCTGGTCAGCCTGCATGAAGAGTGTATCCTGCAATCCAGAAATTTACCAATCAGAGCTGGAACAATTTCAGTGACAGTTACCAGATTGTACCTGTCACATTAGGCAAGCCAGCATGGTTTGAAATCTGCCAGGTTCCTATCTTGTGTAATGTCACTCACAAGTAAGGTTCTTCAAGCAGCCAGCAAACTAATTTGTACAAAGTTTGCGCAAAATTCTATCTAACTTGGGAAACTTCAGATTTGCTGAGCTAAATTTCCCATCGTTCCTTGCAAGCCATGTAAATGATAGCTATAAATCATATATATATACTCTTTTAATGCAAAGAAACAAATGCTATGCAAAAATATTCAAGCATTCAGACTTGAAGACAATGGTGAATCTCAGCTGCCATGATGAACTTATATCATCTCTGTCTTGCACACCCAATGATGAAGAGTAATGGGTGTTGCAGTTCAATTCTCCTGGGCTGTGTTATTATATTTTAATCATGACTTTGTTCCACAAACTCCGAGCCCCCAGTGGTGCAGTGGGTTAAACTCCTGTGCCGGCAGGACTGAAGACCGACAGGTCACAGGTTCGAATCTGGGGAGAAGCGGATGAGCTCCCTTTATCAGCTCCAGCTCTTCATGCGGGGACATGAGAGAAGCCTCCCACAAGGATGATAAAAACATCAAAATCATCCAGGCGTCCCCTGGGCAACGTCCTTGCAGACGGCAAATTCTCACACCAGGAGTCACTCCTGACACGACAAAAAAAAAAAAATCCACAAACTCCAGAATATAGATACTGTAAATAAATAAATAAATAAATACAGTTGATGATGTGACTAGATACTATATGTTGGATTTATGTTTCTATAAGTGGCTTATGACTGTTGGTGAGTAATTGTTTTAGATTTGGGGTAAACCTGTGAGGGAAGCAGAGTGACAGGGCCAGTGCCCAGACTCTTGTAAAGAAAAATATAATTGCCCTAGAAAGGTTGTAGATAACTGACAATAATCCATCATTTTCTCTTCTGGACCTGTAGGCGTTTTTTGGTTCATTGGTCTGGCCATGCCAAGGTCTTTCTTCACTTCATGGTGAACGCTTGAAGCCCTCTTTTAACAATGTGATTTCTGCGCACCTGTCATAAAGCTTTCAAGTATTAATCCCTGTCAGGAGAATTGGAAGGAATCCAGTTATATCAGAGTTTGTCAGAGAGCGATGAATCATACAGCAAATCAGAACAATAGCTATTAATACAAAGAGTTTTTAGTAAAGTTTCCATATAAGTAATCGAAGAAGTGTTGAGTTGAGAAACTGAGCTTGTGGGTTCTTGGGAGGATTGGGAAAGTGAACCTGTGGTATGAATTACTGTGGTTTCTTGGATACCTATACTGTAAATATTCACGTTATGAAAAGGTATGTTAGCAATGTGTTACATGCAAAAATTGAAGTATTGTTGAATCTATGCACTCTCCTGAAAAATCAAAAGCACATTCGCTATCAGAGCTATCAGTACTCATGTTACTTAACTGCATTGCTGAATGTTATTGAAATCAAGCAGTTTAAGGTGGTAATGGATAATGGGACCCAGACCACGGATAGCGAAACCCAATGCACGGATACTAAGACCCGTTATTTATTTATTTATTTATTTATTTACTTCATTTGTATACCGCCATTCTCAGCCCTAAGGCGACTCATAGCGGTTTACATCAGTAAGAAAAAACAATGCAAGCAATGATACTGGCAGGGGGGCGCCTGTTGATCCGTGCCTGGCGAGACTTAAGAAGCTAACCCAATGTTCCCCAATCAAGAAATCTTACTAATTGAAGAAGAAGCCATCAAGGTACTGTTATTCAATCCAGTCAGAAGTGATGCCAGCCAGTGGTAAGCTGCTCAAAGAAGCTGACATGTTTGACATAGGCAAAAACATACTTTTTTATACAGTGAAATCTTTTGTCAGTCCCGCAAATGACCAGCTGGGACCAGCTTCGTGTTGATTGGCAGAGCCAGCTGGGAGGATTCCCTCTGGGAGGTGGGACTGCAGTATGTGCCAACCAATCAGGAGGCATTCCCTGCTTCCAATGCAGATTCCCACTCACCAATGGCTGACAGGGGGCAGGATGAACTGGAGAAAAGAATACATAGTTTTCTGAATGGGTTACGGTGTATCAACTCTGAGATGAACAAAGGGGACCTTTTTGGTCCCTTGAGTTGTATTGTCCTGGTAATTGTGTTTATGAGTCCCCGATCATGCAGGACTAGTGGATCTACGGCAGTGTCCATTGTTTCTGACTGCAAGATATTGTCTGAGATGATGGGATTTGATTATTCCTCCTTGGGAAAGAGGAAATGGTATTGTGGAGAAGTTGGGCAGGACCTCTTGGCATACTGGAGGAGTGCCAGGTGATTAATCTTCCTTTTGTGTCCATGGGGCTGCACAATAGGCGGACGGGCCAGTGTACGGATCCTGTCATCCTCTGTACAGTCAGAGTTATGAGAATCCATAGATTCCAATGATGATGGGTGCTTTGGTCCTATTGTTGTAGCAACAACCAGGAGAACTGCTGGAGGGAATTCCTGGGTCAAAAAGTGCCAGTGGAAGGTGGATCCTGTACCAACTTGCTTGTAAATCCACAGATCCATCAAATTTATCCTGAAAACCAGTCTGAGAACTTGTTCATTCATTCAGTTGTTTTGACTCTTCGTGACCTCATGTACCAGCCCACACCAGAGCTCCCTATTGGCTGTCACCACCCCCAGCTCCTTCAAGGTCAATCCAGTCACTTCAAGGATCCCATCCCTCCATCTTGCCCTTGGTCGGCCCCTCTTCCTTTTTCCTTCCAGTGAAAGGTTACCAGAATCTTAATTGGTGGCTGCATATCTCTCAAGATTTATATCTATATTAATAAAAATGTAATGTTTGTAGGATTAAAAACCACTGGGTGAATTGACACCAAATTTGGACACAATACACCTATCAGGCCAACAAGTGACCATCACTCATAAAAACACTGAAAAACAGTGGAAGAGACTTTAAAATCAAAAAAATAAATAATACATTACAACGCATGTGAAAAACCACATATATACACATATACCCAAATATATACACACACACACACATATATATACACACACACAAAAGACATATACACAGACTGAGCCACAGCAACGCATGGTAGGGGACAGCTAGTTAAATATACAACATAACATTATACACACAAGGGGTATCCATTGGGGGGGGGGGCAGCTGCAGGAGCTGGTGGTACCCACGGGGGCAAGGGGGGCTCGGGGTTAATTGGGGTGTAGGAAGGTTATGTTCTGGGGAAAGAAGGGGGAAGGTGCCCCTGCTCGAGGACTGTGGGGTCTATGGGTCAAGCAGTTACCTGAGGCCAGCTATCAGAGGCAAAAAAAGAGAGAGAGAAAGACACAGGAGGCAAGAAGGATACAAAGAATCAAAATATAAGGATAACACACAGCAGTGCACGTTTATTGAAAGGGGCTATTTTGTAATAAAAAGGGGGCAAGAAAGTATTCAGGGTGCTGGTAGCTGCTGTTGGGCTCCTCCGATCCTTCGAACGCCTGCATAATTGATTTCTGCAGGACCCGCTCACTGCAGCTCTCTCTGCTGCGGCTCCAGCAATGTAATATTATTTATGACTTGATGCCGGGGGGGGGGGGGGGTGTTCGCTTCTTGACATCATTATGCATACAAGTCACAACTTACTGCTTTTAATAAATGGTACATAAATCATATTACAGTAATCCAAGTGTGATGTAACTAAAGCATAAACCACTGTGGCCAAACCTTTCCAGAAACAGGTGGCATAGTAGCTTTAGTTGTTCATATGCACTCCAGGCCAGCGGAGAAACCAGCTTTAGCACTGAATTCAAGAATATACCTAAACTGCGAACTTACCTTTTCATTTTCAACAGGTTGAATTCCTATGATCTGTCTTTCCGCAAACAAAGAGTGCCTCTTTCTTATTACAGTAAGATTTGCTTCATTCACTATTATCTTACTGTTGCCTTAAACTACTTCGAACGCTTTGGGGAAAGTAGCAAATACATTGCTGTGAGTTTTCTATATGGCCTTATAGCTTTCATGGCTATAAGGCCATGTTCCAGAAGCATTCTCTCCTGACGTTTTGCCCACATCTATGGCAGGCATTCTCAGAGGTTGTGAGGATATGTTTATTTATTTTTAAACAAACATGTTATTTAAAAATAAATAAATAATCTGAATTAATTCTGAGAAAATAACTCACTATAAGGTCAGTTCGCACTGATCAGAGCTAGTTCAGTTTTTAAGTTACTCCAATATGGTAAGGAGTTGCTGCAGTGTGAGAATAAAAAACATAGCACTCTTGACTGAGGGTTTGAACCACATTTTAATTGCTACTTCAAACTAGATTTTGCTGCTGTTTGTATTGCAGCCTTTGGATTACATGCATTTTTAAAGGTTATCTTCACAGCTGATCCAATGGTGCTCAAATCTATTTTACTGTCTGAAGGAGAACCCAAATGGCATGCAATCACTCCTCCTAGTGTTCCACTTTGGCCTGAATGCTCTTGATTAATCCTCTGTGATCCCACTTTTTCAGCTACTTTGGAAATGTCCCCATTTCTCTCTCCTCCTCCCACTTTCCTCCTTTGTTCTCAGTTTTTTTCAGTTGCTGCAAAACTGAGTTATAAATATAATAAATACAAACTTTATTTATATTCTGCCCTATCTCCCCAAAGGGACTCGGAGTTCGGATGTACACTCAGTCTCACCCTTCCCAGTCTCTCCAAATTCGTCCAAGCTTCCTCATTATTACCTTCTGCCATATTGACCACCTTATGATGTTGCTTGGCCACCTGTGACCCGGTTTTCACCTGTGAAATGTTGGCTGGTATGTTATGGCCAAATGTTTTATAAAGTCTTACAACATCATTGAGATGCCAGGTATTATTTCTTCACTCCTCATGATACTGCCTAAGGCAGGTTACTCGACTGTGCTGCTTGATAGGACCAGCCCTGCATCATCCTTCAAAGCAGTTCTCATCTCCTTGTCACATCCTCTTTCTTGCTCACTCTTTTCTTCTCACACTTCCACACCCTCACACTCACCGCTTTCCCCACGTCTGATACTTTGACATATATTTTACCACCCTCCCTTCTCTTCCTGGGTTTCCCCTGCTCTTTTTTACTCCAATCCTCAATGGTTCCCTCCTTGGCACCCTCCCATCAACATGTCTCCAGTCCTTGCTTTCACCACCTAATTCAGTGTCTCCCCTTAACAATTTCCCCTCTGAATCATCTCTGCAGGGCAACAGGTCCTGGCTGTGCCCCACTTCACTTCCTTGGAAATAGCAAGGGCATTGCCTATTGCCCTGACAACCACAGGCCACATCCCTGCCACTGCCATTGCCTTGACGACAGCAGCAGTTCAGACCCTCGGGCTGGCACCTGCATCCTACTATTTCTGCCCCACCACTACCCCAGTAATTGCGTGGCCCCATCCATCCACCACTGCCATCCTTGCTGCAATTGCAATCTTCCCTATTACAGTGACAACCATGCCCCACAGCATCCCTGGCATTAGCCTTCCCTGTGTTGCCACGTCCACCACAACAGCCACAGGCCTGGGCCCCATGTGTTGCCAAATACCCAATGCAGAAGCTGGCATTGGCTGCAGCACAAAAGACCAAAGCCCACAAAATGGCCTGCTTGTCAGACCGGACGTTAAGAGCACACTGGGTTGATGGAGGGCACACAGCATTGTTAGGATAACACATCACAACAGTTTGGTTCATAATTGGAAACTGAAGGCCCAAGACAATCCAGATAAAGATGAGCTCCATGGTCAAAATTAGCACGATGCAGAAGATGTAGATTCCATATCTCCAACCACCAGAGGTAGTTGGGCCAGAAGATCCTGCTGCTGCTTCTGCATCCTTTGTGGATGCGTCTTTCCCCTTAACGTAGACAAACTTCATGAGAGCCACAATGAAGATGATGCCGATGAAGTGGAAGGCCCAGACGGAAGAGATGGGGATGGGAAACTGCTGGTTGTAGCAGAGCGCGGAGCAGAACGCTTTTGCGTCCCCGACGTCCGAGGGCCACTGACAAATCAGATCACTCCGGAGGGATTCCCAAGGCCCAAAGGCAAAAAACAGAGTCACCATGCGAAGGCCAATCAGGAAATACCACGGATTGATGCCCTGGCAAACCTTCTCCCCTGAAAGTATCCCGATAGTTGGCTGAAAGAGACGGGAAAGTGCTCCAACAACAGCTGCCATCTGTGCGGATGGGAAACAAACCAAGAAGGATGTAGAAAATGAAGAAGCGATTAGGAGCTGACCATGGCTTGCAACTCTCTTCCCTTTTTCTTGAAACCTCTTAATGCTTTAATTGTTGTGACATTTCCCTTATTTCTGCTTTCTCTCATTGTTTTGTTTTTTTGTTTTTTAAAAATAGGGGCATATCTTCATTAACAAAGCCTCTGACATAAAAGCGTCTTTTTACAAAGTTTGTTTAATGCCCAAACGTGCAAATGTGAGTGGATCAATAGGTACCGCTCCGGCGGGAAGATAACGGCACTCCATGCAGTCATGCCGGTCACATGGCCTTGGAGGTGTCTATGGACAACGCCAGCTCTTCAGCTTAGAAATGGAGATGAGCACCACCCTCCAGAGTCAGACATGACTAAACTTAATGTCAGGGGACAACTTTTACCTTTGGCTATGTATATATAAAACCTAAATGAATATTGCATTTAGACTTAGGTCATATTTCCAATGTTATTTATATGCAGATATTCCAAAAACCTGAAATTCAAAATGTTTCTGGTCCTAAGCATTTTGGATAAGGGATACTCAACTTTTATATACATATATATTTGTAAAGTATATCCATAACAGCACTATTATAATGCTGTCACAATGCTAACAATGACTATTTTACCTTAACTACCTGAGAGACATGTTTTTTATAGTTCTGCATTGTTATGTTTTTACAGATTTTACCAGCTTGTTGTTATTTATAATGTTGATTTAGTTTACCTCATTTTATTGACTCATTTTTAACTGTTCATTTTAACTGTTTGTTGGTTTTTGTGTTATTTCTATTTTTTGTTATTGCATATGGCATTGAATGTTTGCCATGTTTGCTTTGGAAGCCACCCTGAGTCCCTTTGTGGGAGACAGGGTGGGTTAGAAATAAAGAAGTATTACTATTATTATTATTACTATTATTCATCTGTCATTGTCAAGATTTCATATTGTGAGAGGTGGCACAGGAAGGGAACCAGACCACACTGTTCCCTACCAATTTCACATTTTCAGCGAGAAACAAGTGTTTACCATATAAAGTAGTTATTTTAGATTGTCCTCTTCAAACACAAACATTTATCCTCATTAAACCAAAATAATGCAGTTGTGTTGTATATACCACAGGGAAGCAGGGGGAAATCTTTGGAAATAACCTCTGTGGTAAAGGTAAAGGTTTTCCCCTGACATTTAGTCCAGCCGTGTCCAACTCTGGGGGTTGGTGCTCGTTCCATTTCTAAGCCGAAGAGCCGGCGTTGTCCGTAGTCACCTCCAAGGTCATGTAGGCAGCATGACTGTATAGAGCGCCATTACCTTCCCACTAGACCTATTGATCTAGTCACATTTGCATGTATTCAAACTGCTAGGTTGGCAGAAGCTGGGGCTGACAGCGGGAGCTCACGCCACTCCCTGAATTCAAATCTGCAGTCTTTCGGTCAACAAGTTCAGCAGCTCAGTGCTTTAGCCATTGTGTAACTGGGGTCTCCTGTGCAATAGAGACATCTAAATAGTGATTTTAGAATCATTAACAGGTCAGGATTGCAGCATTGTTGCAATACAACAGCCAATAGTTTAATTTTAAAAGTCTATAACATCTGAGCAGGGTCTCAATATCATACTAGACCACAGCTATTATCTTTGGAAGTTCTGCCATTCCTGCCAAAGCACTGGAAATATTCTGAGATTTCTCTTCTGAAGATTTTTTTGGAAATCCCCAAGGGAGGTACAATCAGGTCGCACACATTCATTGATCATTCTCGCAATGAAATGCAATGAGACACCTGCACTCAAACAGACTACTGAAATAGGGAAATAGTCCATTGACAGAATATTTTCTGTATGAAAAAGTTAGATTTTCCAAATCAATGCAGCACAGAAGCACTGGGAGAACCACAACATTGTGATTGAAATGAAAGCAGGACTAAACCATTGCTAGGATGGTATAATGGTGTGGTGTGATGAGGATCTCAGATCCTTCTTTGCGCCTTCTACAATTTTCAGGCCCTTTTCATGCCTTATTTCTCCACAACTTGCTCTAGTCCCCCTTTCCTATTTTTTATCATAGGCAGGATGATTTGTGCCTGAGATTTCAAAATGTACAGATTTAAAGAGATTGTAGAAATGTATTTTTAAAGCAAAGATGGAGGACTTTGGCCCTCCGGGCATTTTGGACTTCACCTCCCTGTAACCCCAGCTAACGTGGGCAGTGAGAAGAGCTGTATAGTCCAAAATTGTCTGTGTTAAAGGATGCCCAACCCTGTATTAAACATTGTAATAAAACATATGTGCCTGGGTGTACACTTAATTCTGCAAGCTACTTAGGTGTTTCAAATGAATTTAATATATTTTTATCAGTATTTTTCAAATTAGGTGAAACATAAGTACGACAGTAGCTACCGAGCGAAACCAAACCATGATACCATACTGACTCTCACCACTAGATTTCCCACCATAGAAGCTGGAGAGATTTTCTGTACCTTCACTCGTAGTTTAGAAGAGGGAATTTTAACAAGTGTGGTTATCTCTGAGTAACAAACAACAATTACTGAAATTTCCCCTTCTACACACTTCTTAAAGGTATAGGTATCTTTTCCAGTTTTCAGTCTGACATTCCTGTTATCACTAGAAAGTTAGAGTGGTTTGATACCACTTTACCTATTATGGTTCCATGCTATAGAATCTTGGAATTAGTCATTTGGTGAGATAATTAGGGCTTTCCACAAGCAAGAGCAAATAAGCTCTTCAGCAGAAAATTTTAAGTGGATTACAAATTAAAAACAAATAACAGATCCCAAGGTTCCATGGCAATTAAAGTACTATAAAATGGCTACTGCCATTTCTATTCCCCAACCCATTGCCTGCATATGAGCAGGAGTTGCAGCAAGTACATGGAGAGCTTGAGGGGACAAAGGTTCATCACGTGGGAGGCTTCTTATATCGGGGCTCCTGATTTTCTCCTTTGAAATTCTCTACTTGGAATTGGAAACTCTTGACCTCTGTTTCAATTCATCACAGAGCTGGAAAGAGCCAACATGGTTATCAGTTTCAGTGTTACACCAGGACTCCAGAAGGACAGGTTTGAAATCACCATTCAGAAATGGAAGCCCACTGGATTGCACACTTTCAGCCTCAGAAGATGGTCATAGGAAACCCCCTCTGGCTAAATCTTGCCAAGAAAACCCCATGATAGGGTTTCCTTTGGACTGCCATAAGTCTAAGTGAGTTGGAGATAGCTTGAAGTTGACTTGGAGGCATTTAATAACAACAACAACTGGAAGGACCTGGTAGAGCCATCAGGACCTGCTGAGATCTTCCAGAAGTTCCAAATCTGCTTAGTAAAAATGTGTACCAATCTCTGATTAATCACCCTTTATCACTCCCTCCCCCCCCCACCTCTCTCTCTGTCACACATCCACATATACCAGTGGTTCCCAATCTGTGGTCCGTGGACCACCAATGGTCCTCAAGAATGAAAATATGGTCCACGGCTTCACCATTACTACACCGTTGCTTCGAAACCACACAAAAATGAGAGTGACTGGTCTTGCAAAACCCTCTTATAGGGTTGGAGGCAACAGGGATGTCAGGAGGGGAGAGGCTGACTACCCCCAAAATATTACTACTACTACATCAGCTCTACATTATTAAATATGGTTTTCTGTGGACAAGCAGATGGCGACTACTGGATGGCATATGTTCTGTATCGGAAACTAGAGCTGATGTGGTCTATCCAATGCATTTTTCTGAATCAGCACCCCAAATAACCAAACCCAATCTAAAGTTGACCAAAAACCGATTCACAACCCTTTTGGTACTAATGTTGGAGAGTGGTCCCTGGTCAAGTGGTTCCTGGTCAAAATAAGGTTGGGAACCACTGGCATATACATACAGACAGAGCCATCTATCCTATTCCTTCTCTATAAGTCTTGTTTTCTCTCTTCCTTCTACCATCATTACTTCTTCCTTCCCCCTCAGCCTCCCTTTCCTTAGAAGCAGTCTCTCCTTTGGAGACCTCTCTGGTTGCCTAGAGAAATTCCTCTCCCTCCCATTTTTGGTTGAATGACCAATACCTTTTTTCCTTAAAGAGCGGTCTGCTTCTCATCCACTTCACTTCTTCCTTCTTCTCCTCCCTTGGAACAACATGCCCTCACTATGTAAACTGGCCCCACCTCATCAGCCTAAATCTGCCCAAGGAGGTGCCCAATCTGGCCAGAGGAAGCTTTTCACTGGGAGAACCTGCTGGCAGGATAAGTGCTCCAGGCCTCCCACTCAACTTCAGCAATTGATGGGTTCTTCTAACCTGCTGGGCAGGATTAGCCCTGTAAGAGAACCCAGGTTTCCAAAACCCAAATGTCTTCACAGGGTTCCTACTTTTTTCTCTTCTCAGCCCCCATATCTCAACTTCAGGTTGCCAGTTTAAAAACTGGACAGGGCTCCTGTTCCTTTCATTGTGTACAATAGGGACTTTTAGCAAGTTGGAGATAGCTTATCAGCTTTCCTCAGGGCATGTAAGACATATCTGTTTCGACAGGCCTTTGATCTTTGATATTGCTGTTTTTAAATTGTTTTTAAATTGTGTTAGATTTTAGCCTGTTCTTGTAAGCCACTCCGAGCCCCAGGGGAGTGGCAGCATATAAATTTGAATAATAAATAAATAAAAATAAATCAGTGCTGCTTCTCATGCCATCAGATAACACATTCAGGTTGAGTATCCTTTATCCAAAATACCTGGGACCAGAAATATTCTGGATTTCAGATGCTTTGGGGGTTTTTTGTGAATATTTCTTTTGCATATACGTACATGAGATATCATGGAGACAAGATCCAAGTCTAAACACAAAATGTGTTGCCTTCCCATGAACAAATAGGAATTCATCAGAAATTCTGTATAACATAGACAAGAATCGATGACAACTGTGTGTAAGAAGATAAGGGAAATATCTATGAGTTAATTAAAAATGATGACAACTACAATTTTAATGTCAATCAGAGGGTGTGTGGGGTCATACATACATACATACATACATACACACACACATATTTATAAGACCCCACACACCCTCTGATTGACATTAAAATTGTAGTTGTCATCATGTTTAATTAACTCAGAGATATATTGTTCTGTGAGTGTGAGTGTGTGTGTGTGTGTGTGTATACGCACACACATACACACACATATACATACTCACAGAACTATATATATATATATATATACACACACACACACACACACACACACATACTCACAGAACTATATATATATATACACACACACACACACACACACACACACTATTCTGTGAGCTTGTTCTGTGAACTTCCACACAGTGACATCATGAACAAATTGACTTGGAACAAAACACATTTCATTTTGATTGAGCTCACCTCCGAGTAAATATGCATGAAATGGGAACCACCTAAGAGAATCTCTGGGGCAACTTGACATTTTGTATCATAGCTTGAGCAAATTATGCAAGGCAACTGTTGTATCACAGTGGTTCTCGAGTCCAACTTACAACTGTATAAATCTTCATTATTATTATTGTTTGAAACACAACAAGATGAATCCACAGCAGACACTCTTCTGGCTGTTGTATTGGATCACACATATGGACACTTCCCAAGCGTCTAGATCTGTGTGATGTATCAGAAAAATTATTATTATTATTATTATTATTATTATTACTATTATTATTATTATTTGTACTCTTACGCAGGTCAGAATTTTGTACTGACCTCAGACAAAAACCAACCTCCTCTCTTTTTGCTCCACGAATATGGCAATTTACTGGGTAGTACAAACAACAACAACAACAACAAAACTTTATTTATATCCCACCCCATCTCCCCGAGGGGACTCAGTAATGTGGGAGAGTGGGAGACAAGTATATCCAACTATGTTCCCATAGCTGGACTTGCAGAATGGATGTCATCTGCCATAAGGCTCCAGACAGATCCCAGGAGATGCATCCAATTATAAGGATATAGGTACAACTTTATTTCTAGTCCCTTGCTCTCCACCAGTAACATTAGCATTTTGGGGAAACTGCAACAAATAAAAACTGGATTTGGGGGTATGAGATGGCAAACATTTCATCATCCTATCATAAAACAGAATTGGAAAAGACCTCAAAGGCTATCCAGTCCAACCTCATGCTGCTATGCAGGAACACACAATCAAAGCACCTCTGACATATGGCCACCCAGCCTCTGTTTGAAGTGCTGTTGGAGCATGTAAAAATCGGTTGATATTTGTGTGTGTTGAGGAGCCCCCGGTGGCGCAGTGGGTTAAAGCACTGAGCTGCTGAGCTTGTTGATCGAAAGGTCACAGGTTCGATTCCAGGGAGCGGCGTGAGCTTCCGCTGTCAGACCTAGCTTCTGCCAACCTAGCAGTTCGAAAACATGCAAATGTGAGTAGATCAATAGGTACCGCTCCGGCGGGAAGGTAACGGCGCTCCATGTAGTCATGCCGGCCACATGACCTTGGAGGTGTCTACGGACAACGCTGGCTCTTCGGCTTAGAAATGGAGATGAGCACCACACCCCAGAGTCAGACATGACTGGACTTATTGTCAGGGGACTACCTTTACCTTTTATTTGTGTGTGTTAATTGAAAATGCAAGGCACAAAGCTGATTGGTTGGGCCACACCAAGGAACTAGCTGAGCTTGGGAATTTTGGCAACAGTTACATATTCAGGCTGCTAGCTGTGCCTGCAAACAGTGAGAGAGACTGATTTCATTCTGAGGTGCTAAAAGAAGGTCTCTCGAATGGACACAGAAAGGACCATTTTAAATCTCTCTAAAAGGACATCGTGTGAGTCAGTGTTGCTCTGCATTATGAAGAGTAAACTTCTTATTCTTTATTATCTGTGTGTCTCTGGCAAGACTGTGTGTGGACTTTTCAAACGTGGATGATTTTCGCATGATTTTCATTTCATCACAGACTCCACCACCCTCCCAGGCAGCCTATTCCATTGCTGAACATCTCTTACGATCAGGAAGTTCTTGCTAATCTTTAGTTATTGAACTTTGCAATATGGCTCTCAGCTGAGGATCTTGGCCCAAATCCATTTGGCAGCTCATGATAGATTCTCATAAAAACAACAGCAACAAGCTTAAAACTTGTCTAGCCAAGAAAAATATAGTGTTCATCTCCTCAAGATAACTGTAGAGAGGATGTAAAGTATGAGTAGATCTTTTTTATATTTTCTTTTTAGGATGTATTCGCTGTTGTTAGAAATTTATTTTTCTTGTTTATTAATGCAGTATCACCATGACGCCTACATTTCCCACCGCTTTCTCAACCCTGGAACTCAAGGAAGCTTGCAAAAGTTAGAACAAGTCATAATAGTTAAAACTAATGGACTTGTACAACTGAGGAAAAGGAGGCATTACATTGCTGCCAGGAGTGACAGTGGTGGTAGTCATTGCAGATTATCTGATATACTGACTTTTGCAAGGAGATAGAGCCTTAATCGTAAAGATGAATCAGTAAATGCATTTCATGAAGGTTGCTAATGAAACAGGTCTGCCATGTTTTTCTGCACCTGGTCTGACTCTTGCCAATCCAAGCAATATAGCAGTGTTTCTCAACCTGGGGGTTGGGAACCCTGGGGGGGGGGTTGTGAGGGGGGCTGTGAGGGGGTTTCAGAGGGGTCGCCAAAGAGGGGTCGCCAAAGACCATCAGAAAACATATATTCCTGATAGTCTTAGGAACCCCTTTGGCAGAGAAGGCTGAAGACCTCTCCATCTAGCCTTCTCTTCCTTTTTGGAAACAGATCGTAAACCGTCCCACCAAAAGCCCTCCTCCACTGTGATTGGCTGGCCTCTCAGCCAAAGGGAGGGTTGTTTCGGATATGCTCAATGCATGGCAGTGTGGTCCATGCTACTCTGCTGCTGGGTATGCATGCCCAGTGTGGAACACATCTCACCACGCTAAAACAGTGGATGTGGCTCTTAATGAGACATGCCGCATTATCACAGGGTGTCTGTGCTCTACACCACTGGAGTAATTACACTGTCTAGCTGGTATTGCACCACCTGACATCTGCCGGGAAGTAGCAGCCAATAGTGAAAGGACCAAGGAAGTGACATTTCCAGCTCATCCCTTGTTTGGGTATCAGCCAGCATGTCAACGACTTAAATCAAGAAATAGTTTTCTAAGATCTACAGAGACACTTGTCGGAACACCCCAGCAAGCGAGAGTCCAAAAGTGGCAGGCTCAAACCCAGAGCCTCAATCAATGGCTGATACCAAATGAGAGACTCCCCACTAGGCACACAGAAGACTGGGCGACTTGGAAGGCACTGAACAGACTGCACTCTGGCACCACGAGATGCAGAGCCAACCTTAAGAAATGGGGCTACAAAGTGGAATCCACGACATGCGAGTGCGGAGAAGAGCAAACCACTGACCACCTGCTGCAATGCACCCTGAGCCCTGCCACATGCACAATGAAGGACCTTCTCACAGCGACACCAGAGGCAGCAACACCAGAGGCACTCCAAGTGGCCAGATACTGGTCAAAGGACATTTAGTCAACTACCAAGCTTGCAAGCTTTGTGTTTTGTCTGTTTGTTTGTTTGTTTTGTTAAAAATGTAATACAACTGTCTGGTTGCTCCTGACATGATTGATAAATAAATAAATAAATAAATAAATAAATAAATAAATAAATGGCAGTGCGATGCAATTTTCCTAGTTTCCAACAAACCTCACAACCTCTCAGGATGCTTGCCACAAATGCAGGTGAAACATCAGGAGAGAATGCTTCTACAACATGGCCATACAGCCCGAAAAACCTACAACAACCCAGTGATTCCAGCCATGAAAGCCTTCGACAATACATTGAAGACAATGCCAAGTTCTGCATCAGGGATCAAGGAGAAATCAGGAACCTGGCCTTGGCAATGGACCAGGGTTTTGTTGTAGTTACAGATAAACCGGTTTCGGAGACCTGCAGAAGCTTTGATCTCTGCTCAGGTATTGTGTCGGCCACATTCCTTGAATGTATTCCATCAAAGACATTTGGCAATTGGTTGCAATCAAAATGCAGGCAGCAAACAGAGCTGGCCAACCCCAGCTAATCAAAGGCAATCAGAGAGTGAGAGCCAGCCCTTGTTAACCAATTAATCCTTGAATGCTCGCTCTTGGTTATTGTCCTTTATCTACCAGTCAGTCCTTTTTCTCCAGCAGTTTACATGCCACTTCTCCATGCAGTGAGAGTATTCATATTTTTGATCTTTGGAATCTTATGGAGAATTGTGTCATCATCAAAGTCATATTGGATGGGACTCAGACTTACATGTTCAACTGGATTGTGGGGTATTCTAAACCCCCTGAAGGCACCAGGTCTTACCTGATATTCGAAGCTAAGCAGGCTCAGGCTTGATCTGCACTAACATTTAATGCAGTTTGAACTGCATTATATGAGTTGACACTGTCCATATAGTGCAGTTCAAGCTGTATTACATGGCAGTGTAGATCCAGCCTACGTTAGCACTTTGACGGGAAATTGCCAAGGAATATCTGGGTTGTGGGAAATATTTCAGAGGAAAGCAATGGTAAACCATCTGAGTATTGTTGAAGGCTTTCATGGCTGGAATCAGTGGGTTGCTGGGAGTTTTCCAGGCTGTATGGCCATGTTCCAAAAGCATTATTTCTGACGTTTCGCCCACATCTATGGCAGGCATCCTCAGAGGTTGTGAAGTCTGTTAGGAACTAGGCAAGTGGCGTTTATATATCTGTGGAATGTCCAGGGTTGGAGAAAGAACTCTAGTCTGCTTCAGGCAAGTGTGAATGCTGCAATTTACCAACCTTGATTAGCATTGAATGGACTTGCGGCTTCAAAGTCTGTCCCAGGCATGTGGACAATTTCAACAGAATGGTGGATTCTTGGAGTTATTAACATAAAAAGCAACTTTTTATGCTTCTGGAACATGACTATGCAGCCCAAAAGTCATACAGCAACCCAAAAGCAACTTTCCTAAACTTGGGATGTTTTTTTCCTCATAATGAATGCACAGAGAAGTGGTTTTAGCAGGCCAACTCTGAATGTGAGTTTGTTCAACACAAGTCCTTTGCTTCTACTGTTTTGCTTCAGCTTTCTTTTCTGTGGCCATATTTCCTGTAGGAAAAGCAGCCGCACCCTTGATGATCTTCCTCAATGGAAAATTGCTTTCCAAGACCATTTTTAATAGTTCTACAACAACACTTGTTAAACCCTCAGAGTCTTCTGGCTTACTTGTTTATTGGCTCAATTTGCCGCAGCATGCCTAGCAGGCAATCTACAATGAATGTTTAATGTGTGGATAGTCCAGAGCATTATGCTGCAGACTGACTTCAAATCAAACGTATTCTGGAGTAGCTGTGTTGACAATGCAAGAAAATACAACACAATCGAAATCCATAAAACAGTGATGCCTTTATTGACCAATCAAAATGCACAAAATACATCACACAGGCTTTCAAAGCTTGACTGGCTTCTTCAGTCAGGCAAAGATGTTTTTTAAAAAAGGAGAAGAAAAAGGACCGTGTTAGAGTCAAAGGCCTACATTTTGTCTCAGTTGTTACTTCTCTTCTCAGTTAAGACTGGAAGGATATAAATACAAGCCATGTTACTATTATCATTAGTTGTTAATATTGTACAGAAGGAGGCAACCAGAAACCACTTCTGAATGTGTTTTACTGTGCCCTCCCCAACCCCCTGACAACGTAATCCAAGTGATAGTGATAGAAGATGAGATGCTCAGGTTGGAAGCCATTCAACCAGTTAGTGGGAGAGAGCGAAAGATAAATACATGTAGCATTGTGTCTAATAATGCAACTGGGCTCAAGGTGAAAAAATGTTCAGCTGTTGACATGCAGAGAGATGAAAGGAAAGTCCAAAGCTGAACAACACTTATAATGAGCTTGCAAAATTTGAGCAGGGTGGTAGGTGGTCTTTCATTCATAGACTGTCCATAAGTAGCGTTTCTCAAACTAGGGGTCGGGACCCCTGGGAGGAGGTTGTGAGGGTGTGTCAGAGGGGTTGCAAAAGCCTATCAGAAAACACAATATTTCTCTTAGTCACAGGGGTTCTATGTGGGAAGTTTGGCCCGATTCTATAGTCGGTGGGATTCAGAATGCTCCTTGGTTGTAGGTGAACTTTAAATCCCAGCAACTACAACTCCCAAATGTTAAGACTTATTTTCCTCAAACTCCACCAGTGTTCACATTTGGGCACATTGAGTATCCGTGCCAAGTTTGGCCCAGATCCAGAGACGTGGATGTAGGTAAACTACAACTCCAAAGCTTAAGGTCAGTGCCCACCAAACTCTTCCAGTATTTTCTGTTGCTCATGGAGTTCTGTGTGCCGAGTTTTGTTTGATTCCAAGGTTGGTGGCATTCAGAATGCTCTTTGGTTGTAGGTGAACTATAAATCTCAGCAACTACAACTCCCAAATAACAAAATCAATCCCCCACCAACCCCACCAGTATTCAAATTTGGGCATATTGGGCATTTGTGCTAAATTTGGTCCAGTGAATGAAAATACATCCTGCATATCAGATATTTACATGACAATTCATAACAGTAGCAAAATTACAGTTATGAAGTAGCAATGAAAATAATTGTATGGTTGGAGGTCACCACAACATGAAGAATTGTATTAAGGGGATATAGCATTAGGAAAGTTGAGAACCACTGTCATAAATCAAAGCCAACTCAATTGCAAATTGACTACAACAATGTACTCATGATGTGCTTCAGTCAAATATTCCTTTCATAACAAACCACCCTTCATGGAAAGGTGCATTTTAGTGACCCTTTCCAGCACACCTGCCGTTTCCAAATACTTCCCTAGTCTGAGTTGATGGGAAGGCAACTCAACCCAAGGCTAATCTGATCATTGTATGAGAGTGGCCTCTATCTAACATCACTTATATTATAGGCAGTTAAATGGGGCAGAATTTGTGCGATTGCATTCAAGCATTGCTTCTATAGTCCTGCTCAGTTTCTAAGAAAAGACTTACGATGTCCATCACACAAACATTCAGCTGGATAGGGGCTTACTCCACATGACCTCTTAAGGTACCATTTCAATGCTCCTGGCACTGAAGGAGAATCAGGGGGGCAGCCCACTTAAAAGGTGGGTCTTGGAGGTGATCTTGAGCATTGGACGATTGCAGCAAATTTCTTACCACAGCCACAACACGGAGTACTAAGCGCCATACAATCATGAAATTTCTAACTTGCAGTGACCAACCAAGGGTGTTACAAAAGTGTAAGTTGCACACACGCCATAGTAACTTCCTAAGAAGATACTAGTGCCTAGTTTTTCAGGTACCATGAAACTCTTAATTGGAACACAGTTAACTACCTCTGAAGAATGGGATATCAGATCCAGGAACCCTTTAAACACTGCAATTCCTGACTCTGAGATTTCTATCAGATTGTGGGTGTCCTGAAGTAAGAATACTTAAGCCCTGACCAAAGAAAAAAATTTTGACAGCCAGTAACATTCCAGTGATGTGTTTCAGCGGACTAAAGGGTGGCACAAGGCAGAGGTTTAACTATGGGAAAGAGAGCAAATTAAGGACATAGTCCCTCAAATAAGAATTCTGGCACCAATGAAGTCTTGCAACAGTCTCCAAATTTCTAACATGGCAGAGAGTGAGACACTCAAAATGGTTCATACCTAGACCTTTTCCATTTGCTGTGCTTGCATTCCCTCAGTATCTTTGCCTGATCCTTTCCCCCCTGAATACTGAAAGTTACTGCAATGCTTGACATTTTGGGGACTGAAAGAAAAAGAGTGGGATATTATTTATTGTTGTTGTTAGGCTGAATTCTCATCTAGATAAGACTTCCCCTCATTTTGCCCCATAATTATACTCCTGGCAGAAGGGTGGCAGATCTTTCCCACCCACCCGCACCCATCAGATAATGGGAAGAGATGAGTGAAGTCTATGCATCTTTAACAAGAAGCCAATTTGTATTGAAATGGAAATCAAAACTCTTTCACCCTCAAGATGTACTAAATTATGTTACTTAATCAACTTTCTCAACTGCCACTACCTGACTCTGTTTCTCCAAAGATTCCCATTGGCCAGGAAAATTTAGGGATATATATATATGGTATTCCCCTGACATTAAGTCCAGTTGGGGGTTGGTGTTCATCTCCATTTCTAAGCCAAAGAACCGGCATTGTCCATAGACACCTCCAAGGTCATGTGGCCGGCATGACTGCATTGGTAGAAGCTGGGGCTGATAGTTCTACCATTGGTAGAAGCTGGGGCTGATAGTTGAAGCTCACACCACTCCCCGGATTCGAACCTGCGACCAACAGGCTCAGCAGCTCAGCAGTTTAACCCACTGCACCACCGGGGGCATATATACACACACACACACACACACACACATACAGACACAGATACATGCATACATACAGATATACACACGCACATATCCATACATATATATATATATATCAAGTGTTTTCATCTTTGCTAAAACCGCAGGTTCAGGTGTCCAACATGTTAAGCTTTCCAGAAGGCTGAATGTTAGGAATTGTGGGAGTTGAAGTCTAAAACAGGGAGGGCCCAAGTTTGCCCATGCCTGGTTTACAGCCTGGCCACATTTACAGCAGCTTACCACCAGGCCCGTAGCCAGGATTTCGTTTCGGGGGGGGCTAAAAAATTTTCAGGGGGGGTTTCGGGGGGGGCTGAGTTTCGGGGGGGGCTGAGTCTGAGTGAAAGAGGGTCTAGCCTAGCAAACCTTTTGTATCATTACCCCAATACCCCCATACATATGGGATATATTGAGAATGGTGATCAAATCATGATATTAATAAACATAACAGTTTAAAAATGCACCAGTAAGGCCTTTTCGCGAACCACCATGAGAATTTCGGGGGGGGGGGGGCTGAAGCCCCCCGAGCCCCCCCCCCCCCCCTGGCTACATGCCTGCTTACCACCATTGGTTGATGAGCTCTGTTTTATCGAGTCTTATATTGGTACTGGTAATTGATTATATATATTTTTGGTGCTAGTAATTGACTATATATATATATAGAGAGAGAGAGAGAGAGAGAGAGAGAGAGAATTACAAGCACCAAAAAATGTACAAATGTCAGAAGAGGAACATATGCTAGGTGGTAGAAACACAATGGACACTTAGGACTTTAACCCACAAGCAGGGGGAAAGTGGGGGGAATCATCTAACTTTGTTCCCTACCCCTTTTCTTTGTCTTCTGGAATGGTCATCCACCCCTACATCCTTTCCCCCCTTTTCTGCCCATCTTTCCCTGTTTTAAGCTGTTTGAAGTTGAGTAACAGCCAACTCCCAAAGATGGACATTTGGTTCCATTTCCATGCACTGCAGTCAGACCAGAAGTACCCTCACATCATGTGTTGGCTTCTGTGGGACTTCTGTGGGACTCCATTTCTGCAGCACATGGAAACAGAGCTAAATGTTGATTTGATGATTTCGTTAGAAAATTAAGACTCTTACTACATGACTGCAAAAGGTATTTCCTTCACAACATCAGCAACATAAACAAAACACAAACATGTATTTCAGCAGGTCAGAGGAGGGCTCTGCGGTGTTTGCCACTTTTCTCTCTGCACTGTTTTCTGCAACAGATGACAAGATGGGTTAAGTGCAGGGCATGACCATTGCAACCAGCAATGAATCATCACTTCCTCTAGGATTCTCCCTGCGGCCAAGGGAGTGTTTCTGGGAGGGAACGTAGCTGGATTCCTCTCTGCAGCCACAGGCCAGACGCTGTTTCTAAAATCTGAGAGACACCTGATCCCACTGTCCACAGGCAAAAATGTCTCCAAAGGAGAGCCTGCCAAACATTTCACCTTCTAGGTCAGGAAAGCTCAAACATTGAGTGAAACAATCCTGGTGCCCTCCAGATAGGATGAGTTGCATCAAGCCCAGTCAGGATAGCTGCTGCCATGTTGTTGGGGGATGATAGAAGTTGTGGTCCAGCACTTCTCAAAGGCACCAGGTTGGGATGAAGCACCAGATAATTCTTTTTGGCATCTCTTACTTTTTACTTTCTAGGTAATCTGGCTGGAAAGTAAAGCTCCTAGGTGTTCATAATAATAATAATAATAATAATAATAATAATAATAATAATAATAACAACAACACTTTATTTATATTCCGTCCTATCTCCCTAAGGGAACTCAGGGTGGATCACAGTACACATAAACAGCAAAAATTCAATGCCTTTTGGACAGAAAGGAGCGAAACAGACAGAAAGGAGGCATGTTGTGTCAACGTCCAACTTTTTGGCGCTTTGGAAGTTGTGCTTGAATCCAGCCACGGTGGGTGCTGTCACTCCATCCTCTATGACAAAGAGCCATTAGGACTTCCTCCTTCCTTTTGGTCACCGGACATTTTCTGATCTTTTCCTTTTATGGTATCGTAAAATACCTCCCCCGCATTTTAGTGGTATCTAATTTCTCTACTTAAAGCTCGAACTGCTCAGGTAAACCATGAGCTGGGCTGACAATCGGGTGCTCACGTCGACCTGGGGCTTCAAACTGGAAACCTTTTGTTTGGTAGATCTGCTGGTTATTTACGAGCTGTACTAAAGCCCAGCCTTTTAAATTGAGGCCCTTTATTTGAGGGCAAGAAAGCTTATGTCTGATATGGCTGTCAGGTATCATTTTTAATAAGGACTATACTTGAGAATGGAAAACTTTTCCTTTTCTAGAAACAGTACGATTATTTATTTATTTTCTCTTCTGCCTTTCTCTCATATAAGGACTCAAGGCGGCTAACAGCAACATGGCACAATACAAATGCAAAAATACACAAACGTTAAAATTCAACCAAATATTCTGTGTCAGCAAGCATTAAAAACAATAATACAAGTAAAATAGTGGTTTAAAAACTACATTTACAAATCCAGCATAGTGTAGCCGTTGAACTATTATTTGACTTGCTATTGAAACCCACTGAGTGACCTTGGCAAGCCACACACTCTCAGCCTCAGAAAGGCCCATGATAGATCCGCCTTATGTTGCCATAAGTCATTAATGACCTCGTCATGGAACGACAAAAACAATCTGGACAAAATGCCAAAAGATCCCATATTTTGACGTGTGGGTGGATCATAAAGACAAAAATAGGTGCATTGTGTTAATTCATGAATGTGGGCAATGTTAATTTTACAGAAGAACACATGGCTATAGCTACATCACCCAGAAATTATTGCTTGTATTTCATTTGGAATTTAGGTACAGTTGAAACTTGTTAGTAGCTACTAGGCATGTGCAATCCATTTTAAAAAAATGGTTCTAAACTGGCGCTTCATTTCTAAAGTTATTTCCGAATTTCAGGCGTAAAACTTTCAGAACGCGAATGAAACTTAAGATTCTTGATTCTTCGTAAGTACTTTGTTAATGGCAGTCGTGATTGCGCAATAGGGAAGACTTCACTGGCAGCGGGGAAACTTCAAGGACTCCTCTTTCCCTCATTTTTGAGCTATCCTGATGAAACTTATTACAGTGGTAGAACACATTTATGACTGTTAGCCCACCAAATTTCAAAATGTTTGACGTATTCATGGATTTTTGGCATTTTTTTTACGTTTTAAAAAACATTGTTTTAAAAAAAATCAAGAAGAGCTATCTCCTTGAATTTTCTATCCAAGATAAGAGGGGATCATGCCCCACCCCCCAACTAGTAACTAATTCCAGATTGTAAATTCTGCAGTATCGTACACTCAAAATAATAAACAACTCGTTCTATCATTTTTTTCCCCAAAAATATATGCATATCAACCAAAATATTTGAATTGTTGTGTGGTTCTGCATTTGACAAAAATGTGCGGATGTGCACTTGCCTGCAGCAAGCAGGATCAGGGCATGCATCTTTCTGGGTTACTTTTTTCTCCCTCTCTTTCTGTTGTTCTCACAATTTCTTCTTTCCTGGTGGTATTTCCTTCCCCAAAGGGAGGCTGCAATTGACTCTTTTCTCTTCTTCCTGTCCGCATGCACTGAAAAGGCTGGCAGGAAAAAGCTTTTGGCTCACTGCCGCAGATGCCGGACTCAAAGGCTAGGAATAATTCAGAGCCTGTGACAGTCGAAGAGGGAGGGCTGCAGAGAAGCCTTTCATTTTCTATCCCCACAACAAGTGGTTTAGGAAACCCAACAAATTTTAACAACCGGTTTGGATGAATCAATGCAAACTGACTGAATGACACCACTGCGCTTACTGCTGTTTTGATAAACTGGTGACACTGCTGGAGAGCCAAAATGCTGCTCTTACTTTCCATTTGTTTCAATTAGGGTGGGGGATCTCGGACCCTGCATGTGGAGCCACTCTCTCGAGGCCTTTTGGATGCCTCCTTCCTCATGGTTCAACTGTCTGGTGGTTTCCCGACACTCATATGGGCTTTTCCAATACTAAAAGACTAAAACAGTTTTTAAAAGGCTTAACAGTTGGCAGTAAGAGCTAAGCAGAAAAAGATTTATTTTTTTTGTTGTGTCATGAGTGACTTGTGAAACTGCAAGTTGTTTCTGGCGTAGGAGAATTGGCTGTCTTCAAGGATGTTACCCAGGGGGCGCCTGGATGTTTCACCATCCTATGGGAGGCTTCTCTCAGACCCCCACATGAGAAGCTGGAGCTGACAGATGGAAGCTCACCCACTCCCCAGATTCAAACCTCTGACCTTTTGGTCAGCAGTCCTGCTGGCACCCATTGAACCACCGGCCGGCTCCATAATGCCAAACAACATCAGAGTGTAGTCAATATTGATCTACTCACATTTGCATGTTTTGAACTGCTAGGTTGGCAGAAGCTGGGGCTAACAGCGAGAGTTCACCCTACTCCCTGGATTTGAACCTGCAACATATGTGTGTTTGCATATGTGTGTGTGTGTGTGTGTGCGTGTGTGGTTTTGTGCATGTAATTTGTAATGTAATTTTTGGTTTTTGTCTTTTTAAGTTCCTTCTGCTGTGTTTTTCAATGTTTTTATGAGTGATGATCACTCGTTGGCCTGATAGGTGTATTGTGTCCAAATTTGGTGTCAGTTTGTCCAGTGGTTTTTGAGTTATGTTAATCCCACAAGCGAACATTACATTTTTATTTATATAGATGTCTGACTTTTGGCACAGAGTCCCTTAAGTAGCTCTTAGCATTCACAAAAAGTCAACCAGTCATTTAAAACAGAACCAAGGAAGGAAGGTCATGAAGCAAAAAGGAAGAATGTCGAGTACAAAAACAGTGGATTTCAACATATTGGACCTGATAAGAAAAGTGATTCCAGAGCTTTGAGAACTTTTCATTAAACTGAATCCAAAGAGCAGATATCTCTGGATAATCTACTACTTCCATTGTTTTTGTGTGTCACCACCCACACTGGTGTCTTTCACGTTCTGCCTTTTCTAAATAGTTTCCTCTGTTTGGTTATTTCCTATGGCACGGGGAAAGTCTCACTGCTCTGAGGAGAAGGTAGGCAAGGCAAGCAGCTATGTCGACCATTGCTGTGAAGGCCAAGGCCCACAATGCCACCTGCTTGTCAGCTTGCCCTGCCACGACACATTCAAGCGCCTTGGGACATGTCTGCGCTCCTGGAAGACACAAGAAGGTGGCTTCAGACACCGATGGGACCTGCAGAAGTATCACAACCCAGAGGAAGCACACCTCCATCGCCAAGAGGAGAATGACACAGAAGACAAAGGCCACTGAATGCCAGGTACAAGGAGTCTTGGACTCCAAGGGAGTTGGGTCAGTCTTGAAGGCAGTCATGGCAGGTGTTGGAGCAGGTCCTGCCGCAGTTTTGATTCCAGCAGCCATATTTTGACTCAGGCCAATGCTATCCATCAGCTCCTCATTCACTACCCTCGCAACCTTCCTCTCATGCTTTTGCCCAGCCCTTATGAGCTTCATGAGTCCCACCGGGAGAAGGGCAGCCAGAAAGGCAAACCCCCACATGGAGGACACCGGTGAAGAGAAGCGCTGGTTGAAGCAGAGGGCACTGCAGAATGGCTGGGTGTTGACATCTGCCAGGGTCCAGTTGCAGGCCAGGTCAGGCTGGGCAGAGGACCAAGGTCCGTCAGCAATAAAAAGGGCTACCAGACGAAGACCCAGAAGGAGGTACCAAGGGGCTAAGCCTTGGCCACCAGATCCACCTCCAGGGAGTGCCATGGCGGGCTGAAGCAACCGAGCCAAGCCAGCAACAACAGCAGCCATCTGGGGAAAAAAAAGGAGAAAACAGGATAAGGCAGTGTTTCTCAACTTGGGGGTTGGGACCCGGGGGGGGGGATTGGGAGGGGTGTCAAAGGGGTCACCAAGGACCATCAGAAAACACAGTATTTTCTGTTGGTCATGAGGTTTCTGTGTAGAAAGTTTGGCCCAATTCTATCGTTGGTGGGGTTCAGAATGCGCTTTGATTGTAGGTGAACTATAAATCCCACTAACTACAACTCTCAAATGTGTTCATATTTGGGCATATTGAGCATTTCTGCCAAGTTTGGTCCACATCCATCATTGTTTGGGTCCACAGCGTGGGCACGAACCCAACATACTTTGGATGGCTGATCCAAATGTAAGGAACGTTTCAAATATTTAACCATAGCTATCATGTCTCACCTTAACCATCTCATCGCCAAGGCAGAAATGTTGTGATGTCGTAGGTTCATACTGTATAGATCACCCTTGGGCAAACTTGAGCCCTTCATGTGTTTTGTACTCCAAGTCCCACAATTCCTAACAGCCTCAGATCCATTTCATTCCCCTCACAGCCGCTTAAGCCAAAGACCATCAGAAAACACAGTATTTTCTATTGGTCATGAGGATTCTGTGGGAAGTTTGGCCCAATTCTCCCATTGGTGGGATTCAGAATGCTCTTTGATTGTAGGTGAACTATAAATCCCAGCAACTACAACTCCCAAATGTCAAGGTCTATTTTCTCCAAACTCCACCAGTGTTCACATTTGGCCATATTGAGTATTCATGCAAAGTTTGGTCCAGATCCATCACTTTTTTGAGTCTACAGTGCTGTCTGGATGCGCACAGACGACATTGTCATCAGCATATTGGAGTTCTATAACAAATATTATTGTAACCTTGGTTTTGGCTTTCAGTCTGCTGAGGTTAAATAGCTTGCCATCTGTCCAATAGATGATTTCCATTCCGATGGGCAACTTCCCATCAACAAGATGAAGTATCATAGCAATGAAGATGGAAAATAAAGTTGGGGCAATAACACATCCCTGTTTGACACCTGATTCTACCTTAAATGGGTCTCTTTGGGAACCATTGCTGTCCAAGGCTGTTGCCATCATGTCATCATGGAGGAGCCACAAGATGCTCACAAATTTGTCAACATATGTCAACAGAGGACTTGAAAGCACATATACAAAGAAGATGGGGGAAGTTGTGGTCATTCAGATGCTGTTGAACTGCAACTTCCATTAGCCTTTGAAGTCCAGCATTCTTAGGAAAGGCAAATCATTCAAATCTCAGGTGCAGGAGCATATTTTAGGGGAGCTGGGGTTCCTCCTCTGTTAGAGAAACAGAAGTGCTTTGAAAGTGCCGAACAATGGGATTTTTTCAGCGTCACCTCTTTAGTGAAGCAGCTTGCCAGGGCTTGTTCCTCTTTGATTCTTGATTTTATTTTGATGTTCTTATCTAAAAACTTCCACGGTTTTCAGACCAGAGGTATTTAAGGGATCAGGCAGGGATTGTCTTTAGCAATTACAGCATTTGTTCCATGATTTTTTAGATATTAACTCATGCAATCTTGATCACTGGTGGGACACTTCAACACAAGATATTTTTCATAAGCATGATACTATCTCGCTGCCAGGCCAGGCACTTATTATCTCACTATTGTAATCCTCATCTGAATTTTCCAGTCTCTCCCTGCCTTGGTGTGTTTGGCTCCGCTTTGTGTTCCCCGCCTTCATTTCCATCTGGAGTCCGGACTCCAGATTCCAGACAGGCCTCTGTGCCAAGGCTATTCTTTAAAGAGATTATTTCTCTTACAAAGAAAACAGACCTGCCTATCTCCAAAGGAAAAAACAACCACAACGAGAGATCGGGTTCCTTGTATCTTTCTGTCTTTCCTGGAAAAATAACCACCAACGCCAGGGAGTTCCAGAGTTTTCTCCAAAATCATCATGAGCAAAACCTCAATATCTATTGGTTCCCAGGCTTCTGCAAAGATTATTCCACCTACTTCTCCTGCATTTGTCCACTTATAGATAATATCTACTCTTTTATAAATGCAAAAAAAAAGACATAATGCCATTTTTGGGGGGATCAGGAGCAACTTGAGAAACTGCAAGTCACTTCTGGTGTGAGAGAATTGGCCGTCTGCAAGGATGTCTGCATTCCATCTGAACATGAGGAAGAACTTCCTGACTGTGAGAGCCATTCAGCAGTGGAATTCTCTGCCCCAGAGTGTGATGGAGGCTCCTTCTTTGGAAGCTTTTAAACAGAGGCTGGATGGCCATCTGTCAGGGGTGATTTGAATGCAATATTCCTGCTTCTTGGTAGGGGGTTGGACTGGATGGCCCATGAGGTCTCTTCCAACTCGATTCTATGATTCTATGACATTGCCCAGGGGATGCCCAGATGTTTTACCATCCTATGGGAAGCTTCTCTCATGTCCCCACATGGGAAGCTGGTACTAACAGATGGGAGCTCACCCTGCTCCCCGGAGTTAAACCGCCGACCTTTCGGTCAGCAGTCCTGCCGGCACCCATTGAACCACCGGGTGGCTCCATAACGCCAAACAACATCAGAGTGTAGTCAATATGTCAAAAGCCATTAATACAGAAGAAGTAGGAGGGTGTTGCAGCAGTTTGCTTTTTCCTGAGTCTACTGGGAAGGGTAAAATTCCCTTCCATAATGGAAGGAAGCTGAAGACAAAGGGAGAAAATGAGAGGAGAGAGTATTTTGAAAGCTGGAAAAAGTAGGACAACAGAGAATTGATTCACTGTCACTGTTGAATGACTGCCAAGTTAAGGCATTTATAAGATATGCTTTGTAGTCATTCAACAAGTTATGAAAATAGCTCAATGAATGCTCAAGAAACAAGAAATGGGAGCTGTAGCTTGGTGAGGACTTATAGTACTGTCTGGATGAGAAGGCTAGGGACCTTGTAAAACTACAATTCTCATGGTCACATACTATTGAGCAATGGTGTCAAAACCTCATTCATTCTACAGCGTGTGCGCCAGAAGACATTGGATTGTTTTGTTTTGTTTTTCGTGTCAGGAGCGACTTGAGAAACTGCAAGTCGCTTCTGGTGTGAGAGAATTGGCTGTCTGCAAGGACATTGCCCAGGAGACACCCAGATATTTTGATGTTTTATCATCCTTGTGGGAGGCTTCTCTCATGTCCCCGCATGGGGAGCTGGAGCTGGAAGAGGGAGCTCATCCATGATCTCCCCAGATTCAAACCTCCGACCTGTCGGTCTTCAGTCCTGCCGGCACAAGGGTTTAACCCATTGCGCCACTGGGGGCTCCTATTGGATTGTCATGCCCTCGATGGATTTAGTTTTGGTGAAGGATAGATATGGTTAAAAGCAGGAGGAGGATTTCACGGGAGTGATGAAAACTCTGGATACCTTGTAAAACTCAGTGACCTGGGACAGAGCAGTTGCATGAAAAGTCCCACCCAAAGAAACAAAGCAAGAGCAGCAAATGTTTGTGCAAATGAGACAGCATTGGGATAGGAAAGAATTTTGCAGAATTCCACAGCTCCATAACAAGGGAAAGAGAATATTTTTCTGCCCTGTCCTGAGTAATAATTCCATCACTTGCTTTCACTACATTATGACCCTTTTTCAGAAAGAAAAGCAAATTACCTCGAGGGATAAAATACTTTGGAAATGCTGTTTGGAGTGTCCCTTGCTTCTCCTTCCACAGCCTCTTTTCCTTCACCTCTTAGGATGCATCGTAAGTAAAGGTAAAGGTTTCACCTTGACATTAAATCTAGTTGTGTCCAACTCTGGGCGGTGGTGCTCATCTCCATTTCTAAGCCGAAGAGCCGGCATTGTCAGTAGACACCTCCAAGGTCATGTGATCAGCATGACTGCATGGAGCACTGTTACCTTCCCGACAAAGCGGTACCTATTCATCTACTCACATTTGAATGTGAGTAGCTCACCCCACTCCCCGGATTCAAACCGCCCATCTTTCAGTCAGCAAGTTCAGCAGCTCAGTGGTTTAACCCGCTGCACCAGCGGGTGCATCCTACACTGTAGAAATAATGCAGTTTGACCTCACTTGAATTGTCATGGCTCAATACTATGGAATTACGGGAGCTGTAGTTTTTTGTGGTCTTTAGCCTTCTCTGCCAAACTACAGCTCCTTAGATTGCATAGCATTGCACCAAGGCAATTCAAGTGGTGCCAAACTGTATTCAATTTACTGTCCAGATGCAGCCTTACTTACCACTTCTTAAAACTATCAAATCCAGCCAGTGGCTGTTTCGAAATCTGCATAAGTTGCCAGATCTATTCTAACTGTTTGCAAGCCTCTTGATAAATATATAGTATGATAAGAATTGAAATCCGCCTCCCCGTGTTATTTTATTTACCTTTTGTCTTCTTTTAGGTTTTCTTGCTGTCTTGTTGCTCCTCTTGTTGGTCCACACTCTTCGCTTTCACGCTGCTCTTCCTATCTGGTGCTGCCTGATGCAGAAAAGGGAAACTAACTTTTTGTTCCATCACACCAGAAACTCCCTGCACACTCACACAAAATGCAGGCCAACCACTCAGAAACAGAAAAAGCTGAAATGAAACCCCCAAGACGCAGGAACAGCTGCCAGCACTACCGCCTCCTCCCAGCTGTACATGAGCTGTCACCATCCCACTACACACAGAGACACAAACACACAACAATCCCCCCTTTCATTAGATTTCCCCTCTCTCCTTCCAATAGCCTTTATTCGAGATTGGCTGGACTATAGCTCCCATCCTCCCCACAATGAGGGTAATCTTTCTCGTTAGGGGGACATACCGTATATCAAGAAGGCACCAATTATCACCCAGCAAGAGGAGAAACCTGTACAAAAATTCAGAATATCTGAGTCATGTGTCATCCTGATTTACGATGCAGTTCCTGTCCATTGTACGAATTTTAGCCAACACATTTCTGTTAAAACTTGTAGAATGGACAGGAACTATCTTGTAAATGACATGTTCCACTGAAGCCCCATATAACCTGCCATTATAATGCAGATTGAACTTAATTATATGTCAGACTCATACAATCCAGTTCAATCTGCATTATATGAGTCTACAGTAATCATATAATGCAGTATCAAACTGCATTATATGGCAGTATAGTTGTGGGTGTAATCTGTGTGCAGAGACCGGAGTTTGAATTATCACTCTGCCATAGAAACCCACAGGCATGGAAACTCACAGCCCCCCAAATACACTGCCATAGAATGCAGTTTGAAACTGGATTATATGGCAGTGTAGACTCATATAATATGCTAATAATATGTGCTAATAATATAATATATTGTATATACATATATTATTGATAATATTATAATGTAATACAATATAATATTAATAATAATACAATATAATAATTTTATATTTCATATTACATGTAATATTACTAATAATATTACAATATAGTAGTATAATACAATATAGTAATATATAATACTAACATTGTGCTATGCTAACAATATAATATATTGTATGCACATTCTAGGGAAGTAATGCTACCCCTCTATTCCGCTTTGGTTAGACCACACCTGGAATATTGTGTCCAATTCTGGGCGTCACAATTCAAGAGAGATATTGACAAGCTGGAATGTGTCCAGAGGAGAGCCACTAAAATGATCAAGGGTCTGGAGAACAAGCCCTATGAGGAGCGGCTTAAGGAGCTGGGCATGTTTAGCCTGAAGAAGAGAAAGCTGAGAGGAGATATGATAGCCATGTATAAATATGTGAGAGGAAGCCACAGGGAGGAGGGAACAAGCTTGTTTTCTGCTTCCCTGGAGACTAGGACACAGAACAATGGCTTCAAACTACAAGAAAGGAGATTCCATTTGAACACGAGGAAGAACTTCCTGACTGTGAGAGCCGTTCAGCAGTGGAACTCTCTGCCCCGGAGTGTAGTGGAGGCTCCTTCTTTGGGAGCTTTTAAACAGAGGCTGGATGGCCATCTGTCAGCGGTGATTTGAATGCAATATTCCTGCTTCTTGGCAGGGGGTTGGACTGGATGGCCCAGGAGGTCTCTTCCAACTCTTTGATTCTATGATTCTATGATTCCATGATTATACATATAACTTGTAAGCCACTCTGAGTCCCCTTTGGGATGAAAAGGGCAGCATAATAATAATAATAATAATAATAATAATAATAATAATAATCCAGTTCAAACAGATAATGTGGATTATCTGCTTTGATAACATTGATTACATGGCAATGTAGAAGGAGCTTGTGCTGTGCAAAGCCAAGAGTGATCTCTATGTGAAGGCATCCTGTTGATCCTGTGGTACCAATCCTATGTGTAGCCTCATCTACACCGCCTTATAATGCAGTTTGACACTGTGTTATATGATCATTGTAGGCTAATATCATGCCATTCAATGCAGTTTAACTGCGTATATAAGTCTGTTATATAAGCCAGTAGAATGTTAGGAATTGTGGGAGTTGAAGTCCAAAACACTGGAGGGCTGAGTCTGCCTGTGCTTGGTTTGTTGTTGTTGTTGTTCGTTCATTCAGTCGCTTCCAACTCTTCGTGACCTCATGAACCAGCCCACGCCAGAGCTCCCTGTTGACCGTCACCACCCCCAGCTCCTTCAAGGTCAAGCCAGTCCCTTCAAGGATGCCATCCATCCATCTTGCTTGGCTTACCCTGACCATATAATGCAGTGTAGATGGGACCCGACTTTACCCATGAGAAAGCCTAATTAAATGCAATAGGATTTATCAGTCACAAGACAATACATTGAATGCTATGTTACTCAGATAGAATATTTATTTTTCACAGTTAGTACCAATAGCTATGTTTGTAGTTGAGTGCCTTCATGACATTTACGACTTATGGTGACCCTAAGGTGACCCTATTATTGAGCTTTCTTAGATTTGTTCAGGAGTAGTTTACTTTTGCCTCTCTCTCAGGCTGAGAGAGTGTGACATGTCCAAGGTCATCCACAGCTAAGTGTGGATTTGAACTCTGATCTCCTGAGTCATATTCCAATGCTAAAATCACTATATCACTCTGGCTTTCCAACATATAGTAAAAGTAAAGATTTCCCCCTGACATTAAGTCCAGTCGTGTCCAACTCTGGAGGTTGGTGCTCAACTCCATTTCTAAGCCAAAGAGCCGGCGTTGTCCGTAGACAATTCCAAGGTCAAGTGGCCAGCATGACTGCATGGAGCACCATTACCTTCCCGCTGGAGTGGTACCTATTGATCTACTCACATTTGTATGTTTTCGAACTGCTAGGTTGGCAGAAGCTGGGGCTGGCAGCGGGAGCTCACACCGCTCCCCGGATTTGAACCTGCCACCTTTCGGTCAACAAGTTCAGCAGCTCAGTTCTTTAACCCACTGCGCCACTGGGTATATGTATTATCTATTTTCTGACATAGATATGGGTGAAATTTCATTCTCCATCTGCGGATCTGAAGAAGCAGACTGATGATCGATATCTACAAATGCTAAAATGAGTTTGTCTTAGGGCCTTTCCACATAGTTATATAACCCAGAATATCAAGGCAGAAAATCCCACAATATCTGCTTTGAACTGGGGTATCTGAGTCCACACTGCCATATATTCCAGTTCAAAGCAGATAATGTGGGGTTTTGATTCAACTGTGTGTAAGGGGCCTTATAAGTGTTGCTTGATTCCTCCCTTCCTCCTTCCATTTTAGAGTTAACACAGATTCCCTTTGGTGTTTTTTTAACCTTTGAAAAGAGCACAACAATGTGAAGAATGTTTCCTGGAGCATTAAGGCACATTCCTTCCACTTGCAGGCAGCAAGCAAACATTATGCTCCCTTTTCAGATCCTTCTGGAAAATAGATTCGTAGCATAGGCTGGAGCAAAAGTGAGGATTCGGTGCATTTGTGGGACTCAATCGCTGCAATTTGTGGACTAGACTAATAATAAGACCTAACTGCGATGCTTCTTTTAAGAAGGTGAAACCCTATAACCCCCACCCCACCCCCAGGATGGTTTTCAGTGAGGCACTGGGAGGCAGAGGAGACAGAGATATGAAAACCCTTTATTTACAAATAGAGAGATCTGCCGGTAGCAGTAAAAAACAGAAGTGCCACCCCGAGATGCAACTCAGTTGGGGCTTTATAGGATTTCCAAGGACATTTCACACCTCTTACATCACCCTCAACAAACATCCTCCTTCTCATGCTTCTTTCTTTTCATCTTCCATATAGGAGCCACCAGTGGCACAGTGGGTTAAACCCTTGTGCTGGCAGAACTGAAGACCAACAGATCTCAGGTTCAAATCCAGGGAGTGTGCGGATGAGCTCCCTCTGTCAGCTCCAACACCCCATGCGGGGTCATGAGAGAAGCCTCACACAAGGATGGTAAAACATCAAAACATCTGGGCGTCCCCTGAGCAACTTCCTTGCAGATGGCCAATTCTCTCACACCAGGAGCAACTTGCAGTTTCTCAAGTCGCTCCTGACATGAAAAAAAAACCCTTCAATATGATACCTTTGATCAGTAGTTTTGTCAAAACAGTTCAAGTAAACAATTCCCCCACAATTTCCTGATTACAATCATTCAGTATATCAATATACCACCTGGGCCTTTTCCGTTCCTTTGAGGCACCCATTTGGTCCACTCCATCAAACACTATTTTTGTTTGAACTGTCTAACATCTTGTGAGTTCTTTGGCTTGATGTTCCCAGACCTTCAATTGATTCCCTTTTGCATATCTAGAGAAGGTGATGGACTGTTTATTGCTGGGTTCTGTTTCCTTGTTTGTTTTTTATTGCCCTACCAGCCTGTGTTTTGTCATAGTGTACTTCTTCAATTGATTCCTTCTAAGGCTATTTATTTAATCAAACGTATTCTTCATACTCTTTTATTCATACGCCAACCTTAAAAGCTGTGGCATAGACATCGAAAACTGGGAAGCCCTGGCCCTTGAGCGCCCTGGCTGGAGGTCAGCTGTGACCAACAGTGCTGTAGAATTTGAAGAGGCGTGAATGGAGAGTGAAAAAGAGAAACGTGCAAAGAGGAAGGCATGTCAAGCCAACCCTGACCAGGACCACCTTCCATTTGGAAACCGATGCCCTCACTGCAGGAGAACATGCAGGTCAAGAATAGGGCTTCACAATCACCTACGGACTCACTGCCAGGACACCGAACTTGGAGGACAATCTTCCTCAGACAACGAGGGATGGCCTAAGTAAGTAATTTATTAATCAAATTGAATGTAAATAAAGTCCTTGTTTCTTGTTCCCTTCACTAATATATTAGTTAGGATGTACTCTGGGTGCAGAGACCAGAGTTTGAATTATCACTTTGCCATGGAAATCAACTGGGTGATCTTGGACAAGTCACAGCCCCTATCTACACCACCATTTAATGCAGTTTGAAACTTTTAGTGAAATATTTATTTATTTATTTATTTACGACATTTATATGCCGCCCTTCTCACCCCGAAGGGGACTCAGAACGGCTTACAAGATATATAAAATATATTATATTATTAGCATAGTACAATATCAGTATTAAATATTACTATATTGTACTATACCATTATAGTGTAATATTATTAGTAATATTAAATGTAATATAAATATATAATTATAATATCATATTATTATTAGTAGTATTATATTGTATTACATTATAATATTATAAATATTATATATATATATATATATATATATATATATATATATATAATGTTATTCGAATAGCACAGGAGACCAATAGACCAATATATCTTTTTGAAACCATCTATCAGATAGATAGACACTTGTTTGACCGAGATGCAGTTCTTAAAAACTCCTAATGTAATCGATTGATTTAATTCATCACCCATTTGTTTATGTTATCAGTTTGGTTCCATTGATTCCATATTTTATGTACTTGCCCATGATGAAAAGAGAAAACAACCCTAGCACACAGCAGACATGATAAGGACATAATAGAAAATGTCTGGACTGTTATTAATAGTGTTCCTGGTCTCCATTCTGACAAGATTTGGCTCCGAAAGAAAGATCCGACAAGGAATAATGTGCCCAAACTAGATCCTGAAGGGGCATTATCCTTGGAGGCTGAGATTGGACCCCATAATGAAGCCGCAGCGGATACTTGGATATACTCTCCAATTGTCCCATGCCAATTTTATATAGATTGTAGGCAGGCCTGTAGCGAGGGGGTGGTTTTAGGGGTTCAACCCCCCCCCCCCCGAAATGTTTCAGATTTTTTAAAAAAACCTGGTTTACTCATGAATTTTAACTGGTTAACCAAATCCCCCTGCTAAGTCTATGAGATGCAAAAAAAATTAAGAGTCCCTCCAGAACTGTAAGCACTATCTCACGCAAATATTGACAATTTATTCACACTGTCATTACTTGCAGCAATAGCCGATGTAGTGAAGCAACCAAGTTGGGTGTGTGTGTGTTGAATGCTCTCATTAAGGAGGCCAGACTTGGTGGAGGTGGTTGACAGGGGCGGAGCTGCAGGCTATTGAAGGTTGCTCTGCCTTCTGCTGTGCTCTTTGCTTCAGCGTGAGCTAGGAGGCAGGTTTCAACACCCCCCCCCCCCCAAATTTTCAACCCTCCCCAAAATTTTCAACCCGCCCCCCAAAATTTTCAATCCCCCCCCCCAAATTGTCAACCCTCCCCGAAATGTTTTTCTGGCTACGGCCCTGATTGTAGGTCCCATTTGTACTCTTTTAGGGGACAATGTACTAGCGGTTCCCTAAAATATCCCAAGTTCTGATCAATACCAGCTTTTAAACAGAGGCTGGATGGCCATCTGTCAGGGGTGCTTTGAATGCAATATTCCTGCTTCTTGGCAGGGGGTTGGACTGTATGGCCCATGACGTCTCTTCCAACTCTTTGATTCTATGATTGGCATAAACTCATTCCAGTATCTAGGAGATATTAAGAAAGCAACAGGCGCAATACAAAAACTGAACAGTAGATGGCAGCAAACACTTTCTCCTGAAAGTAATGGGCAAAGTAAAGAGTGATGAGAACAGGAGGGTAAAACAGAGAGAGAGATAAATTATTCAGGATTATTGAGGGATGGTGCCAATCTGAGTCCATCCCACCAGGGCCTCTTTTGCCCAGTATGGTATGAAGGGATTTGCAAGAGGATGAACTTACAGGCCCAAGATGGACAATAATGGAAAAGTCAGGGACAAGTGTATGGTCCATTCAATCCAGTTCAAAGATATGTGTATTCCATGGCACACAAGCGTCCTCCTAATCCAGGCATGGGCAATGTTGGGCCCTCCAAGTGTTTTGGACTTCAACTCCCACCATTCCTAACAGCCTCAGGCCCCTTCCTTTCCCCCCTCAGCCGCTTAAGCGACTGAGGGGAGAAAGGAAGGGGCCTGAGGCTGTTAGGAATGGTGGGAGTTGAAGTCCAAAACACCTGGAGGGCCCAACTTTGCCCATGCCTATCCTAAACTATGGCAAGTGCATACTTTCAACATCTATATCCCTTCACAGAGTGGACATCTCTTTGGAAAGTGAAACTTTTGTGTTTTAAAGCCGCCGAAAGTTTGGGGAAGTTCTTTCTTTTGGCTGGCATCACCCAAAATCCCCCAACTGGCCATGGCTGGCTGGAGGAACTCCCCCAAGTCCCGATGCAGCTTGAGCACTGAACATAGGAGGACATTTCCAACCACACCTCTCCCTGAAATGAGTCCACAAGAGTGTTGTGTCACCTTTGGGCTCACAAGTGAGCAGCAAAACATATTTTTCGTCTGCAAATAATCCCAGTGTTAGTGAGTAGGTAGAATGAGGTAAGTGTAGACTTTGGACTTCACGGTCAAATACAGCCACCAGACATGGGAATGTCTATTGCCTCATTTGATTCCAAATATGGTCAGTCAGTTCTTGCTGTGCTTGCGGGCAATCCTACCCTTGCTATTGGGAGAAATTGTGTAGACAATCCATGGTTAGTCAGTGCATCTCAAGGGTTGGAGGAGTGATTATCTTCTTCTAGGAATCACTCTCTCATGTTTATTCCCATTGCCTATAATTGTCTTTTAATTCCCTTAAGACTCTCCAGGGATGGGTTGCTAATGACGGAGGGTGAATCTGCACCTCAGTTTGACCCCACTTTAACTGCCCTGGCCCAATGTTACGGAATCTCGGGAGTTGTAGTTCTACAAAGTCTTTAGCATTCTTGGCCAATGGGTGTTGATGATGCCGCATTAAACTACAAGTTCCATGTTTACATAGCATTGAGCCCTGGTAGTTAATGCTGGATCAAACTACATTCATTCTACAGTGTAAGTGCGTCCTGAATAGAATCATAGAATCATAGAATCAAAGAGTTGGAAGAGACCTCGTGGGCCATCCAGTCCAACCCCCTGCCAAGAAACAGGAATATTGCATTCAAATCACCCCTGACAGATGGCCATCCAGCCTCTGTTTAAAAGCTTCCAAAGAAGGAGCCTCCACCGCACTCCGGGGCAGAGAGTTCCACTGCTGAACGGCTCTCACAGTCAGAAAGTTCTTCCTCATGTTCAGGTGGAATCTCCTCTCTTGTAGTTTGAAGCCATTGTTCTGTGTCCTAGCCTCCAGGGAAGCAGAAAACAAGCTTGCTACCTCCTCCCTGTGGCTTCCTCTTACATATTTATACATGGCTATCATATCTCCTCTCAGCCTTCTCTTCTTCGGGCTAAACATGCCCAGCTCCTTAAACCGCTCCTCATAGGGCTTGTTCTCCAGACTCTTGATCATTTTAGTCGCCCTCCTCTGGACACATTCGTTTGTTAATATCTCTCATGAATTGTGGTGCCCAGAATTGGACACAATATTCCAGGTGTGGTCTAACCAAAGCGGAATAGAGGGGTAGCATGAATTCACTAGATCTAGACACTAGGCTCCTACTGATGCAGGCCAAAATCCCATTGGCTTTTTTTGCCGCCACATCACATTGTTGGCTCATGTTTAACTTGTTGTCCACGAGGACTCCCGAGAACTTTTTCACAGGTACTGTTCTCGAGCCAGGCGTCCCCCATTCTGTATAGCACTGAGGCTGGATCTGCATTGTGCTATATCCGAGGATCTGATCTCAGATTATCTTATCCCAGATTATCTGACAGTATAGACTCATATAATCCAATTCAAAGCAGATAATCTAGAATCAGATCCTGGGATATAGGGCAGTGTAGGTCCAGCCTGAGTTGAGCGTACCAATGTATATTCTGAAGGGTAACATTGTAGGTAAGAATTTGAAGAAAATTCAAAGGCTATCTAGTCCATCCCCTGATATAGATAGATACAGAAAACCCATAGTTTAGGGTTCCATTTTTAAAATAATGCTGTCATTGTATTTTAATGCTGTTTTTCTGTGTATAGTGAAAAGAAATGATGTTTGGGTTGTTTTGCCTTTTGCAATACAGCCGGCCCTTCACTTTTACGGGTTTGGATTTTGCAGGTTTGGTTATTCACTGATTTTATTAAAATGTTTGTTTGTTTGTTTGTTTGCATGTTTGCAAGTTGCTTCTGGTGTGAGAAAATCAGTGGTCTACAAAGACGTTGCCCAGGGGACACCCGAATGGGCTACGATCCTGTGGGGAGGCTTCTCTTATGCCACTTTATCACAGGATGTCTACGTCCCACACCACTAGAGAAATTATACTGTTTAGCTGGTATCGTACCACCTGACATCCACTGCGAAGTAGCACCCAGTAATGAAAGGACCAAGGCACTGACATCTTTGGCCCATCCCCTGTTCGGATATCAGCCAGCACAACAATGCCTTAAATCAAGAACAGCTTCCTAAGATCTACAGAGACACTCACAGAGACATCTCAGCAAGCCAGAGTCCAACAGTGGCAGGCTAAAACCCAGCACCTCAATCAGTGGCTGAGACCAGATGAGAACCTCTCTCTCAGAAGAGTGGACGACCCGGAAGGCACTGAACAGACGGTGCCCTGACACCTCGAGATGTAGAGCCAACCTTAAGAAATGGGGCTACCAAGTGGAGTCCATAACATGCGAGTGCAGAGAAGAGCAAACCACAGACCACCTATTACAATGCAACTTGAGCCCAGCCACATTCACAATGAAGGACCTTCTCACAGCGACACCAGAGGCAGCAACACCAGAGGCACTGGAGCTCCCGGTGGCACAGTGGATTAAACCCCTGTACCGGATTCACAGGTTCAAATCCGGGAGAGCGTGGATGAGCTCCCTCTGTCAGCTCCAGCTCCTCATGTGGGGACATGAGAGAAGCCTCCCACATGGATAACACATCAAAAAACATCCAGTCATCCCCTGGGCAACATCCTTGCAGACAGCCAATTCTCTCACACCAGAAGTGACTTGCAGTTTCTCAAGTCGCTCCTGACACAACCAAACAAACAAACAAACAAAACCAGAGGCATTCCAAGTGGCCAGCTTCTGGTCAAAGGACATTTAGCATAATGCCAATTTTTAAAAAACTTTGTGTCTTTAAATGCATTTTAACAGTACCCTCAACTTGCTTCTGACAAGATAAATAAATAATTACATTTAAATGTTTTCTCTAGGTACCTCTGGGTCCTCCAGTGTGATTATATGGCTAACATCTGGTGGAAGCTGACCATAAACTCATGCTAGGAATCAAGAGATCCCTAGGTAAGTGTTCTCTTGGGTAAAAAAATATATAGCAGTTTTTTAATGTGTGGGTTTTTCCTTTTCATGGGGTTCCTGTATCCCTAACCCCAATGAATATGGAGAACTGGCTGTGATATATTTTTAGCAAATACCACTATTTAAAACTGTGTACGCCGCCTTTGTTCCCCTTTCAGGAGAAAGTCACTCTACTTAGTGGCAGAGGCACAGAATTCTTTTAAAGATTAATCCACCCATTTCGCCCTCCAATCTCCAATAGGTATGAGGACAGGTAAGGGAGGCACACTTTCTTCAAGCCATAATATGGAAAGCACCCCTCACCCACAGATTCCCCATAGAGGCTTTGGCAGGCAGAGTCCTGCCCCTTTTCACTGCAGGAGGGAAATTCCTGCATTGCACAACCCTTTCTCTCAGCATGTCCTATCTATTGCAATTCTGGGCATTTCGGTCTAGTAGCACGGATTTGGCTAGCAAACAAAAATGTACAGACGGACGGCACTCTTTCCGGTGCGACTCATGAGTCCCTCTCAGAGGCTGTGAAAAAAATATATCCCTTACCAAGTTAGGATTTTTTAATGGTTCGGAAGAGAATCTATGACATTATCAAATCCTTTCTATCCCCCAACACAGACCCCCCATGCGAGTTGAACTACAACTCCCACCAACCCCAACTCACCTGGAAGAGCTGGTAGTGGTTAAGGGGAGATGTAATGCAACCTCCCTGGAGTGGCTCATTGGACCTCTCAGTAAAACAGAAAACTGCAAAGACTCTGTCACAAGCCAGTAAAGGTGGTCCCAGTAGTGGTTGGCACACTGGGTGCAGTGCCTAAAGACCTTGGCCTGCACTTAAAAACAATTGGCGGTGACAAAATTACCATCTGTCAGCTGCACAAGGACACCCTACTTGGATCTGCACTTATTATTAGCCTATACATCACACAGTCCTAGACACTTGGGAAGTGTCCGACATATGATCCAATACAAAAGCTAGCATAGTGTTGTGTATCTAAATAATAATAATAATAATAATAATAATAATAATAATAATAATGGCTGTGGGATCAGGCCTTTGCAGACTACACTGACTTGCTGGCAAAGTTACGGTTTTAATGGACTATGATGGACTGCTTTTAGGATTACGACTGAATTTGGCGTTGTATTCTATTGTTTTTCTATTGTTTTAGACTGTTTTTATTATATTATGTATTTATGCTTTTATTGTGGACACTATGCTGTGCCAGTTGTTAGCTGCCCTGAGTCCCTCTGTGGAGGTGAGATAGGACAAGATATAAATGCCCTATATAAATAAATAAATAAATAATAATAATAATAATAATAATAATAATATGCTTAATGTAGACCTCTAGCAATACCTATTTTATCCTGTCTATAATGTTGCAATGCAGAAATGCTTCTTCTTTAATCTCAAGGGCAGATTTCAGAGTGATGGATTTCCCTTTGGTATGTAAAGGGATATTGTGGTACCTTTGATATGATCTACTCCATCAGATGCATGGAGTGAAGTGCCTCTATGAGCATGCTCTATGTGACTAGTAATAGAAATGCAAATTTATAGCTATGTTGACCTGGTGACAAGTTCAGTTTTAACTAATGGCCACAAAGATAGGAGCAAAGATGTGAGTAAATAACTGTATGAGTGGCAGAAGGAGTTATTAAAAGGTATTTTAATGCTGTGTAACGCTGGCTGGGAATCAGGAAAGAGATACAATAAACTGGCCAAGGAAACTTCCTGAGGCTGGGATGTTAACTAGTGTTATAATATGAATTTGCCCCTTCATCACCACACCCACAAGTTTTGCATGTCTGTCCATAAGCACCCCAGCCCATGCATCTCATGAAGATGAAATTAGTTTACAAAAGCTTATGTTATCTCAAGTTGATCTCAATATGGAGGGTTCTTTTGCATATTGATCTGGATTAAGACAACTCATGTAGTTGTATTCCAGGTTGGGTGTTTTGTTTTTAAAATCAATTTTTAAAAATAGTTAAACTAATTTAGTAGCTTCATTTAGAATTATAGAGTTGGACCTCATGGGCCATCCAGTTCAACTCCCTGCCAAGAAGCTGGAAAATCACATTCAAAGCACCCCTGACAGATGTCCATCCAGCCTCTGTTTAAAAGCCTCCAAAGATGGAGCTTCCACCACACTTGGGACAGAGGGTTCCACTGCTGAACAGCTCTCACGGTCAGGAAATTCTTCCTAATGTTCAGGCAGAATCTCCTTTCTTGTAGTTTGAAGCCATTGTTCTACATCCTAGTCTCCAGGGCAACAGAAAACAAGCTTGCTCCCTCCTCCGTATGTCTTCCCTTCACATCTTGATACATGGCCATCGTGTCTCATCTGAGCTTTCTCTTCTGCAGGCTAAACATGCCTAGCTCTTTAAGCCGCTCTTCATAGGGCTCCAGGCCTTTGATCATTTTAGTCGCCCTCCTCCAAGGCAGGATAGAGGGGTAGCATGACTTCCCTGGATCTAGACACTAGACTCCTATTTATGCAGATCAAAATCCCATTGGCTCTTTTTGCTGCTGCATGACATTGTTGGCTTATGTTCACCTTCCTGTCCACGAGGACTCAAAGATCTTTTTCACACATGCTGCTGTTGAACCAAGCATCTCCCATTCTGTATCTTTGCATTTCATGTTTTTTTCTGCCTAAGTGGAGTATCTTGCATTTGTCTCTGTTGAACTTCATTTTGTTAGTTTTGGCCAATCTAATCTGTGAAGATTGTTTTGAATTCTGCTCCTGTCTTCTGGGGTTTTAGCTATCCCTTCCCAATTTGGTGTCGTCTGGTTAGCTTGAAGTCTGACCACTCTGAGCAAAGGACCAGTTTGTTTTTTTCCTCTCTCCCCCACAGAACTTAATAGAGAACTCTCCCAGACAGTAATCCTAGAACCATTAAACTCCTAAAAGGAAGCATGGAATAATGAAGTCAAGAGTACCACTAGGTATGTACAGAGTGTTTTTCCACCATCATAGCCAGCATCATGAGTTATAGATGGCTGTTTCCAGAAGCTAATGTTGCTTGGCTTCAAGACCAAAATAAATAACACAACTTCTTGTTTTTAGGAGATGTCATACCAGCCCATCCTTCTTAAGGCCATTAGAAGGTATGTTTCTCTCCTCTCGGCTCAAATATTTCTGCCATTTCCAAAGCCAATCCTATCATCAGACCCAGTCAGGCAGACCCCCCTCAAAAAACTTATTTCTGACTTCTCTGTACTGTGTTGAATGTCTTACTAGCAAGGATGGGAAAAGAGGCTTCTGGGATTTCCTGCTTCCTGTGCCAAAGTAACTTGGCCAGCTTTGGACACTTTGCACTGCGTCTACAAGGAGGGGAAGGGAAGGACACCGTTTCCTGCTGTGCCTCGGGCGGCAAAGTGTCTTGTGTTGACTGAAACTGGTTTTCAGTTTCCACTTGCTCTTTTAAATCCCAAATGTGTGTCTCATTCCACATGCATATGGTTCCATTCATTAAGGAGTGGAGTGAAAACCCTTCTTTGAGACCAGACGGACCCGGAGACTTGTCTGCCTCCCCGACTCCTCTTTGGTTTTCCAAAGCAGCCAGACGTCCCAGTCCTTTGCCCAAGTCGAGCCCACTGGGAGCCCCTCCAAAACCTCAGAGGTTCTGGTCACCTCCTTCATGTGCGCAGTCTTCCACAGGGGCTCTTTGTGCGCACTCATTCATCCGGTATGGACCACTTTTTGGACAAACACCTTATGGGGAACCCTGTAAACAAGTCGCCAACAAGAGGAGCAGTCAGTTCGGAGCTAAATCTGGACACCTCCCTCTCCCTGCCCTATTTAATTGCTATCATATGTCTGTGTGCCTATATGTCTACCTCTTTCTCTCTGTCTAGATGTGGTCACAGAGGGGCAAAATGAAGGCACTGACAAAAACAGTGTGAACTCTTGTTGTCTTTGTGTGCCTTCAAGTCATTCCCGACTTATGGCAACCTTAAGGCTAACCTATCAGGGGTTTTCTTGGCAAGATTTGTTTAGAGGGGATTTGGTGTTGCTGTCGTCTGGGGCTGAGAGAATGCAACTCACTCAAGGTCACCCAGTGGATTTCCAGGGCTGAATGGGGATTTGAACCCAGGTCTCCAGAGGTGTAGCCCAACAAGCAGGTCTAGTATAGTCACCATGCTAACGCCTGGATACAAATTATCACCTCCCTTAAAGCAATCTCCTTTCACTCCCCAAATTTCTATCAGTGCAGTAACACTAAATTTAAATAACTTAAACTTGAGGGTTGATAAAAAATAGTTTTAAGTATCCAAAGTAAAGGGGCAGGAAAAGTTACCAAGGGAACATGAACTTGGCAAATATTCAAGGTGTGAAAGATTTTTAATATTTCAAAACATTTGGGAAGTGAGTAACTGCACTTGGGAGGCAAATTTTGTATTTTGCAACCCATCATTGCGATACCAATCAATATAGAGTGATGTTTATGTGTTTTCTTTCTTTCTCTCAAGGACAAGTTGAGTATCCTTTATCCCGAAATTCAAAAAGTGTCTACAAGGGTGGCTGACATAGAGACACCATTGCTTTCTTGTGGTTCAATGTAAACAAACTCTGTTTCATGCACAAAACTAATTAAAGTCATATATATAAAATTATCTTTAGGTGATGTGGCTTTAGGACACACACACACACACACATATATATATAATATTTTGTGTTTAGGTTTGGGTTCCCCATCTCAGTGTGTATATAGAAATATTTCAAAATCTAGGGGTTTTTTTCGTATCAGAAGTGACTTGAGAACATTCTGCAAGTCGCTTCTGTTGTGAAAGAATTGGCCATCTACAGAGACGTTGTCCAGGTGATGCCTGCATGTGTTGCCATCCTTCTGGGAGGCTTCTCTCATGTCCCCTCAAGCTTGGGCTGACAAACAGGAGCTCACCTCATCTCACAGATTCAAACTGGCAACCTTCAAGTCAGCAACAAGGGTTTAACCCATTGCACCACTGCAGCTCTTTCAAAAACTGGTGAAGCAATCCAAAATCTCAAAGCATTTTGGAGAAGGGATATGCCAATTGTAGAGTTGGCCGTCTATATCCACAGATTAAACCATTCATGGCTTGAAAGCATTCTTTTTTTTAAAAAAACCCACAAATATATCTAAAAGCAGACCTTGACTACCATTTAAAAAAACACATTATATAAAATGAGACTCAAGGATCCATGGATTTTGGTATCCACAAGCTGCTGGAACAAAATCCCAGTGGATACCATAGACCCACCGTATTTATATATACCATCTTTCAAATTTCTCAGATTGGTTTACACATAGAATATATACAGATAAACTAAAAATCAGATTTACATTATCATCATCATCATCATCTTGATTTTTAGGCCTCTTCCTAGATACTGTATGTAAAATGGCTAGAAAGTTTCCACATGTATATATTGGTAGACTTTCAGATAGTACACTTTTATTTCGATTTTAATATGTTTTCTTCATGCTTAAAATATATTAATTTAAACACGACAGTAAAATACCCAGATTTTTGTAGTGGTAGATGGCATATGTCCTGTATCTCAGAAACTAGAGCTGATAGTGAGAAACTGGTGCCATTTTTGGAATCAGCAGGTGAAATACATCCAGAAACAGGTCTAACATTTGGAGCACCAAAATATTTATTACCCAGGGTTGCTGTTGTTATTACACTATATAACAGGATTATTGTTCCTGTGCTATAAACGTCATTTCCTAATTAGTTCTATCATAAAAAAATGAGCGCCCGGATAATGGAACAGTACCGGGAAAAGCTTACTAAACTGCAAAAACATTGTTTTTGTGGGACATCCTGCAGCACGTTTTGCTATAGTTTTCAATGAATATCTCATCCAGTCTCAACCAATTCAACATAGTTTGTGGCAGACACAAAAACAAAGTTTCTGGTGTAGAACAACGACTTTCAAAAGTAAGTACTACACAATTAAGCAGGAAATAACACTTTCATGCTAGGAATAGAACATTTTCAAATTTTGTTACATAGTGTTATTATTGTTATTGTTAACAATAATAACACTATGTAACAAAATTTCAAAAATTTTATTGTTAACAATAAGTCCCTCCGGGGAGAGAGGGAGGGGTATAAATAGAGCTTTTATTATTATTATTATTATTATTGGAAAGTGTTCGACGTGTGATCCAATACAACAGCCAGCAGTGTCTGCTGTGGACCCACCTTGTTGTGTTTCAAATAATAATAATAATTATAATTATAATTATAATTAATTATAATTATAATTATTTGTGCCATCGAATTTAATGCGCACCTGAATTTTCAAAACCCTGAAACCAAAATAAGTATTTGCTGACAAAGGTAATGTGCAGCAGGAAAAGCCGCTCTCTTTGTAACATACCTATTACAGTCGCTAACCCTAAAACAAAAGAGTTAGAACACCAAAACTTTCAGCAGTGGAAAAGAAAACTCTATGCTGTGGAATGAATCCACTTTAATTGTCTTGGTTCAATGCTATGGTGCAGGCATGGGAAAACTTTGGCCCTCCAGGCGTTATAGGGGCTGTAGGTTTTTTACAAGGCCTTGAGCATTCTCTGACATAGAGTGCACACCAAACTACTGTTATGAATTGTAATGTAAATATCTGATATGCAGGACATATTTTCATTCACTGGACCAAATTTCGCATGAATATCCGATATGCCCAAATTTCAATACTGGTGGGGTGGGGTGTTGATTTGTCATTTGGGAGTTGTAGTTGCTGGGATTTATAGTTTACCTAAAATCAAAGAGCATTCTGAACTCCACCAATGATGGAATTTAACCAAACTTGGCTCACAGAACTCCCATGACCAAAAGAAAATACTGGGATTGGTGAGCACTGACCTTGAGTTTTGGAGTTGTAGTTCACCTACACCCAGAGAGCACTGTGGACTCAAACAATGATGAATCCAGACCAAACTTGGCACAAATATTCCATATGCCCAACTAGGAACACAGATGGAGCTTGGGGGAAATAGACTTTGGCATTTGGGAGTTGTAGTTACTGGGATTTATAGTTCACCTACAATCAAAGAGCACTCTGAACCCCACGAACGATAGAATTGGGGCAAACTTCCCACACAGAACCAATAGAAAATGACCAATAGCAAACACTCAATATGCCCAAATGTGAACACTGGTGGAGTTTGGGGGAAATAGAACCTTGACATTTGGGAGTTGTTGTTGCTGGGATTTATAGCTCTCCAACAATCAAAGAGCATTCTGAACTCCACCAATGATAGAATTAGGCCAAACTTCAGAGACAGGAACCCCATGACCAACAGAAAATATTGTGTTTTCTGGTGGTTTTGGCGACCCCTCTGATACTCTCTCACAACCCAACCAGGGGTCGCGACCCCCAGGTTGAGAAACACTGTTATAATGATGATGATAATGATGATGATGTATTGTCGAAGGCTTTCATGGCCGGAATTACTAGGTTGTTGTAGGGTTTTGTTTTTTGGGGGGCTATATGGCCATGGTCTAGAGCAGTGGTTCTCAACCTGGGGTCCCCAGATGTTTTTGGCCTACAACTCCCAGAAATCCCAGCCAGTTTACCAGCTGTTAGGATTTCTGGGAGTTGAAGGCCAAAAACATCTGGGGACCCCAGGTTGAGAACCACTGGTCTAGAGGCATTTTCTCCTGACGTTTTGCCTGCATCTATGGCAAGCATCCTCAGAGGTAGTGAGGATGCTTGCTACATCTGAGGATGCTTGCCATAGATGCAGGCGAAACGTCAGGAGAAAATGCCTCTAGACCATGGCCATATAGCCCGAAAAAACCTACAGCAACCCAATAATAATAATAATAATAATAATAATAATAATGGTCAGCACAATAATAATACTTCCAAACTTCTCTTAGCTAATCAGGCTGGAAGTTGTAAACTTTTTTTCCCAAACCTCTATACTAGGGAGTCTTACAAGTTGTAGTTTCCCTTACGAGTTGTAGTTTCCCAAGGTCTTCAGCCTTTTGGGCTTAAAAGAAAACTTTTAAGGAGGGAGATCACTTTCTAGAGGACCCAGGCAACCATCCCCTACATTTCCTTTCCTGGTGGAGAGAAATAATAATAAGCCCTTCTGGATTCCTGACTTCTCATGGGTCTGGCTGTTCCTGCTCTGACTTGCAACCCCCCCCCCCCAACCCTTCCTCTTCCCAGATCAAAGGCTCTTTCCTTGGCTCTTTGCCCTCCAATGGCAGGCGCCTGGATTGGCGGGGGCGTCTCTCTTTCTCCAGCCACCGGCTCGAGAGGGAAAGGAAGGGCTTTGGGACTGAGTCAGAGGCAAGAGCGAGTGGTTGGGCACTCAGCCTTTCAGCCTGGATCATTGGTAGCAGAAGCAGGAGCTGCCGCAGAGATGCTCGCCTGCCTTTTCCTGGGACTCGGGCTCTGCGCCTTGGCCTGGAGGGTCGCTCAAGGGGAGCCCCTGACAGGTAAAGTGGCCCAGGGGACTTTTGGGGAGACCCCTTTGAAGATTAAGCAGTCATGGGCAAAGTTGGGCCCTCCAGGTGTTTTGGACTTCAACTCCCACCATTCCTAACAGCCTACTACAGCTCCCAGAAGGTCCCCAGCCTGCATTCGCAGGCTGGGGGCTTCTGGGAGCTGTAGTAGGCTGTTAGGAATGGTGGGAGTTGAAGTCCAAAACACCTGGAGGGCCCAACTTTGCCCATGCCTGGTCCAGAGGGACAAGAAAGGGGAAAGTGAATGGGAAAGGAGCGAGTGAGAATGATGAGTGAATGAATGAATGAGTGTTAGTTCCATCCTTCTGTACTTTGCTCGTCCTTTGAGTGGGAGATGGCATGAGACAAGCTAAGGGGCATCTACACTGTAGAATGAATGCAGTTTGACAATAAATTAAATTGCCAGGGCTCTATAATAAGGAGTCGTTACGAGTTGTAGTTTCCCAAGGTCTTCAGTCTTTTGGGCTCTCTACTAGGGAGTCTTGTGAGTTGTAGTTTCCCAAGGTCTTCAGCTCTTTGGGCTCTCTACTAGGGAGTCATGTGAGTTGTAGTTTCCCAAGGTCTTCTGCCTTTTGGGCTCTCTACTAGGGATTCTTACGAGTTGTAGTTTCCCAAGGTCTTCAAACTTTTGGGTTCTATGCTAGGGAGTCTTGTAAGTTGTAGTTTCCCAAGGTCTTCTGCCTTTTGGGCTCTCTACTAGGGATTCTTACGAGTTGTAGTTTCCCAAGGTCTTCAAACTTTTGGGTTCTATGCTAGGGAGTCTTGTTAAGTTGTAGTTTCCCAAGGTCTTCTGCCTTTTGGGCTCTATACTAGGAAGTCTTGCGAGTTGCAGTTTCCCAAGGTCTTCAAACTTTTGGGTTCTATACTAGGGAGTTTTGCGAGTTGTAGTTTCCTAAGGTCTTCTGCCTTTTGGGCTCTCTACTAGGGAGTCGTTACGAGTTGTAGTTTCCCAAGGTCTTCAGCCTTTTGGCCTCTATACTAGGGAGTCGTTATAAGTTGTAGTTTCCCAAGGTCTTCTGCCTTTTGGGCTCTCTACTAGGAAGTCTTGCAAGTTGTAGTTTCCCAAGGTCTTCTGCCTTTTAGGCTCTCTACTAGGGAGTCTTGCAAGTTGTAGTTTCTCAAGGTCTTCTGCCTTTTCGGCCCTATACTAGAGATTATGAGTTGTAGTTTCCCAAGGTCTTCTGCCTTTTGGGCTCTCTACTAGGGAGTCTTGCAAGTTGTAGTTTCCCAAGGTCTTCGGCCTTTTGGTATCTATACAAGGGAATCCTACGAGTTGTGGTTTCCCGAGGTCTTCTATATCTCCCACTGTATTTCATGACCGGAACACTGGGTTGCCGTGAGTTTTCTGGGCTGAATGGCCATGTTCCAGAAGCATTCTCTCCTGGCGTTTCGCCTGCATCTATGGCATCTATCTGAGGATGCCTGCCATAGATGCAGGCGAAACATCAGGAGAGAATGCTTCTGGAACATGGCCAGGCCATTCAGCCCGGAATAGTCACAACAATACATCTCCCACGTTTCCATAGTAGTTCAAGTGCTCCTAAACTGTGTTAATTCGACAGTGTAGATGCACCCCTAGAGTCAGTCTCTAAGGACTTCGACAGGTGCAGCATTCCTTATCATTGCCGCCTTTCATAAGAGGCCGAGCGCCATTAGATAAGCCTGACGGTGATGATGCACTCTGCACATGCCCCGGAGGGGCCTCGCCTGCACACGCGCTGAGGGCTAAGCCCCGCCCCCGCCGCCTGGGTCTCAGCCCCGCCCACTTCTGACGCAACGCCAAAGCAATCAATGGGGAGGGGAGTCCTCTGCGGTTGGAATGTTCATGAATGCGAGGCCACGCCCCCTCCGCGAAGCCCTCTTCCTCATTGGCTGACTTTGAGAAAGGGGCGGGGAAGAAAGGTTTCTGATTCCTGCAATTGAGAAACTTGTTGGGAACTAAAGGATAAGAAGGGAGGGGAGGGGGGAAAGAGGGGGAGGAGGAGGAGGAGGGGGTGACGTATGCGTCATGCGACCCACACAGTGACTCACTCGCCCCCCCTCCCTCGCTCCCCAGTTTCTGGGCCTCGCGCCATCTGTTTGCTGGCACGAGGGCATATTTTCTCAATGAAGTCACTTGAAAAGGGAAGGAGACCTAATCCACGCCCCCTCGGGGCTCAGGAGTTGCCTTTGGGGGTGCACTACAAGTCCCAGAATCCCCCCAGGCAGCATGGTTGCTCTTGGGAGTTATAGAAAGCTGAGAGAGTTGGTGGACTACAGCTCCCATCATCCCCCATCAACTGATGAGATATTCTTACAGTTATAGTCCACCCAATGAAACTTCCTGACAACTGTGAAGCTTCCTTTTTGGTGAACTGCAACTCCCAACACTCCCTGTCAGTTGATGGGGGATTCTGGGAGTTGTAGTCTACCTAGAAGAACTTCCCACCAGAACTGAAAGACTTCCTTTCGGTAGGACAACATCTCCCAGGATCCCAACATGGGGGATTCTGGGAGTTGTAGTCCACCAAAAGGAACTCCCCCTGAGAGAGTTCCTTTTGATGGACTACAGCTCCCAGCATCCCCATTCTGGACAATAGGCAGAATTCTGGGAGATTATGGGAGTTGTAGTCCACCAAGAGGAACTCTCCCTGAGAGAATTCCTTTAGAGGAACTACAGATCCCAGCATCCCCTATTCTGGACAATAATCAGAATTCTGGGAGTTGCAGTCCATTTGATGGACTACAGTTCCCAGAACCCCCTATTCTGGAAGATAGTCAGAATTCTGGGATTATGGGAGTTGCAGTCCAGCAAAAGGAACTCCCCCTGAGAGAGTTCCTTTTGAGGGACTACAGCTCCCAGCACCCTCATTCTGGACAGTAGTAGGGATTCTGGGAGTTGCTGTCCAAAGGAATTCCCTCTGAGAGAGTTCCTTTTGAGGAACTACAGATCCCAGCATCCCCCATTCTGGACAATAGTCAGAATTCTGGTGGATTCTGGGAGTTGCAGTCCACTAAGAGGAAACCCCCCTAGAGAGTTCCTTTTGATGGACTACAGCTCCCAGCACCCCCTATTCTGGAAGATAGTCAGAATCCTAGAATGATGGAAGTTGCAGTCAACCAAAAGGAACTCCCCCTGAGAGAATTCCTTTTGATGGACTACACCTCCCAGCATCCCCTTGCTAAATGATAGTATATTCTGGTGGTTATCTATCTAAAGGAATTCCCCATTAGAGCCAAGAGAGATTAATTTGGTGGATCACAATAGAATTCTGGGGGGATTTTGGGAGTTGCAGTCCAAAGGATTTCCCCCTGAGAGTTCCTTTTGATGGACTACAGCTCCCAGCATCCCCTTGCTAAATGATGGTATATTCTGATGGTTGTCTATCTAAAGGAATTCCCCATTAGAGCCAAGAGAGCTTCATTTGGTGATCACAATAGAATTCTGGGGGGATTTTGGGAGTTGAAGTCCAAAGGAATTCCCCCTGAGAGAATACCTTTTGATGGACCACAGCTCCCAGCATCACCTTACTAATTGATGGTATATTCTGGCAGTTTTCTACCTAAAGGAATTCCCCATTAGAGTCAAGAGAGCTTCTTTTGGTGGATCACAATAGTCAGAATTCTGAGGGATTCTGAGAGTTGCAGTCCACCAAAAGGAACTTTTCTTCAAGCTCTCCCTCTCCTCCACCCACTCACCCACCATGTGATGCTCCTCAGCGGTGACCCCTTTTCTGCTCTCCTCCTGTTGCTGCTTGGGCCTGGTTCGGGTTTCGAAACACGACACCCCCTTCTCACTGACGTGGCCCCTCTGAAAATAGCCCCTCATGTCATGGGGAGGGGGAGAGAAGAGGTCCGCCTGTGGGCTACGTGCAGTGGGCCCACATTTATGGGATTTCTTTCCTCCATCCTAGTCCTTTTGTTCAGCTGCCCATCCGCTTCATGTCCCAGCTTGCTGTTTGTTTACTTCTCTTCTTACACGCTTCATTCATTTCTTCATTCCACTTCTTTCTTCCCATTTTCTGAGTTGCTGCCTTTCTGCCCATTTTGTTTCTGGATTTCATCCAGTTGAGCTCCTTAAAGTCATTTCTGATTGATGGCAACCCAATAATGAGCGGTGTGAGCTCCCGCTGTTAGCCCCATCTTCTGCCAACCTAGCAGTTCAAAAGCATAACAATGTGAGTAGATCAATAGGTACCGCTCCGGCGGGAAGGTAACGGCACTCCATGGAGTCATGCTGGCCACATGACTTTGGAGGTGTCTATGGACAACGCCGGCTCTTCGGTTTAGAAATGGAGATGACCACCAAACCCCAGAGTCGAACACAACTAGATCTTTACGATTACCTAATCGTATAATGTTTTTAGGCAAATTCTGTTCAGAAGAGGTTAACCGTAGCCTTCCTCTGAGGCTGAGAGAGTGTGACAGCCAAGTTGACCCAGGAGTCATCTACACTACCATATAATCCAGTTCCTGAATCCAAATTACATGGTCCTGTGAACTGGGATATGTAACAGTGTAGACATAATCCAGTTCAAAGCGGATAATCTGGATTAAATAGTAGTGTAGATCAGGCATAGGCAAATTTTGGCCCTCCAGGTGTTTTGGGCTTCAACTCCCACAATTCCTAACAGCCAAGTTGACCCAAGAACCATCTACACTGCCATATAATCCAATTCCTGAATCCAAAATGATCTGCTTTGAACTGGATTATGTAACAGTGTAGATATAATCCAATTCAAAGCAGATAATCTGGATTGTATAGTAGTGTAGATCAGGCATGGGCGAACTTCGGCCCTCCAGGTGTTTTGGACTTCAACTCCCACAATTCCTAACAGCCTACCGGCTGTTAGGAATTGTGGGAGTTAAAGTCCAAAACACCTGGAGGGCCAAAGTTCGCCTGTGCCTGGTGTAGATTCAGCCTCAGTGGGTTTCATGGCAGAAAGGGTATTCGAAGCCTGGTCTCCCAGGATGTATCTGCACTATATAATTAATGCAGTTTGGCACCACTTTAATGGACATGCCTCAATATTTATAGCACCAGCGCTCTTTGGGAGAGAAGGCTTTGAAAAACTACCAGGATTCCCTAGGTTTTGAGGCATGGAAGTTAAAGTGGTATCAAACTGTGCTAATTCTGCAATGTAGATGCCTCTGAAGTCCTCAAATGAACCAGTTTAGCCTGCTGCACCATGGTGTTAAAACTCTCATTTCTCTTTTTTCTTTCCCATCAGCTACTGCCTGCCCTGGAGGCCAATCCTGGAGTCTTGATTTGGAGAAATGTATGGATTGCGCTGTGTGCCGATTCCAGAACATGAATGACTTCTGTTCTTCGTGTGAGTGGCTACCACCAAACCATCATCCCCTGGGCATGTAGAAGAGAACGCTGAGAGAAGACATGATGAGGACCATGTATAAATATGGGAGGAGAAGTCATAGGGAGGAGGGAGAAGGCTTGTTTACTTCTGCCCTTGAGACTAGGATGCAAAACAATGGCTTCAAACTATAGGAAAGGAGATTCCACCTGAACATTAGGAAGAATTTCCTAACTGTGAGCGCTGTTCAGCAGTGGAACTCTCTGCCCCAGAGTGTGGTGGAGGCTCTTTCTTTGGAGCCTTTTAAGGAGAGGATGGATGGCCATCTGTCAGGAGTGCTTTGAATGCCCATGATTTCATGGCATTGAAACATGGTAGCTAAAGTGAAGTCAAACTGGAGTAATTCTATAGTGTGGATCAGCCATGGGCAACTTTGGTCCTCTTTGTTGCTTTGGACTTCAACTCCCATCATTCCTAACAGCCTCAGGCCCCTTCCTTTTCCCCCTCAGCTGCTTAAGCGGCTGAGGGGGAAAAGGAAAGGGCCTGAGGCTGTTAGGAATGATGGGAGTTGAAGTCCAAAGCACGAGGGCCAAAGTTTGCCCATGCCTGGTGTAGATGCACCTCAATTTTCAAGAGTTGCTGTACCATGCGTGGGGTGGGTATTTACAACATGGATACATTTGGCAAAGGGACGATCGAATCCGAAATGACGCACATCTCTGTATAAAAATGGAATTTTTGAGTCCTGAGTGTTTTTCTCTTTTTGTGTTTCCGTTCATATGGGTACACACCCAATTCATGACGTCTGGGTTAATTCCTTTGGCCCGACAAATCAAATCCACATGTTGAAAGGGGGGGGGGGCATTCATTCTGTCTGTCTCAAAAATCAGAGCTGGAGATACTTTATATGTGAGTGCGTGTTTGGAACATGTGTGTTTTGTGCCTTTGAGTTGCTTTTGGTCCATAGCAACTCTGGGAAATCTCTCATGTGGTTTCCTTGGCCACGATTTGCATTGGCAAAGTGCCTTCGCCATTGCCTTCCTCTAAGGCTGGGGAAGTGTGGCTTGCCTAAGGTCACCTAGTGGGTTTCCTTAGCTTAGTTAGGATACAAAACCAGATCTCCAAGAGCCCTAGGGTGCCTCTACACTGTAGAATGAATGTGGTTTAACACCTCATTCATGGTCGTGACTCAACGCTATGAAATCACACTGGTTGTAGTTGACAAGAGAAGAATTTGTAAAGCTACAGCTGCCAGGATTCCATAGCATTGTGCCATGGCAATTAAAGTAGTGTCAAACTTCATTAATTCTTCAGTGCAGATGCTCCCCTAGTCCATCTCTCAAACCACTGGCTCTCACTCTGTGTGTGTGTGTGTGTGTGTACCCAGTGGTGCAGTGGTTTAAACCGCTGAACTGCTGAACTTGCTGACTAAAAGACCGGTGGTTTGAATCCGGGGAGTGGGGTGAGCTCCCACTGTTAGCCCCAGCTTCTGCCAAATTAGCAGTTCGGAAACATGCAAATGTGGGTAGATCAATAGGTACCGCTTCGGCAAGAAGGTTATGGCGCTCCATGCAGTCATGCTGGCCATATGACCTTGGAGGCGTCTATGGACAACGCTGGCACTTCGACTTAGAAATGGAGATGAATATCACCTCCCCAGAGTCTTACACGAGTCTTACATGGGACTTAATGTCAAGGGGAAACCTTTACCTTTGTCAAAGGCTTTTATGGCTGAATTCACTAGGTTGTTGTGTGTTTTCTGGGCTGTATGGCCATGTGCCAGCAGCATTCTCTCCTGATGTTTCACCTGCATCTATAGGTCAGGCATCCTCAGAGGTTGTGAAGTCTCTCACAACCTCTGAAGATGCCTGCCATAGATTCAGGTGAAACATCTGGAGAGAATGCTTCTGGAACACGGCCATACAGCCCCAAAAACACAACAACACAATCTTTACCTTCCCTCTCTGTCTCTCTATATAAAGAGACGTGCGTGTGTTTGTGTTCCATTTTTTTGTAGTGGAAGATCTACCCATTTTTGGTTAAAAGTCTGGCAGGAAACACCGTTTTTCAAAAATAATGGATCTATGGAAATCTGGTTCAGATTAAGAGACTGGCTAGGCAGGTTGAGAAGAGGAGTGAATATATTTGGGGTTCATTTTTTGGGCACTCCACTGAGTTTAACCAATTTCTCTCTATTCCAGGTAGAGACCCTCAACCTCCAGACACATTCAATTTGTGGCTTTTTGTGGGAGTGCCCTTGGCAGCTGTCTTTCTGATGAGTCTTATTGTGGGCATAGTAACCTATGTCCGCTGTCGGCGGCGGGAAAAGTTCACCAGTAAGTGCTAATAGATTCAAGCTTCGGGACCAAAGCTCCATCTCCTTCCCAATGATTATGTAAACTACATTTTTAATAACTGTTCTCTCTTTTGCAATGTTTGCAGCCCCCATTGAGGAGACCGGAGGACACTCCGCTCAGGAATCGCTGATACACTGAAGGTGAGGATGGGTGTTTCTGATCTTAGGCTATAGTTTTGTCCTGCCCTGACCTTTCATTGGTTAACTGAACATTACACTTTTCCTATTTTTAAAAGGAGCCAAGTTGTTGTCAAAAACCTCCCAACACATTGCAACATCTCTATGCCTTCTCTTTCCTGTTCTAGTACACACCAAAATGTTGTTGACCCCTGTCCATTTGTAGAAGACATGTTTGTTGGCCTGAGCATTAATTGGCATGACTGATCACAGCAGAATGTTTTTCCCCCTTTTGACACAGTGTATGCTAAGTCCCAAAGCACCGAGTGAGTGAAAAGGTTTCCAATCATGAAAGTAAATCCTATTGAACTCAAGAGGACATACGTGGGAATAAAAATATAGGCTTAGGAAATATCTACACCAAAGATTGCCAAACTTTGGTCCTCCAGGTGCTTTGGACTTCAGCTCCCACAATTCCTAACAGCTAGTAAACTGGCTTGGATTTCTAGGAGTTGAAATCCAAACTACCTGTAAGACCAGATGTTGAAAAACAATTATCTACACTATTGATTCAATGCAGTTTGAGACCACTTTAACTACCCTGGCTCAAAGCTATGAAATCCTGGGAGTTGTAGCTTGCCAAAGTCTTTATCTCTCTCTGTGAAAAGTGCAATTGGCTCACAAAACTGCAGCTAAAATCGATGTAGTTAACTTTCTACTTAAGAAATTTTGGGGAATCTGGTTTCCTCAGGTCTACTCCAACACTTTAAACCAGGGGTCCTCAAACTAAGGCCCGAGGGCCGGATACGACCCTCCAAGGTCATTTACCTGGCCCTCACTCAGGGTCACCCTAAGTCTAAAATGACTTGAAAGCACACAACAACAATAACAATGCTATCTCATCAGCCAAAAGCAGACCCACACTTCCCATTGAAATACCAATAAGTTTATATTTATTAAAATTGTTCTTTATTTTAATTATTGTATTGTTTTTAAGTGTTTGGGGGGGTTTTTTTACACTACAAATAAGATATGTGCAGTGTGCATAGGTATTCATTCATGTTTTTTTCAAATTATATAATCTGGCCCTTCAACAGTTTGAGGGGCTGTGATCTGGCCCCCTGTTTAAAAAGTTTTAGAACCCCTGCTCTAAATCATTAGTTCCCATCCTTTGATCCTCCGGGAGGTTTGGACTTCAACTCACTGGACTCTTGGTTGTTGGCTGAGATGGCTGGGGCTTCTGGGAGTTGAAGTCCCAAACTCAGAGTACCTACAACTTGGAACAAAGACTACTAAACCAGTGGTTCTCAGTCTTCCTAATGCCATGACCTCTTAATCCAGTTCTTCATGTTGTGGTGACCCTCAACCATAACATTATTTTCATTGCTACTTCATAACCATGATTTTGCTACTGTTATGATATTTACTGTTATGTAAATATCTGATATGCAGCATGTATTTTCATTCACTGGACCAAATTTGGCACAATTTGAATACCGGTAGGTTTGGGAGGGATTGATTTTGTCATTTGGGAGTTGGAGTTGCTGGGATTTATCGTTCACCGACAACCAAAGAGCATTCTGAACTCCACCAATAATGGAATTGAACCAAACTTGGCACACAGAACTCCCATAACCAATAGAAAATATGGAGGTTTCTGGTGGACAATGACCTTGAGTTTGCGAGTTGTTGTTCACTTACATCCATAGATGACTGTGGACTCAAACAATGATGGATCTAGAACAAACTTGCCACAAATACTTAATATACCCAAATGTGAACACTGGTGGAGTTTGGAGAAAATAGACCTTGACATTTGGGAGTTGTAGTTGCTGGGATTTATAGTTTACCTACCATCAAATAGCATTCTGAATCTCACCAATGGGAGAATTGGGCCAAACTTCCCACACAGAACCCCCATGACCAACAGAAAATACTGTGCTTACTGATGGTCTTTGGTGACCCTTCTGACACCCCCTTGCAAGCCCCTCAGAGGTCCCGACCCCCAGGTTGAGAAACATTGCTCTAAGCCATTCTCACTCAAATATATAAATCACAATGGCAGTTCTGGCTGGGGGTTATGGGAACTGTTATCCAATACACATGTTATGGCATCCTCTGAGTGACATATATGCATGTAAGTTGACCTTACGTCCATATTTATGGACATATTTCAAGGAGCAAGTGCCTGGCACTTTGCACTCTTTCTGAAATGTAACACCCCTAAGTAAGTCCAGTTTTTTCCCACAACCTTAGTCCTCTCCTTTCATATTCCTCCTTTTTTCCTCCCTCTTTTGCAGATCTTTCCCGCAACATTTCAAACGAAAGAAGAAATGTCAACTTTCATTACCTCTGGCTTTTCCTGAAGATACCAGGAGGACATTTTCCTCTTCCCTGGAGTTCAGGGCCTTGCATTCATTTGCGCTCATAGATGGGCACATGAGAAGGTGATGCTCTGTGAGGGCAACTGCTCCGGTGCCTTGTAAACATTTCAGGAAAAACAAGACAAAAAGTATTGGTGGTCCCTTTTGTAAAGGCACATCAGCCTTCCCCATCAATTTTTTTTTTTTTTGGCTTCTGGGAAGGAGCAAAAGGGATCAGTTAAATCTTCCAGGATCTAATGCCTCATACTGAGGTGCTTGATTTTTCATAACTGGGATACAGCTGTAGGGAATCTTGCAGCTCCCACATCCTGGAAGACCACAGATGCTGCTGTGACATTTCCCTTTGGGGAGCAGCTTAAAGCAAATATAAATGTGATTTCCTCCATGATTTATATACAGCTGGCCCTCCACATGAGTGGGTTTAACTTTTGCAGGATTATCCGGAAGTTGACCATAGCTAGAGATTCCTAGTGAAAACATTTCTCTGGGGTCCTTCAGCACAAGACTATAGTCAGTGCCTGATGGATGTTGACATTAAAGTCATGATAGAAGACCTAGAGCAGTGGTTCTCAACCTGTGGGTCCCCAGATGTTTTGGCCTTCAACTCCCAGAAAGCCAAATAGCTTGTAAACTGGCTGGGATTTCTGGGAGTTGTAGGCCAAAACACCTGGGGACCCACAGGTTGAGAACCACTGCTCTAGGTCTTCTATCATGACTTTAATGTCAACATCCACCAGGTGCTGTCTCTAGACTTGTGCTGAAAGACAAACACTTCTGTAGATGTTTGTAGGTCATCAAGTCCATGTCCGTAGTCACCATCTGGTGAAAGTTGGCCATAGAGTTACAATAAAGGACCTAGGGATTCCTAAATAGGTAATCTCTCTTGAGTATTTGTAGGGCCTCCAGGTCTGTGGTCAATGTTTGGTACAAGTTGACCTTAGAGCAGTTGTTCTCAACCTGTGCATCTCAGATGTTTTGGCCTTCAACTCCCAGAAATCCTAACAGCTGGTAAAACTGGCTGGGATTTCTAGTATTTGTAGGGCCTCCAGGTCTGTGGTCAACATCTCATAGATGTTGATCTGGTAGAAGTTGACCTTAGAGAAGTGGTTCTCAACCTGGGGGTCCCCAGATGTTTTTGGCCTTCAACTCCCAGAAATCCTAACAGCTGGTAAACTGGCTGGGATTTCTGGAAGTTGTAGGCCAAGACACCTGGGGACCCACAGGTTGATAACCATTAACTCAGAGATTCCTAGTGAAAACACTTCTGTAGATGTTTGTAGGTCATCAGGTACATGTCCATAGTCACCATCTGGTGAAGTTGACCATAGAGTTACAATAAAGGACCTAGGGATTCCTAAAGAGGTTACCTCTCTTAAATATTTGTAGGGCCTCCAGGTCTGTGGTCAACATCTGGTAGAAATTGACCTTAGAGGACTGGTTCTCAACCTGTAGGTCCCCTGATGTTTTGGCCTTCAACTCTCAGAAATCCTAACAGCTAGTAAACTGGCTGGGATTTCTGGGAGTTGTAGGCCAATATACTGGGGACCCACAGGTTGAGAACCACTGCCTTAAAGTGACACTGGCGAACCTAGAAATTTCTCAAGATATGTTCTTTCAGTTTTAAAAAAGTGTTTGTTTTTAATTGTGGCTTTTCCACTTTTGCGTGGGTAGTGTACCCCAACCCCAAACAAATGTGGAGGGCCCATTGTATATATTTAGAGAGGGAGAGAGAAATAGTGTGTTAAGGCTCTCTAGGGGCCCTTTTGACACTACACAGCGATAGCACTATGGTTCCACTGTAAACTGCATTGGCTCCATCCTGTTGAAATTCTGACACTGGCCATTGAGAATTCTCAGTCAGGAAGCCTTAGTGGAGGCATGGGCCAACTTTGGCCCTCCAGATGTTTTGGACTTCAAACTCCCACAAATCCTAAGCTGCTGGGAGTTGAAGTCCAAAACACCTGGAGGGCTGAAGTTTGCCCATGCCTGGCTTAGCGGCTCCTCAAACTACAACTCCCAAGAGTTTATAGGGGAACCATAATGTGACCCCTGTGTAGTGTGACAGAGTCCTGGGAGAAGGACAAGATGAGCCACTTGTGCAGTTTTCTCTTTGCAGCGGCTGGGCCATTGTGAAGTCGGAAAAAGAAAGGTCACAAGTTAAATAGGAACTACGTTGATGTGAGTTCCCCCCTCCTCCTGCTCCTCTTCCTCGGTGCTCATGCAGAGAGGGTGCTATTTATGTCTTCAACTATCATAAAGAGAACTTTTAATTATCTAAGTGTGTGTTTTCCAGGCATGTCAGAATGAATTAGAGTTGGTGAGTTTAAAATAAAGTTTAATTCTTGATGAAACCAGAGGGTGTTCTATTTTTATATGCAAATGTGGTGGAAGTTTTCACTCCATGCCTTTCAATGGCATTCGACAAACACTAGCATCTTATGCATTGGCAAGTTCCCTTCTACTTGTAAGTACAGGTAAAGGTTCCTTCTTGACATTAAGTCTAGTCGTGTCCGACTCTGGGGGGTGGTGCTCATCTCCATTTCTATGCCAAAGAGCCGGTGTTGTCTGTAGACACCTCCAAGGTCATGTGGCCAGCATGGCTGTATGGGGCGTCGATACCTTCCCACATAAGTGGTACCTATTGATCTACTCTCATTTGCATGTTTTCGAACTGCTAGGTTGGCAGAGGCTGGGCCTAACAGTGAGAGCTCACCCTGGTCCCTGGATTTGAACTGCCGACCTTTCGGTCAGCAATTTCAGCAGCTCAGTGGATTACCCCACTGCACTACCAGGCGTTTCTACTTGTAGTAGTGCTTTTTTGGCCAAAGCATAATTGCATTTGGTTCTGCAATTTCTTATTAAAAGGGATTGAGGGACAGCTCATGAGAAAAGCCTGTGTTCAAAAACCCCAAAGGCTGTTGCTCATCCAATCAGACATTATAAGCCTCCATAGATAAAAGGTCTGACACAACCCAGCAGCCTAGTTTCCAAGCTTAACCACTATGCTATGTTAGAAAGAACTAGGAGGTGATAGGGCCTCTGCAAGGAGTAGATAGCATAATGCTGACAGGGGATAGGGAAAAGGCAGAACTACTGAATGCATTCTTTGTTTCAGTCTTTTCATAAAAACAAAGTCATCTTCAATTTCAGCAACATGGAGCGAATGAAGGATTGGGGGAAATCCAACCCCAAATAGGGAAAGAAGTCATTCAGGAATACCTAACTACTCTAAATGAATTCAAGTCCCAAGGCCGGATCAACTACATCCAAGAATATTGAAGGAAATAGCGGAAGTTATTTCGGAACCACTGGCAATCATCTTTGAGAGTTCTTGGAGAATGATCAAGGGTCCGGAGAACAAGCCCTATTTTATCTATCTATCTATCTATCTATCTATCTATCTATCTATCTATCTATCTATCTATCTATCTATCTATCTAACTAACTGTTATGTCAGGAGCGAACCAAACAGTTGTATTGTATTTAAAAACAACACACAAAGTTTGCAAACTTGGCATTCTATTAAATGTCCTTTGACCAGAAGTGGCCACTTGGAGTGCCTCTGGTGTTGCTATAAGAAGGTCCTCCATTGTGCATGTAGCATTGGAGTAGGTGGTCTGTGGTTTGCTCTTCTCCACATTCGCATGTGGTGGATTCCACTTTGTAGCCCCATTTCTTAAGATAGGCTCTGCATCTCGTGGTGCCAGAGCGCAGTCTGTTCAGCACCTTCCAAGTCGCCCCGTTTTCTGTGTGCATAGGAGGGCGTCTCTCATTTGGTATCAGCCAATGATTGAGGTTCTGGATTTTTAGCCTGCCACTTTTGGACTCTCGCTTGCTGTGCTGTGGTGTTCCAGCGAGTGTCTCTAGATCTTAGAAAACTATTTCTGATTTAAGTCATTGGTGTGCTGGCTGATACCCAAACAGGGGGTGGCCCCGTTGCTACTTCCCAGCGCATGTCAGGTGGTGCAATACTGGCTAAACAGTGTAATTTCTTCAGTGATGTAGGGCGCAGACACCCCATGATAATGCAGCATGTCTCATTAAGAGCCACATCCATTGTTTTAGTGTGGTGAGATGTGTTCCATACTGGGCATGCATACTCAGCAGCACAGTAGCAAGGGCAGATGTCTTCACTGTATCTGGTTGTGATCACATAGGGATCACAAGCCCTATGAGGAGCAGCTTAAAGAGCTGGGCATGCTTAGGCTGCAGAAGAGAAGGATGAGAGGAGACATGATGAGGGCCATGTATAAATATGTGAGGGGAAATAATAGGGAGGAGGGAGCAAGCTTGTTTTCTGCTGCCCTGGAGACTAGGAAACGTTACAATGGCTCAAAACTACAGGAATGGAGATTCCACCTGAACATTAGGAAGAACTTCCTGCCTCTGAGAGCTGTTCAGCCATGGAACTCTCTGCCCCAGAGTGTGGTAGAGGCTCCTTCTTTGGAGGCTTTTAAGCAGAGGCTGGATGGCCATCTGTTGGGGGTGCTTTGAATGCGATTTTCCTGCTTCTTGGCAGGGGTTTCCCACCATTCCTAACAGCCTCAGGCCCCTGAGGGCTCAAGTTGACCCATGCCTGTTCTACATCCTCTGTTTTCTAAGATGTGGTTTTTTTGTCAAAGGCCTTTTCAAAGCAATCTCACAAAATCAAAGATCTGCTTTAAACAAACCCTCCACAAATGAGAGGTTGTGGGATTTCATCTCGCCTGGAACCATTTCCTCCGGCTCCAGATGTATGAAGGACAACAGTGGCGATTCATGTGGTTAAGGAAAATATACTCTGACCATGTTCAACTCATTCACAAGTTCCATGGTGGAAGGTCATCATTTACTACCAAACTCGTTGACACTCATTTCTGTTAATCAGAATCACAACATTAAAAGAGACCCCTGGGCTCATCCAGCCCAACCTCATCCCACTATGCACCATCAAAGGACTCCCAACAGACGGCATCCAGTCTCTATTTAAAACCTTCAAAGGAGACTCCGAGACACTGGATTTCACTGTTGAACAGCTCTAACCATCAGAAAATTCTTCCTAAATCACTTTCATGGCCAGAATCACTGGGTTGCTGTGAGTTTTCCGTGCTGTATGGCCATGTTCCAGAAGCATTCTCTCCTGACATTTTGCACACATCTATGGCAGGCATCCTCAGAGGTTCTGAGGTCTGTTGAAAACTAGGCAAGTGAGGTTTATATATCTATGGAATGACCAGGGTGGGAGAAAGAACTCTTGTCCACTCGAGGCAAGTGTGAATGTTGCAATTGACCATCTTGATTAGCGTTTAATGGACTTGCAGCTTCAAAGCCTGGCTGGTAAAGAGCAACACTGAAAAAATGGGAAATTCAAACAAGAATGAATCAGGGCCAGCTAACACCTCCCAACAAAGGAGCCCCCCAGGCAGTAAACAGGCAGGCTTTGAACCTGCAAGGCCATTAATCAAGGTGGCCAATTGCAACATTCACACTTGCCTCAAGCAGACAAGAGTTCTTTCTCCCACTCTGGACATTCTACAGATGTATAAATATCACTTGCCTAGTTTCCAACAGACCTCAATTGGTTGCTGCGTGTTTTTCAGGCTGTAGGGCCATGTTCCAGAAGCATTCTTTCCTGACGTTTCGCCCACATCTATGGCAGGAAGCCTCAGGGGTAGAGGATGCCATAGACCCCTCAACCTCTGAGGATGCCTGACATAGATGTGGGCAAAACATCAGGAGAGAATGCTTCTGGAACATGGCCATACAGCTCGATAAACGCACAGCAACCCAGTGATTCCGGCCATGAAAGCCTTCGACAACAGACCTCACAACCTCTGAGGATGCCTGCCATAGATGTGGGCAAAACATCAGGAGAGAATGCTTCTGGAGCATGCCCATACAGCCCAGAAACTCACAGCAACCCAGTTCTTCCTAATGTTTGGCTGGAATCCCCTTTCCAGTAGTTTGTACCCATATCTCTGGGTCTTGTCTCTGGAGCAGCAGAAAACAAGCTTGCTCCATATTGAATATAAGATTTCAAATATTTAAGCACAGCTATCATGTCTCCCCTTAACCTTCTCTTCTCCAGGCTAAACATATTGAGTTCCTTAAACTGCTTCTCATAGGGATTTGTGGTTCTCAGCCTTGAATCATTTTGCTTGCTCTCCTCTGGACACGCTCCAGCTTGTCAATGTCCTTCCTGACATGTTATGGTGGGAAACCGGTGAGATAATGGGTACTTCCAATTTCCTTTGATGAGAAGGGAAATCTGAGAGTGCAGGAAAGGCAATACCATACAGGTGGTTTCCCACCTTCTCAGATGTGGCCTCGAGGCACTCCTGATGCGTCTCCTTTTTTGCAGGTCTGAACCCAGCCAATCCTCAGATGAGAGAAAGCATAGGCTGCCAGCGGCTATTTCAACGGCCGGGATGCCAATGACAAAACCAAACAATTGCCTTTGTGGTTTCTGACACAAGCAAAAACTTAGCTGAAATCCCAATGGTTCATAAATGATAACCAACATGCAATTACGTTGAGGGAAGGCTTGCTATTTTTTTCTTTTAGATCAGACATGGTACCTTTGGCCCATGAAGCCTCCCTGTCTGTGCATTTCAATGGCTGCAAACTCTTCAAAGTTCAAGAGAAATTTACACTCAGAGAGGGGATCTTGCTCCTTCCCATAGTCTAAGGTGAAAACAAAAATCTGCAACTTCTCTTAGCTTCTTCTTTTGGAAAAGCATAACCTTTTCAGAGATCATAACCTTTTGGAAAACCAGGAATCTCCATAACCTTTTGGAAACATGACCCTTTTGGAGATTAATTGGCATCCACACTATTTGGAATAATCATAACCTTTTGGTAAAGTATGATTTTCCTGAGAAGAGTTAAATACTAGTTTGAGTGAATCTTCTCCTTAGTGGTAAATATCCAATAATAATAATAATAATAATAATAATAATAATCTTTATTTATACCCCGCCACCATCTCCCCGATGGGGACTCGGCGCGACATACATGGGGCCAAGCCCGGACAACATATTACAGCAAAAATAAAACCGAAACATGAACAACAAGCAACATAATCAAAATTACATGAGAAAAAAAAGAAAAAAATGAATACAGTAACAAAATAACATTACAATAAACACAAACACAGTGACAGTTGGAGGGCCATATGTATTCATGCAAGGCAAATTAGGCTTCTCGGTTGTTAGACTGATATACCTGGTTATCTCTCTGAACTGTTAGGAACAAAGAAATGCCAATGCACAAAATATACAGCAGGTCCTCAGAAGTGTTCTTTCAGTTGCCCAAAAAAAATCTAGGTAAAGGTAAAGGTTTTTCCCTGACATTAAATCCAGTTGGGTTAGTGCTCATCTCCATTTCTAAGCTGAAGAGCCAGCGTTGTCCATAGACACCTCCAAGGTCATGTGGCCAGCATGATTGCATGGAGCACTGTTACCTTCCCACCAGAATGGTACCATAGACACCTCCAAGGTCATGTGGCCAGCATGACTGCATGGAGCAGCATTACCTTCGTGCCAGAGCAGTACCTATTGATCTCACATTTGCATGTTTTCAAACTGCTAGGTTGGCAGAAGATAGGGCTAACAGCGGGAGCTCACACTGTTCCCCAGATTCAAACCTGCAACCATTCAATTAGCAAATTCAGCAGCTCAGGGGTTTAACCCACTGTGCCATATACTCCCCTATAAAAATATTTCTTTTGAATCATGCTCTCAAGAGAGAAAAAATAAGTAGTCTTCGTTAAAAGTAACATAGTTAATTTACTTACAAACTTTATGTATTGAGCATACAGGTACATTTTTTATTGGTTGAGAGTTTAAACAGTAATTTCTCTAAAGCATTCTGTTTCAGTCTCTTCTTTGTTGCATGCAGGCTAACACTCGTTTCAATCTAATACAGTGCTTCTCAACCTTCCTAATGTTGCAGGCTCTTGTGGTGACCCCCAACCATAAAATTATTTTTCATTGCTACTTCATAACTGTAATTTTGCTACTGTTATGAATCGTCATGTAAATATCTGATATGCAGGATGTATTTTCATTCATTGGATCAAATTTGGCGCAAATACCCAATATGCCCAAATTTCAATACTGGTGGGGTTGGCAGGGGGGTTGATTTTGTCATTTGGGAGTTGGAGTTGATGAGATTTATAGTTCACCTACAATCAAAGAGCATTCTGAACTCCACCAAGAATGGAATTGAACCAAACTTGGCACACAGAACTTCCATGACCAACAGAAAATACTGGAAGGGTTTGGTGGGCATTGACCTTGAGTTTTGGAGTTGTAGTTCACCTACCTCCAGAGAGCACTATGGACTCAAACAATGGTGGATCTGGACCAAACTTGGCATGGATACTCAATATGCCCAAATGTGAACACTGGTGGAGTTTGGGGGAAATAGACCTTGACATTTGGATGTTGTAGTTGCTGCGATTTATAGTTCACCTACAATCAAAGAGCATTCTGAATCCCACCAATGGGAGAATTGGGCCAAACTTCCCACAGAACCCTCATGACCAACAGAAAATACTGTGTTTTCTGATGGTCTTTGGCTTAAGCGGCTGAGGGGGGAAAGGAAGGGGCCTGAGGCTGTTAGGAATTGTGGGACTTGAAGTACAAAACACCTGAAGGGCTCAAGTTTGGCCAAGGGTGATCTACACAGTATGAACCTACGACATCACAACATTTTTGCCTTAGCGATGAGATGGTTAAGTTGAGACATGATATCTGTGGTTAAATATCTGAAACGTTCCTTATATTTGGATCAACTATCCAAAGTATGTTGGGTTGGTGCCCACAATGTTAGCATTGAAATCAGCAATTCCCAAATGTGGGCCTTCCGGTTGTTTTGGACTTCTAGGTCCCAGGAGCCCCAAACCAACACTCTGGAGCTTGGGGAGCTGAAGCTCAAATATCTGGAAGACCAAAGTTTCAGAAACAGGAGGCTAAGAGCGGTTTTATTTTCTTGGCCACTTGAGCAGTGATATGACATAACGGCTGGCCAGGCGGCTGCTGGCAGAAGTCGATTAGTTTGTTCCAACCGGTGTTAGACTGATATGTGTCACTGGTTTAATGTGCTGCTCCTGACCTTGCCAACATCCTGTCAAACCACTTTAAAAATAAACAAACAGCACAGAGCCCTAGAAGACCGCCACAGCTTAATGGCCTATAGGTAAAATTCACAACCATTTCCAACATGAGATGAGGTGTGAGTTTTTCAAGTTGTATGCAAGCATTTGAAGACAGTGAAGTGGCTTAAGCACTGGATTCTATCTCTGGAGACCTGGATTCAAATTCCTACTTGGTCATGAATCCAGTTTGACTTTGGGCAAGTCACACTCTCTCGGCCATGGAGGAAGGTACTAATAAAACCTCTCCTGAGCAAATATTGCCTGGAAGTGATAGGTTCATTTTAGTATCACCATGCTCTCGGCTCCGCCTTTGTCTCAACCACGCTTGGCGGGGATGAGGGACGAGTCCCCCCCCCCCCCGCCTATGGTATTTGCTCCCCGGGGAAATAAGGTCATTGTCATCCCTCCTCACCTTTAGAAAAAAGGTTAAAACGTGGCTGTGGGACCAGACCTTCGGGCAATCAGGTTAGAGGACAATTAATAATGTTTGACTATGGCATGGAAGAGGATTTGGATAAGTTAAGTGGAGTATTCATTAGTAGATGGCTAGCTAAACAGCCACCAGACGACAATAGCTAATCAGAGTGTAAGTATACTGTTTTAATCTTTATTTATTAATGTTAATGTTAATTGTTAATTGTTATATTTGTTATTCTGTATTCTGTATTTTATGATGCGGCATTAAATTATTGCCAATTGTAAGCCGCCCTAAATCCCCCCATCGGGAAAAAGCAGTCAATAATTAAAGGACCAAGGCAGTGACATCTCTGGCCCATCTCCTGTTCGGATATCAGCCAGCATGCCAACACCTTAAATTAAGAAACAGCTTTCTAAGATCTATACAGATACTTGCAGGAACACCTCAGCAAGTGAGAGTCCAAAAGTGGCAAGTTAAAACCTGGAACCTAAATCTATGGCTGATATGAGATGAGAAACTCCTTCCTGGACACACAGAAGACTGGGTGACTTGGAAGGCGCTGAACAGACTGCGCTCTGGCACCACGAGATGCAGAGCTAACCTTAAGAAATGGGACCACAAAGTGGAATCCACGACAAGCAAGTGCGGAGAAGAGCAAACCACAGAACACTTACTACAATGTGGTCTGAGCCCTGCCACATGCACAGTGGAGGACCTTCTCACAGCAACACCAGAGGCACTTGAAGTGGCCAGCTTCTGGTCAAAGGAAATCTAGTATAATGCCAAGTTTTTAACTTTGTTTGTGTTTTTAAAAATACATTATAACTGTACCCTCAATTTGCTTCTGACATGATAAAAAAAGTATCATTACAAGTCAGAAACAAGTGGAAGACTAACAACAACAAGAACAACAACATATCTGTGCGTAAAAATGTACAGGGAGCACCTACAAAAGCAAGTGCCAGGCCTTGCTTAGAACTCTGCAAATCCATTCTTTACTTTGAGGTTGGTTTTCCTCTTGCGCCCACAGAGAGTGCGTATTTGTTGAAGTTTCTTTGTCTCAATGCTAATCATTCCATTTATTTTTATCATCCCCCTGCCAACCCCTTTTCACTTGTCTTTCCTCTTCTGCTTGTCACATTCAGTCGGAAGACAGCTGAGTGGGAGGGAGCAAAGGAGGAGGATCCTATGGATTGAGAAAGTTTTTATGGAAAGGATTTAAACAACCTGTATGGCTTTCTCCTTTAATTTTGCCTCCTTGACTTGGGGTGACATTCCCATGGCCTGCCAGCACTTTTCTGCTTGCATTCTTTTTTTAACTTTGCCCAAATCTCTTTGTTCTCTTCAGCCTCTTGCTTCTTTTGTAGGGTTCTCCTCCCCCATAACTTCCTTCTCCGCCCCCCTTCTCTCCGGGTGACTCACTCTCCCTTTTCTTGAGCTTGCCCTTATGGCCCCGCTTGGCTGCACATTCCTGTCGCCTTAGTTCATACCAGCCTGTCCAGGACACCACCCAGTGAGTCATCTGGAGGTGGTGGGGCAATGTACGGCTGGAGGGGGAGAAAAGGAATATTAGCTTGAGGTATGCCTCTCTTTGGGGCACTGCTGCTGCGAGGGATCTCATAAGACCCATAATCACACAGACCACATTAGAGAACCACTGGGTTTGCCAGCATGAAAACTGGAGACGGCACCTGTACCTTTAAGGGGGGGTTTTCAACAGGTGTTCCTTGAGATAGAACCAAGTAACAAGCATGTGTTTATTTATTTACTGTATTTGTATACCGCCTTTCTCGACCAATCGACAACTCAAGGCGGTTTCCCTCAAATCAGTACACATAAAAACATAATACAAATTAAAACATTAAAACAGTATAATCATAGAATCAAAGAGTTGGGAGACACCTCATGGGCCATCCAGTCCAATACCCTGCCAAGAAGCAGGAATATTGCATTCAAAGCACCCCTGACAGATGACCATCCAGCCTCTGTTTAAAAGCTTCCAAAGAAGGAGCCTCCACCACGCTCCGGGGCAGAGAGTTCCACTGCTGAACGGCTCTCACAGTCAGGAAGTTCTTCCTCATGTTCAGATGGAATCTCCTCTCTTGTAGTTTGAAGCCATTGTTCCTTGTCCTAATCTCCATGGAAGCAGTAAACAAGCTTGCTCCCTCCTCCCTGTGGCTTCCTCTCACATATTTATACATGGCTATCATATCTCCTCTCATCCTTCTCTTCTTCAGGCTAAACATGCCCAGTTCCCTAAGCCGCTCCTCATAGGGCTTGTTCTCCAGACCCTTGATCATTTTAGTCGCCCTCCTCTGGACACTTTCCAGCTTGTCAACATCTCTCTTGAATTGTGGTGCCCAGAATTGGACACAATATTCCAGATGTGGTCTAACCAAAGCAGAATAGAGGGGTAGCATTACTTCCTTAGATCTAGACACTATGCTTCTATTGATGCAGGCCAAAATCCCATTGGCTTTTTTTGCCGCCACATCACATTGTTGGCTCATGTTTAACTTGTTGTCCACGAGGACTCCAAGATCTTTTTCACACGTACTGCTCTCGAGCCAGGCGTCCCCCATTCTGTATCTTTGCATTTCATTTTATCTGCCAAAGTGGAGTATCTTGCATTTGTCACTGTTGAACTTCATTTTGTTAGTTTTGGCCCATCTCTCTAATCTGTCAAGATCGTTTTGAATTCTGCTCCTGTCCTCTGGACTATTGGCTATCCCTCCCAATTTGGTGTCGTCTGCCAACTTGATGATCATGCCTTCTAGCCCTTCATCTAAGTCATTAATAAAGATGTTGAACAGGACCGGGCCCAGGACGGAACCCTGCGGCACTCCACTTGTCACTTCTTTCCAAGATGAAGAGGAAGCATTAGTGAGCACTCTCTGTGTTCGTCCACTTAACCAATTACAGATCCACCTCACCGTAGTTTTGCCTAGACCACATTGGACTAGTTTCCTTGCCAGAAGGTCATGGGGGACCTTGTCGAAGGCCTTACTGAAATCCAGGTACGCTACATCCACGGCATTCCCCGCATCTACCCAGCTTGTAGCTCTATCGAAGAAAGAGATCAGATTAGTCTGGCATGACTTTTTTTGATAAATCCATGTTGACTATTAGCGATGACTGCATTTGTTTCTAAGTGTTTGCAGACCACTTCCTTAACAATCTTTTCCAGAATCTTGCCCGGTATCGACGTGAGGCTGACCGGACGGTAGTTGTTTGGGTCGTCCTTTTTTCCCTTCTTGAAGATTGGGACCACATTGGCCCTCCTCCAATCTGCTGGAACTTCTCCCGTTCTCCAAGAACTCTCAAAGATGGTTGCCAATGGTTCCGAAATGACTTCCGCTAGTTCCTTCAGTACTCTGGGGTGTAGTTGATCTGGCCCTGGGGACTTGAACTCATTAAGAGCGGCCAGGTATTCCTGGACGACTTCTTTCCCAATTTGGGGTTGGATGTCCTCCAATCCCTCATCCACTCCATCTTGCTGAGGTTGAAGACTCTCTTTTTGTTGGCTTATGTTGAACTTGTTGTCCAGTTAAAACACAACAAGAGCAATAAAAGCCACATCATTAGCATCTCCTTATTATCAAGAATGGCCCAGTTCCATCGTCAAGTCGTTCGATTTTCTAGATATTAGCTACTCTGCATTTGTAAACGCTTGCTCAAACAACCACATTTTAACCTGCCTCCAAAACGTTAAGAGGGAGAGAGCTGATCTAATCTCCCTAGGAAGGGTGTTCCATAGCCGAGAGGCCACCACTGAGAAGGCCCTGTCTCTCATCCCTGCCAAATGTACTTGTGACAAAGGCGGGACTGAGAGAAGGGCCTCCCCAGATGATCTTAAAGTCCGGAAACAGGAAAAGTAACACCAATCGAGACATCAGGAAACAGCAAAAGTAACACTAATCGAGATGCTCCTGAAAAAGGGGCTTACATTTTACAGTTTACATCCCCTCCTTTGTACAAACTTATAGGAACCCTCCTGTTTGAATTCTAGTGAGACAGTGTGGGATAGAATCATAGTCATAACATTGGAAAAGACCGCCGAAGAAGACAAGGGATAAGGCCCTGATTTAATAAGAAATTAAGAATAGAAGGTTTGATTATTAAACAGCAATAGTATGAAGAATAGGTCCAATTAATAAATAGCCTTCTTCTTCTTAGGCAATCCCTCATAGCCTGAAGATGATGGTCCTCCAAGTGCAGTGTCTTGGCAGTGGGTCCATAGGTGGCTGTGGAGCCCTATTCTTGATCCGCATGTTCTCCCACAGTAAGGACATCGGTTTCAGACAGAAGATGGTCCCAATCAGGATTGGCTTGGTGTGCCTTCCTTTTGGCACATTTCTCCCTTTTGCCCTCTATTCGTGTCTCTTTGAATTCTGCAGCACTACTGGTCACAGCTGACCTCCAATTAGAGTGCTCCAGGGCTTCACAGTTCTCGGTGTCTATGCCACAGTTTTTAAGGTTGGCTTTAAGTCTCTCATAAGAAAAGCACTCCCAACAGATGGCCATCAAGCCTCTGCTTAAAAACTTTGAGAAGGAGACTCCGCCATGCTTGGAGGCAGCATAATCTTTTGTCAAATAGGTCTCACCATTAGAAAGGTCTTCTCAATGTTTAGGCAGAATCTCTTTTTCTAGAATTTGAATCCATTGCTCCATGTAACATCAAACAAGCATGCCTCTTCTCAATGTGACATCCTTTGAAATATTTAAATATGGCTATCCTATGCTTGGAGCCCCTGGTGGCACAGCAGGTTAAACCGCTCAGTTGCTAAACTTGCTGACTGAAAGGTCGGCAGTTCAAATCTGTGGAACAGGGTGAGCTTCCGCTGTTAGCCCCAGCTTCTGCCAGCCTACAGCCCAAAAACATACAAATGTGAGATCAACAGATACCCCTCCGGTGGGAAGGTAATGGCACTCCATGCAGTCATGGCAGCCACCATGACCTTGGAGGCGTCTACAGAAAATGCCGGCTCTTCAACTTAGATATGGAGATGAGCACCAACCTCCAGAGTCGGACACCTTTACCTTTACCATCCTATGCTCTCTCAGCTTTCTTTTCTCCAGACTAAACATACACAAATAAAATCATAGGTAAAGGTAAAGGTAGTCCCCTGACATTAAGTCCAGTCATGTCTGACTCTGGGGTGTGGTGCTCATCTCCATTTCTAAGCCGAAGAGCCAGCATTGTCCGTAGACACCTCCAAGGTCATGTTGCCGGCATGACTGCATGGAGCACCGTTAAATAAAATCATGCAGAGGAAGAAAAGCGATGAGTTCAGATCGTAGGTCTGAATCGTTCTTGGGTGCTTAAGATGGTCTTTGAGGGAGGGTCAAATCAGACTGAAAAGCAATGAAGTAAATGGGAACAAAGGCAGTAAAAAGAAAGACGGTGGAATTGTATTTTTCTTTTGACAACAACAAAGCACCTGCTTTTGTGCAGAAGTATTAGGTACTATGGTATGGAGACACCACCTTGACCTGTGCTTCAGGCAGGAAAAAGTCTTGGGCTGGTCCTACTGCTCCCCAGCTTACTTCAATTGAGGAATTTTGGTCTGGAAGTATTTTGTCTGTTAGCTCCGTCTACATTTTAATTAAAGTTTACACCCACACATATTGGATTTTGCAGATTCAGTGGCTGATCAGTTTACAGCACCAAGGATGAGCATGTTTAAGTTACATAGAGCTATGCCGTGTGCTGCATTTTCAGAACTATGAACGTGACTTAGCACAAGATGCCTTCTCTCACCTGGGATGAATGAGAATACGCACTTGTGTGAAACAACTCCAAAGTGTTTATTTATGCTACACAAAGTCCAACAAATTGACTATTAGAGCTGTGTCCTGGCCCTTGCAGATCTGTGTGCAAAAGGGAATGGTGAGCATTCTCCTACAAAAAAAAAAGATCTAATTCCTAGCATTCCTTGGCGGAAGGCAGTGTCAACTGAGTTGGCTTCTGCCATTTCCTGACTGGGAACTGCTCAAAAAAAATAATCTGATCAGGGCAAGGAGGTATTGTGCCGTGGGTTCCTGTCCCAAACAGAGCCAGCTAACTCCAAATATTTAAGGAGACATTGTCCAAATAGTCTACCACTGGGTTTTGTAGAAACATGGCTCACACTATTTGAGCGTGCATCTACACCAGGCATGGGCAAATTTGGCCCCTCTAAGTGTTTTGGACTTCAACTCCCACAATTCCTAACACCCTCAGGCCCCTTCCTTTCCGCCCTCAGCCGCTTAAGCTGGAAAGGCTTGATGGGAATTGATCTTGAGTTTTGGAGTTGTAGTTCACCTACATCCAGAGAGCACTCTGGACTCAAACAAAGATGGATCTGGACCAAACTTGGCACGGATACTCGATATGCCCAAATGTAAACACTGGCAGATTTTGGGGAAACTAGACCTTGATTTTTGGGAGTTGAATTTTCTGGGAAATTGTGAATAAGGACTTGGCTGGACCTGCCTTCATATCATATGCCGACCCCATGAATTTCACAGGCAAGGAGTAGTTAGAGGTGGTTCTGCCACTTCCTTCCTCTGAAATATAGTCCACAGCACCCAGTTATTTACTGGTGACTTCACATACAAATACAAACCAGGACTGACCCTGCTTAGCTGGAGTCTTCAGGTTCTACCACTTTACTTTGGACCTCTTTTAGAAGCATGGCGACTTCTGTATGTTCCACTGTGCTTTGGGGAAAGCAAATTTGGCTGGAATCAATTAAAAATATAATTGTACAGGAGCTGCATGAATCCGGTTTTGCAATAATTTAATAAATAACTAGGGAAGGAGGAGGAGGAGGAGGAGAAGGTGAAGATTAAAGAGACGGAAATTCAAAGACGAGGATGCCCAGACGGATAAAGTCATGGGGAAGGAATGTGGAGCTTTTGCCTGTGTGTGTTCCCTGGAAGGTTGGAGCTACCCAGCCGGAACAAGACAAATGAATCACAGATTGAGGAGAGGAGAGACTGAGCGGAAAAAAGAAAGAAACTCAAAGAGTCAGACACAAGAGAATGAGATAGAGAGAGATTGAATGAACCCAGGCATTCTGGCTCAGAGTGTTGTCTGTCTGCATTTGGTGTCTGTGCCACCCGTCCACCCACCATGCATTGATTGGTGCCACCTCAAACACTGGCATACTATGGTCTCCTCCTTGGAAACCTTTTCTAATAAGGGAGCTTGGAATCACCCTTTTGTGTTCATAAAAAAAAAAAACTTTTAAAAAGTCCAAAGAACTTGTTCTAGTCCAAAGGCAATGAGCCAAACAGAAAGAGAGTGGGCAAAGGCCCAAGCAAGGATTGTTTGAAAGAGGGAATGAGTCAGAGAGGAAGAAAAGAGGGAGGCTTGTGGCCCCTTTCCAGAATGGAAGCGGGGGTGGTATCGGGAGAAGAATCGGCACTGTTACGCTAGCAATGTTCTTGCACCCTTAACAGCTGAATGCCAGGGAGAAATTCAATAAATGTGAAGGAATGGCCCACCAAAGTCCCTTGGGTACAAACCCTTCTCAATGAGTGCATTTACACTGTAGCATGAATGCAGTTTGACACCACTTTAACTGCTACAGCACAATGCTATGGAATAATGTGGCTTGTAGTTGGGGGTTTTTTTGTGTGTGGTTTTTTTTTGTCGTGTCAGGAGCAATTTGAGAAACTGCAAGTCGCTTCTGGTGTGAGAGAATTGGCCGTCTGCAAGGATGTTGCCCAGGGGACACCCGGATGATTTGATGTTTTATCATCCTTGTGGGAGGCTTCTCTCATGTCCCCGCATGAGGAGCTGAAGCTGATAGAGAGAGCTCATCCGCCTCTCTGCAGATTCGAACCTGCGACCTGTCGGTCTTCAGTCCTGCTGGCACAGGGGTTCAACCTACTGTGCCACCAGGTTGTAGTTGGGTGAGGCACCAGAAACTCTTTGGCAGAGAAGGCTAAAGACCTTGTAAAACTACAACTCCCATGATTTCATAGCATCGAGCTATTTCATGGCATGGCAGTTAAAGTGATGACAAAACAGCATTCATTCTACAGTGTAGATCGGGCCTGGGCAAACTTGGGCCCTCCAGGTGTTTTGGACTTGAACTCCCACAATTTCTAACAGCCTACCAGCGGTAAGGAATTGTGGGAGTTGAAGTCCAAACCCCTGCTACTAGACAGGCTCCTTCCCTGATGATATTCTGCAGGAAATTAAAGACTTGGTTGTTCAAGAAGGCGTTCGAACAAGAAGTGCAATGATTGGTAATGACTATAGGAATGGAACAATGATACTGGATTGTGGTTTGGACGATGAGACGACGCTGAATGGTTTTCGTAGTAATGACGATGTTTTTGTATAATGCTGGATTGTGAATTGCTTTTATACTGTGTCTTGAATTTTGTTCTTTCTATGTTGTACACCACTGTGAGTCGCCCCCGGGCTGAGAACAGCGGTATATAAGCAAAGTAAATAAATAAATAAATCACACTAGAGAGAAAAATCCACTTAAATCTGGTTTCTGCCTTCTGCAGAATTCTGGAGTTTGTAGCTTAGTGAGGCTGTTAAAGGCTCCTCCCTCAACTACAAACCCCAGAATTCTGCAGGAGGCAGAAACTGGATATTAAGTGGATTTTTTTCTCTAATGTGATGAGGATACAGGAGGGCCCAAGTTTGCCCTTTTTTTTTTTTTTTGCTCTGTGTCAGGAGTGACTTGAGAAACTGCAAGTTGCTTCTGGTGTGAGAGAATTGGCCGTCTGCAAGGACATTGCCCAGGGGACGTCCAGATGTTTTGATGTTTTACCATCCTTGTGGAAGGCTTCCCTTATGTTCCCGCATGGAGAGCTGGAGCTGACAGAGGGAGCTCATCCACACACTCCTCAGATTCGAACCTGTCGGTACAAGGGTTTGACCCATTGTGCCACTGAGGGCTCTCAGTTTGCCAATACCTGATGTAGATGCACCCTCGGCTGACAAAAGCTACTTAGGTTGCCATATTTTATTCTGGCAGGCCTCCTGTGACTTCGCTTAGTTCCCTAAAAAGCAAGACCTTCAACAGAGGAGGCTTCTTTTCATCCCCAAGTCAGAAAGAAAATGAGAAAACGCTGGTTTTTCTACCTGTTGCAAGTTAGAGATACAAGAGCTTCGGTGGAGGAAAGAGTGGCAACTTGTTAAAACTTCTCTAACAACTTATCTGCTTTATGTATAAAGCAGAGATGCTACTGAAAGGTTTCAGCTTGGGAGAGAACTCCACCATGAAGGTTGCCAACTTTTTAAAGGCACTGTGCTCCTGCTCCTTTAAGTCACTTCATTTACAGCCATTTATCAGTTCATAGTGCCATGCTATCTTTTTTTAAAAGCACAAACCACTTCCTGTGTATTAAAAAGACACAGCTGTTGTCAAAGGCATTGGTCAGCTGGCACGCTCTGCTACAAGAGCAGTGCATATTCATTCCCAGTGTGCCTCCCCCTTCCAGAAAGAAGTGGCTATCATCTTTCCAGTCCTCAGTGGTATGGATAATTCCTCCAAAATATGCAAAAAGGCTTCTCATTATGGATTTAAAATAGTTCTCAACCTTCTAAAACCACAACCCCTTGATACAGTTCCTCATGTTGTGCTGACCCCCAACCATAACATTATTTTTGTTGCTACTTCCTAACTTTAATTTTGCTACTGTTATGAATCGTAATGTAAATATCTGATATGCAGGATGTATTTTCATTCAGTGGAACAAATTTGGCACAAATACCCAATATATCCAAATATGTATACTGTTGAGGTTGAGGGGATTGATTTTGTCATTTGGGAGTTGTAGTTGCTGGGATTTATAGTTCACCTACAATCAAAGAGTATTTTGAACTCCACCAATGATGGAATTCAACAAACTTGGCACACAGAACTCCCATGTCCAACAGAAAATACTGGAAGGATTTGGTAGGCATTGACTTTGAGTTTTGGAATTGTAGTTCAGCTACATCCAGAGAGAACTGTGGACTCAAGCAATGATGGATCAAGACCAAACTTGGCACAAATACTCAATATGTCCAAATGTGAACACTGGTAGAGTTTGATGAAAATAGACCTTGACATTTTGGACTTGTATTTGCTGGGAATAATAGTTCATCTGCAATCAAAGAGCATTCTGAACCCCACTAATGACAGAATTGGGCTAAACTTCCCACACAGAACCCCCATGACCAACAGAAAATACTGTATTTTCTGGTGGTCTTTGGGGTCCCCTCTGACACCCCCTCGCAACCCCCCGGGGTCCCGACCTCCAGGTTGAGAAACATTGTCTTAGGGAATCAGTGTGGTTTGACTCTACTTTAGATGCCATGGCTCAATGCTATGAAATCCTGGGAGTTGTAGTTTAACAACATCTTTAGTATTCTCTGCCAAAGAGTGTTGGTGATTCAGTTAATTACAACTCCCAGGATCCCACAGCTTTGAGCCATGGCAGCTAAAGTAGTGTCAACCGCATTGATTCTACATTGTAGATTGACCCACCAACCACACCAAGTCATTTTGATGCATGAATCAGAAAATCCTTCTCCTCGGTGATAAAAACACAACAATAACAAAGCAGATCAGAGCAATAACAACACTTAAAACCTACTGAGGCAGCTGCCTCACTCCAGCCAAGGGTAGATTTGGCCACAGTGGTTGTGCTTAACCACAATTTCATTTTCCCATGATTTCTCAGAATGATAGTGGATTGAGAACATTTTGGGATATTTTATTGTGGACGGGAGATGGAATAAGAGAGAAGATTTTCAAAGGAAGTTGTAAACCATGTATTATATTCCCCCCCCCCTTTTCCCGGTCCACCCGCTATCCCAAGGATAATAATCCTTGAGAGTGCTTTTACACTGTAAAATTAATGCAGTTTGATACCACTTTAACTTGTGTGCTTCAAGGCCACAGCACTCTGAGAGGTATACTTTGGTGAGGCACCAGCACTCTTTTACAGACTAAAGACCTTGTAAAATTACAACTCCCAGAATTCCATAGCACTGAGCTATGGTGGTTAAAGTGGTCTCAAACTGCATTAACACTACAGTATGATGCACTCTGAGTTACTCATAAGTTAAACAAACTCAGAGGTTTGTTGTAGAGATAAACAGGAATTATCTCTGGATCCATTTACACTGTCATATAATGCAATTTGAAACTGCATGGTATGGTCAGTGTAGATCAGGCATGGGCAAACTTGGGTCCTCCAGGTGTTTTGGACTTCAACTCCCACAATTCCTAACAGCCTTGGGTCCTTTCCTTTTTCCCCCTCAGCCACTAAGCGGGAGTTAAAGTCCAAAACACCTGGAGGACCCAAGTTTGCCCATGTCTGGTGTAGACACATTTAATACAGTTTAACTGCACTGAACTACATTATATGAGTATACACTGACCATATAATACAGTTTCAGACTGTATTATATAGAAATTTAGATGTGGTCTCTATGTTGCCCCCAAGTTCCTTGGAGAAAAAGTAAATTAAAGGTAGGAAAAAATAAATAAACAAACATGAATTCTATTTGGATCAGCTCAGAGGTATATTTCCTGGAGAAGAACGTAATGCCCATTGCATGGCAGAAGCCATATTTCTGGCAAGACGTAATGCATATCAGCTTGAGTAGTGGTAAAATGATCTGAAGTCCTTAAAAGGCCGCCCTTTAGATATTAGGTAGTTAATACAAAGAGAGTGAGCATGTGGTCCTATTTCATGGTGTCTGCTGCCACCTTATGACTGTCCTATGCAAAACTCTGTGCCCAAAATAAATGCACAGATGGCTCCAGAATTGTACATCCTCCAATCAACGCAAAAGGTACCAACATTAGGCTTCAGCTTCTCACATTTTTCACTGGAAATATGAATTTAATACGCCTGTTTCTCAGCAAGTAGAACAATGTTTGTTTGCTTGCCTTTCTTGCCACCTGCACTCTTTGCAAAGCATGGAAAGACCTTTCAGTTGAGTTACATCATGCCAGGTTGTGGGAACTTACTTTAGGAAATACGACTCCCAGAATCCCCCAACCATGGCTGAGAGTTGTATTAAAATTCTTACTATGTCTGATGTTCATGATGGTAATGGGGTTGAGGGTTTTTCTGAGCCTGAGTCTGTTGGCACTGGGGATGAGGGTTTTCCTGGGCTTGAGTTAAGCCCAGGCGAGAGGCCCAAGATGTCTCATGAACCAAGTGTTCAGATTCACAAGGTCACATTCCTGGGAGAGGCCCTCAACAATCTTTCTCTGAGAAACAACTGTCTTCTGAAGATGATTTCTCAAGTGCAGAATTTAATGAGAGTGAAGATAAAAAGCAAGACTTGTAAACAGAGACAAAGTTCTCAGCTGCAAGAAAAGAGAGATAAGAAATCATTATCTGGTTATAAGAGCAAGAGAAATGCTTTCCTTTCTGTTCTGGGGTCAGGAGAAGCTTTATATTGATACAAGGGAAAGAGTTAGCTCAGTCTCGTCAATATTGGAATTGCATGACGGCCTTGTTTCCAAGTGTTCCTAGTTTCATGTTCCAAGTTTTGCCAAGATTCTGTTCTATGTATTAGATTTTCATGCTGCCATATTCTATGGATTTTATACCTTTGGATCTTGTGTTTTACCTTTGTGCCTTGAAGTTCGTGGACTATCTTTTACCTTTGGACTATACTGTTTTTACAATTATTACTGCTTTGCTCACATATATTCTTCAATAAACTGCTTGCTGATTTTAGCAAGTTGGTGTGGTGTTTAAGGACAGAAGTGTTCCTGCTCTGGAATACAACATGTGGTGTGATATATATATATATATATATATATATATATATATATATATATACTCTCTGCTTCACATCAAGTCGAATTCCAGACAGAAAAAGAAATTCTGATTGTCTCTCTCCAACATGGCAAACTATGGTTCCCATATAGTGTTGACTATAGATCTCATAATCCCTTGTCAGTGGCCATGTTTTCTGAGGTAACCCTCTTAATGTTTGCGGGACTATAGTTCTGAGCATCTGCAATAAAGACGGATGGCTGGACAACAGGTCTAGCCCAGGCAAGGCCGTGAGGGACAAAGGACACACACACTCTCACAATCAAGGCAGGACAGGGGGAGGCTACCACTGTATATTAAATATTGGTTTGCTGTCACCAAATTATTATTAAGGTTTCTTTTGCTGCCATCAATTTATTGTTTCATAGGCCACCTCCTTCACTAGAATGTTTAAGAAGTCACACAAGCTCTTCGGGTGAAATAAAACAAGAATATTATATTTATTTTGTTATTGAATAATAAAGATGCATAATGGTTTCAATAAAATGACAGGCTTTACTTTTACAGATAATTGTCTTTTAACTTGAGTTTATTGAAAGCAAAGTTCCACACACAGGAATACAAACAGGTTATTTTGAACCTTTTGAATCCTCTTTCCACACCAGCACTCTAAAACTATAGAGGCCTACTATATTTCTTCTCCTTCTCCCTGAAGGCTATAACTATATTCCTCAAAGAGGTATCTTTCTAACAAACAGTTCCCAAAACTCTCCCATCCTTCCTTCCCCTTCAAAATTTCTAACCAACCCTTCAAACACCAAACTCCCAAATGACTAAACCAGAGGTCCTCAAACTTTTTAAGCAGAGGGCCAGGTTACGGTCCCTCAAACTGTTGGAGGGCCAGATTATAATTTGAAAAAAACATGAATGAATTCCTATGCACACTGCACATATCTTATTTGTAGTGCAAAAAAAAAAACCACTTTAAAACAATACAACAATTAAAATGAAGAACATTTTTAACAAATATAAACTTATTAGTATTTCAGTGGGAAGTGTGAACCTGCTTTTGGCTGATGAGATGAGATTGTGGTGGTGGTGGTGGTGTGCTTTCAAGTCATTTTAGACTCAGGTTGACCCTGAATGAGGGCCGGGTAAATGACCTTGGAGGGCCATATCCGGCCTCCGGGCCTTAGCTTGAGGACCCCTGGACTAAACTATGCCTACCGTAGCTCCTTCCTTTCCCTCTGGCTCCGCCCATCTCCGATTGATAAGCAACTCCCTCCAATTTAACCAGCCAATCAGACTGCACTTCCATCTATGAGGCTTCCTGATTCCTAGGCTTTTTTTACACTAGCCCTGTAAGGTAGGCCAATCCATTACAGTAGCCCTCATTGTTGGTCATATCAGCTGGGGATACTGGGATTTGCTATTCAACAAGAGCAACACAATTGCCTCTTATGGTTTTAATCAACTCTAGGAAAGTTTATTAATGCAACATGACTATACACACTGAGCTAGAAATAACTTCTCAGCTGGGATATGCAGAGTTTCACTGTAAATTTCAACCAGGTAGGCTGCAGTTAAAAACCCAGAATCCAAAAAAGAAAGAAAAGAAATGTTGCCCAGAATGTGTAGTGACTTGGCAGTCTCTGAATTGAGGTTGTCCTCTTTCAAAAAGAAAGCTGGGCTTTTTTATTCCATTAATAGCAAGCTGACACACAGGCATTTCCCAAGCAAAGACTACTTGCATTGTCTTTGTGGAATTGGAAGCCAGTTTACTGGTGCCAGTTTCTCTTTAGCTCGTCGGAAAAGGGTCACTAGGTTTTGGAATAGTGAACAATAGCTTCTTATGCAGATACTGCAATCATTTGGATTTGAACAGCTTCTCCAGTTAGTTTCTATGCATTAGTTTCTATGCATTGTAATTGTGAAACCCAGAACTTGGAAAAGTTACTTTTCTCAAACACAACTTCCAGAATCCAACTGTTTTCCCTAACTTTTGTCAATGACTTTGTTATACAAAATTCATCCCAACCACAATAAAAGTTTAGCCTAAAAATCCTTCGGGAGATGCTAGCGGGGTACAAATAAAGTTTAATAATAATAATAATAATAATAATAATAATACTTGTTAGTGCAGAATAACCTTTACCTTTACCTATATATTTCCAAGCTCTAGAAGCAAAGGAATTGCCTAAATCCCCACCCCCACACACATGTCCATTGTTTAGTACTTTTTGAAACTGAATGCCCTTCTCTGAATGGTGAATAGGAGATGAAATATTAGAACACAATAAAAGGCCTGTTCGTTTTCCCTGCTGCAAACGACAGGTAAAACAAGCCACCCATAATAAGGCAAAATGATGCCAAACCAACCAGATAAAGCCCCATTTCTTGCAGGAGAGAGACTGAGTCACTCTTGTGATCAGATGAAATGCTTTCCTGAGCATCAAACCAAAGGGGAAGGTCACAACGCTGTGCTCCTATCCACCATTCGCAGGTCTTCCTCTGAAGCAAGGTCAACCAGGGAGAGGCACAAAAGAAACTACTGAAATTTTGCAAGTAGGTATTGGATACTATCATAAAGATAAATGATTTTCATAGCAAACCAAGCACTTGAATTCCGATGAGATGCCAGTATAATGAAACTTACTTTATATCATATGATGAGGTGACAGAACTGGTTGGAAAAGACAATAATGCTGGAGAAAGTGGAAGGCATGACTAGACAAAGGCAAGATTGATTTATATATAAATTGAAGTCGCAGCTCCAGGTCAGGAAGATTTGAGTAGTATTTCAACTCTCTCATTAATAGGATCGCCATAACTCGGTCTGATTTAATGGGAAACAACAACACCCTTGCCTATTTAGAAATGAAATCCTACTGGGTGCAGCTCTATAGGGGACTGCAGGCCAAATAGCAAATCCAAAGGACTTGGATAAACAGTAATTTTTATTTGTTTCAGGTTCGTTGTATTTCACCCTCTGAGATGATAGTATTAATTCTCGTGCCCTTCCTCTGCGTCGGAGTATCGGGAAGCCCAGGTAAGATCAAGGAAGAGGGTATTTGTCACAAAATAGCATTTTAAACACAGGAATGATGGAAATGAGAACGACAGTGTCAAGATTTAAAAAGAGAATGACACTGTCAAGATTTAACCTGGAGTTGCAGTAGGTGGGAGTGACTTCTTAGAACAGTGTTTCTCAACCTGGGGGTCGGGACCCCTGGGGGGTTGTGAGGGGGGTGTTGGAGGGGCCACCAAAATCCATCAGGAAACACAATATTTTCTGTTGGTCATGGGGGTTCTGTGTGGGAAGTTTGGCCCAATTCTATCATTGGTGGGGTTCAGAATGCTCTTTGATCGTAGGTGAACTATAAATCCCAGCGACTACAGCTCCCAAATGTCAAGGTCTATTTCCCCCAAACTTCACCAGTGTTCACATTTGGTATTCCTGCCAACTTTGATCTAAATCATATTGAGTATTCCTGCCAAGTTTGGTCCAAATCTATCATTGTTTGAGACCACAGTGCTCTCTGGATGTAGGTAAACTACAACTCCAAAATTCAAGGTCAATGTCCACCAAACCCTTCCAGTATTTTCTGTTGGCTATGGCAGTTCTATGTGCCAAGTTTGGTTCAATTCCATCATTAGTGGAGTTCAGAATGCTCTTTGATTGTAGGTGAACCATAAATCCCAGCAACTACAACTCCCAAATGACAAAATCAATCCTTCGCCCAACCCCACCAGTATTCAAAGTTGGGCTTATTGGGTATTTGTGCCAAATTTGGTCCAGTGAATGAAAATACATTATGCATATCAGGTATTTACCTTACGATTCATAACAGTAGCATAATGACAGTTATGAAGTAGCAACGAAAATAATGTTATGGTTGGGGGTCACCACAACATAAGGAACTGTATCAAGGAGTTGCGGCTTTAGGAAGGTTGAGAAACACTGCTGTAGATTCTATTTCATACTCACCTCTGAGTATACCTTGCAACATCCTTGCAGATGGCAAATTCTCTCACACCAGAAGTGACTTGCAGTTTCTCAAGCCCCTCCTGACACACACAAAAAAATAAACCTGAGAGTATGCCTTGCCTAAGAAAACTCTATGAAATTGATAAGGTTGCCATAAATCAATAGGTAGAATGAAGAGTACATTCACCATGATTGATCAGACTCATTTTAATAAAACAGCTTCAGGAGCAGGTTATAACATGGCAACCTGAATCCCATTAAAAGGCAGCAGACGACTGCGGTTTTGATTATACTGCATGTCGTGGATTAAATTATTGAAAATTCCAATATCTCGGATGATAATTATCCCCTAACTTCTAAGCTTCTTTGTCTTTTGTTAGCTGCCAAGATTGTACTTCCTGCAGGAATCCCATAATCCAAACAATTAAAGCGTAACAGATCAAAGTTCTGGAGAGTGCCAAAACAGAACAATTAACCGAAGAGCCAGCTCTGGCTCCCAGACTGAAAGGGTGGGGAAACCAAATACTAATAATATAATCTCCATTTATTGTGTACTGGAATGCACAGTGTAATTATTTAGATTTCAAAAGATTATTATTATTTATAATCTCCTTGTCTGAAATCTTCAAAGATCGAAACTTTTTTTACTGCCAGCTCCCACTTCCACTGTTAACACTCCAGCTCTTTCGTCTCTCCAATCCTCAATTTCTCTCCAGATTCATTCCCTGCTTGGTCATTATTTGTATTATGTGCAGTGGGCATAAGCAGCTGGCAGCAAAAGGTTTTGATTTCCCACCATTTTGCAGAACCTCAGTCTCTCTTTCCAAGTTTTCATCTCATACACAAGACAAACAGTGAATGAATGAGAAACGAGGCTAGAGAGAGATGCGAGGCTTGCAAAAGACACGTGTATATCTACTAAAGGTAACGAAATGACACTTATGCAGGTGAGATGCACAAATGCCAGCAGGTTCCTCATGATTGAACAGAAGCGTTCAATGTATTGTCAAAGGCTTTCATGGCCTAAATCACTAGGTTGTTGTAAGTTTTTTGGGCTGCATGACCATGTTCTAGAAGCATTCTCTCCTGATGTTTTGCCTGCATCTATTGCAGGCATCCTCAGAGGCTGTGACCTCACAACCTCTGAGGATGCCTGCCATAGATGCAAGCGAAACGTCAGGAGAGAATGCTTCTAGAACATGGCCATATAACCCGAAAAACTTACAACAACCTAGTATTAAACAGAAGGATTTATGTTTTAAACTTGAGTCCCAAATCCAACATATTTCCTTGTACACATGCAAAAAATAATAATTCAAAATACGGAATGCTTCTGGTCCCCGTTTTTTGTAATAAGTAATTAACAACAGTTCCAATAGATCTCACTACCTCTGAGGATGTTTGCCATAGATGCAGGCGAAACGTCAGGAGAGAATGCCTCTAGACCATGGCCATATAGCCCGAAAAAACCTACAACAACCTAGTGATTCCGGCCATGAAAGCCTTTGACAATACATAATTAACAACAGTTGACACTGTAGATAGATCTTAATTAATTACACCGTTTCCTTCTCCGAGTGGTGTAATGGGTTAAACCCTTGTGCTGGCAAGACTGCTGACCAAAAGGTCGGCAGTTTGAATCCAGGGAGCAGGGTGAGCTCCGGCCTGTCAGTTTCAGCTTCCCATGCAGAGACATGAGAGAAGCCTCCCACAGGATGGTAAAATATCCGGGCGTCCCCATGGCAGATGGTCAATTCTATTACACCAGAAGCGACTTGCAGTTTCTCAAGTTGCTTTCTGACACAGAAAAAAAAAAAACCCAACCTTTTGCTCATCTTTTTTTTATGGATCCAGCCCTGTCAAGGCTTGCCTCTTTCTCTGGAGAATTTGGTGGAGACAGTGGAGAATATTTTGATCATTCAAGTAATGAACTGGATGGCCCCATGACGGCCCTGAAAATAAGAGCAAATGACAGATACCTCTTAAGGTATGTATATCTTTGAACACTAGGATTGACAGGAAGAGACTATTGAAGATCCTGAGGTTTCATTGTGTGTTTTATTTATCTTTTAAAACTTTGAAAATAATTATATACTGTGCTGGTTTTCATTGTTATTTGATTTCACTGTGAATGTTTTTAAATTGACTGTCTCTTGGTGCAGCCCTGGGTTTCACTTTGGGAGAAAGGCAGCATAGAAATTTGACAGACATCACCTTGTCACAAGAGGTGGAACACAGACATTAGCAAGGGTGATGTTTAAAGGGTCAGGCCCTAGCAGTGCTGTTAAGTATCACACATTAAGCATCAACAGCCATGCAAGCAAAAATAAAGTCTAACACAAATTAAGTTCACATACACTTTTCAATGCAGTGCTCTCACCCTGAGATTCATTCCCATTCACCTTGAGGACCAGAGAGGTGCATCAAGCACCTGAAATCTGCAAAACATAACTAGTATTCTTCATTAGCTCCTTAGGCTGGATCCACACTGCCATATAATCTAGATATTTATTTTTTTGTCGTATCAAGAGCGACTTGAGAAACTGCAAGTTGCTTCTGGTGTGAGAGAACTGGCTGTCTGCAAGGATGTTGCCCAGGGGACGCCCATATGATTTGATGTTTTTATCATCCTTGTGGGAGGCTTTTCTCATGTCCCTGCATGAGGAGCTGGAGCTGATAGAGGGAGCTCATTCGCCTCTCCCCGGATGTGAACCTGCGACCTGTCAATCTTCAGTCCTGCCGTCACAGGGGTTTAACCCACTGTGCCACCTGGCATATAATCTGCATAATCTGTTTTGAACTGGATTCTGTGAGTCTACACTGCCATATAATCCAGTTCAAAGCAGATAAACTGGATTTTATATGGAAGTGTAGAAGGGGATTAAAATAATCCCGATTATCTACTTTGCTCTAGATTATATGGCAGTGTAGACTTATATAATCCAGTTCAAAGCAAATAATGTGGATTATCTGCTTTGCTAATCTGGATTATATGGCAGTGTAAAAAGGGCCTTAGTTAAGTTGACTAGAACTTTTCCACATTAACGATCCGCTACTTAAGGTACATCTAGACTTTAGAATTGATGCAGTTTGACACCACTTTTAATTGCAATGGCACTTTTGATTGCAATGGCTTCTTGGAATTTGTAGTTTTCTAAGGCACCAGCATTCTAAGGCAGAGAAATCTAAAGACCTTGTAAAAGCATAGTTTCCATGATTCCATAGCATTGAGCCATCAGATGCCGCTGAACAGCTGCATTTCTGGTAGAAAACAAAAAGTACAGCTGTTCCTCCACATTTGCGGGTTTAACGGTTGCAGATTTGGTTATTCACAGCTTGGATTAAAATGTTTTCTCTAGGAATCCCTACATCCTGCAGTGATTCTAGGGTGAACTTGCACTGGATGCTGACCATAGTGGCACACTAAAGGGCCTAGAGATGCTTAGACAAGATACTTCTCTAGACATTTGTAGGTCCTCCAGAAGAATTCTATGGTCAACTTTGTGTCACACTAAAGCCACCTGATACCATTTCTCTCTCTATTCATTGCAGCATTCAGGTTCGCTATGGAGACTCATGGTCTGTCACCGAAGGCAGTACTGTGGGTAACCCGTCTGGCATGGAGCTGTACCACGGAGAAGGATTTATCCAAGTCACGGGGCGTTTTGGGAACTATGTGGAGTACCTCGCTTTTCGGACCAACCTGGGACGCGTCTTTGCCTTCGGGCCCAGCTTTGGTCCCGGGATGGGCTTCGAAGCTGAGCCGATGTTCCCAAACACCATCCTGCGCTTCATCAGTGGTCGCTCAGGTTCTTTGGTCAACTCTCTTGGGTTCCACTGGGACCAAGACCAAGAGATCGGGGCCGGGAATCAATCCTCCCTTTCCACAGAGCTGTCTGCAATCACAGCCACTTAGGTGACAGAAATGAATAAACACACCCAATGTTCACTTCTAGTTGTGTCATGCAATCTTTACTCTGGATCTGGATAGGGCAATGGTGAATCAAGAATTACCAAGGAATGAAATTATTGGAACTAACAACAGGTTGGTTTGAACCTGTATTTATTTACTTATTTCAAACATTTATACCCAGTCCTTCTCAACTCCCGAGGGGGACCTCAGGGTGGCTTACAACTGGCAACAATTTGATGCCGCACATACAAAAACAAAATATAACAAGGCAATTACACAATGAATAAAACATTAGGTTGAAATCAATTAAAAACATTATTATCAACCGTATAGCCATTTCCAAGTCTGATTCAGCATCCAAAGACCCAATTCAAAGCCTGCTGCCCAAATGCCTGGTTCCAGAACCATGTTTTAAGTTTCTTCCTAAAGGAAAGGAGGAATGGAGCTGACCTAATTTCACTGGGGAGCGAGTGCCACAGGTGGGGGGCCACCACTGAGAAGGCCCTGTTCCTCATCCCTGCCAAACGTACTTGCAAAGTTGGCGGGATCGAGAGTAGGGCCTCCATGGACAACCTTAGACCCCGAGGCGGGACGTAGAGGGAGATATGTTCGGACAGGTAAGTTGGGCCGGAACTGTATAGGGCTTTAAAGGCCAAGACCAGCACTCTGAATTGTGCTCAGAAATGGACCGGCAGCCAGTGGAGCTGACACAGCAGGGGGATGATATGTTCCCTGTATGTTGCTCCAGTAAGTAATCTGGCTGATGCCCGTTGGACTAGTTGGAGCTTCCAAACAGTCTTCAAAGGCAACCCCACATAGAGTGTGTTGCAGTAATCTATTCGGGATGTAACAAGAGCATGGACCACTCTGACCAGATTAGACTTCCCAAGTTACAGGTACAGCCGGCGCACTATTTCTACATGCTTTCTACATCATTTTTCAATAAAACTTCATTCCATTTTTTATTTTGTTGATAAACATTTAGATCAGGTGTAGGCAAACTTTGGCCCTCCAGATATTTTGGACTCCCAACTCCCACAATTCCTAACAGCCTCAGGCCCTTTCCCCCTCAGCCACTTAAGGAAAGGGCCTGAGGGTGTTAGGAATAGTGGGAGTTGGAATCCAAAATACTTGGAGGGCCAACTTTCTCCCATGCCTGATTTAGATAACTGCAAACACTTCAGATTGTATTTCGAAAGGAAATCCAATGGTGCCATCTCATGGTATGAAGTGCTACCTACAAATACCATTGTGCCATCTGAGCACTACAACAAAATATGGCTGGCATTCTTTTATCAAGGGGCAGGTTGAACATCCCTTATGGAGAATCCAAAACAATCCAAAAGTTTAGTATAGCTGCCGAAGTACCCTAAAGGAACCAGATCGCACCTCATTTCGGAAGAACTTGGAAAAGTTCCTTGTTTTGGTCTCCAACGTTCAGAACCCCCAGCCAGTTTGGGAACTGTAATCCAAAAGACAAAACTTTTCTGAGAGTTGATGTCCAAAAGGAAGGCATTTTCAGGGAGTGGTAGTCCAAAATAGAACTTTTGAAATTCCTAGGATACTGGGTTCTGGTACACCAAGCAAGCTTTCTGGGAGTTGCAGAGCAAAAAAGAAACTCCATGGTAGGTTGTTGTAGGTTTTTTTGGATTATATGGCTATGTTCTAGAGGCATTTTCTCCTGACATTTCGCTTGCATCTATGACAAGCATCCTCAGAGGTAGTGAGGTCTGTTGGAAGTAGGAAAATGGATCCACATATCCGTGGAATGACCAGGGTGGGACAAAGGACTCCTGTGTGCTGGAGCTAGGCGTGAATGTTTCAACTGACCACCTTGGGTCAAAAAAGAAGCACCATTAAAGCCTTGGCAGACTGTGCAAAAAGAATCTGCGAACCCCACCTCCTCCAAGATGAACTGAACCACCTCAACTGGGCTCTACAGGCCAATGGAGACTCCACCTCAGACATCAGAAGGGTAATACTGGAAGGGTTTTGAGGGCTAATATCGATCTTGAGTTTGGGAGTTGTAGTTCACCTACATCCAAAGAGCACTCTGGACTCAAACAATGATGGATCTGGACCAAACTTGGCATGGATACTCAATATGCCCAAATGTATACACTGGTGGAGTTTGGGGGAAATAGACCTTGACATTTGGGAGTTGTAGTTTCTCTAGAGCAGGCAAGGGCAAACTTGGGACCTCCAGATGTTTTGGACTCCAACTCCCACCATTCCTAACAGCCTCAGGCCCCTTCCTTTTCCCCCTCAGCCGCTTAAGCGGCTGAGGGGGAAAAGGAAGGGGCCTGAGGCTGTTAGGAATGGTGGGAGTTGGAGTCCAAAATATCTGGAGGGCCCAAGTTTGCCCTTGCCTGATATAGAAGTTCTTCCAGGGATCTCTTCCAAATCCACCCGGCAGCAATGGTCCCAAAGCGAAAGCGAAAGCTGGGACGGAAAAGGAGAGCCGGGGAACTCCGCCATCTGTGTAGACTGGGCCCGAAGCGATGAACCTGGAGCGCTTCTACACGGAGCAGGTCTTCCTTCCCGGGGACAAGGAGTGGCGGACGGGGAGGGACTTCTTCCTGGTCAAAAGCGCCTTGGGGAAGGTGTCCCAATGGGCCTACGAAGCCAGCACGGGGCTCTTCCCCGGGGAGTCCGTCCCGGTCGGCAGCTACGTGGAAGGGCTGCACCTCCAAGCGGCGGGGAGTTCCAACGGCTTCGACTTCCTCCTCCCGGTGAGATACAACCCGCACCTGGCGCCGGTGAGCGGGGGGCTGTCGGAGGCTCCTCCCCGGGCCAAGCAGGCGCTGCCCACCTACATCTTCCGCGAGGAAGGGCTGCCCATCTATCGCTGGGGCTCCAAAGCCCTCGTGGACCTGGAGGCGCTGGGCGAGACCTACGTGAAGATCCACTGCCATCGGCAGGAGGCGCGCCGGAAGGATGTAGACGATGAGACCGACTTGGACAAGTTGGAGGAACTGGAAGTAAGGACTGGCATTCATTCCCTGCTTTAGAATCATAGAATCATAGAGTTGGAAGAGACCTCATGGGCCATCCAGTCCAACCCCCTGCCAAGAAGCAGGAATATTGCATTCAAATCACCCCTGACAGATGGCCATCCAGCCTCTGTTTAAAAGCTTCCAAGGAAGGAGCCTCCACCACACTCCGGGGCAGAGAGTTCCACTGCTGAACGGCTCTCACAGTCAGGAAGTTCTTCCTCATTCATGTTCAGATGGAATCTCCTCTCTTGTCGTTTGAAGCCCTTGTTCCATTGCGTCCAGGGAAGCAGAAAACAAGCTTGCTCCCTCCTCCCTGTGGCTTCCTCTCACATATTTATACATGGCTATCATATCTCCTCTCAGCCTTCTCTTCTTCAGGCTAAACATGCCCAGCTCTTTAAGCCGCTCCTCATAGGGCTTGTTCTCCAGACCCTTGATCATTTTAGTCGCCCTCCTCTGGACACATTCCAGCTTGTCAATATCTCTCTTGAATTGTGGTGCCCAGAATTGGACACAATATTCCAGGTGTGGTCTAACCAAAGCAGAATAGAGGGGTAGCATTATATTAATAAAGCTTAAATAAAGTCATATTATTAATATTAATATACAAGTAATATTATAAATATAAAATACGTAATATTATATTAAATAAATATAAAATAAGTAATATTAATATTACTTATTTTATATTAATAATATAATTAATATGATTAATATAATTTATTAATAAATATAGTAATAAAGCTTAAATAAAGTAATTTTATTAATATTACTATATAAGTAATAAGTAATATTATAAATATAAAACACGCAATATTATATTAAATAAATATAAAATAAGTAATATTAATAATATTACTTATTTTATATTAATAATATAATTAATAGGATTAATATATTTTATTAATAAATATTAATAAAGCTTAAATAAAGTAATTTTATTAATATTAATATAAAAGTAATAAGTAATATTATAAATATAAAATACGCAATATTATATTAAATAAATATAAAATAAGTAATAATAATAATATTACTTATTTTATATTAGTAATATTAATAATATAATTAATACCATTTATTAATAAGTATTAATATTAATAATGCTTAAATAAAGAATTATTATTCATTTATAATAAGTAATATTAATATAAAATAAGTAATATTATGTTATTAATATAAAATAAGTAGTAATATAAAATAAATATCAAATTACTTATTTTATATTAATAACATAATAACATTACTTATTTTATATTAATATTAATATAAAATAAGTAATATTATTAATATTACTTATATTAATAATTAATAATATAGGAAACTCAAGGGATCACTGTCCAACATTAGTACCAAAAGGGTTACCAATCAGTTTTTGGTCAACTGGTTTGGCCATTTTGGGTGCTGATTCAGAGAATTGCATTGGATAGACCACATCAGCTCTAGTTTCTGATACAGAACATATGCCATCCAGTAGTTGCCATTTGCTCGTCCAAAGAAAACCATATTTGATAATAAGCCTTGGCACTATAAGAGGGTTTTGCAAGACTAGTCGCTCTTGTTGCAATGGTGTTGTAATAGGCAACATTTTAGTTCTTGCGGACCACTGGTGGTCCATGGACCACAGGTTGGGAACCACTGCTGTAGAACGAATGCAGTTTGACACCACTTTAATTGCCATGGCTCAATGCTGTGGAATCCTGGGATCCCAACACGGTTTGCAAAAAACCTTGTGAAACTACAACTCCCAAAATTCCATTGACCCATGGTAGCTTAAGTGGTGTAACGCTGCATTAATGCAGATGCTCCCAACAGGGTATATCTCCTGCCCGAGGTGGGGAATGTGGGTGGGGGTGTATCTACACTGTAGAATTAATGCAATTTATAGCCACTACCAAAGCTCCCTTTGCGGGACCCAAAAACCTTCTCTTTTTACAGGAGAGCCACAGTCACCACAATTTGGACCCTGAACAAATCTTGAAGGACTTGCACCGTTGTGTTGAAACTGCCTTGAATCCAGGTAGGGTCACAGGAAATTCACACAGCAGAGTAGCATCTCCCATAATCCACAGACATAGAAGTCTCGCCATCTGGTGACTGGGATACTCTGGGCATACTAGGTTTTTTTTTGCTCAAAGTGAGAAAACATGTAACCCTTCAAAAGAAGCTCAGGTTGTCACTCTTGTTCTGAAAGTGTATATTTAAATACCAAAGGGAGCAGGTGCATCTACATTGTTGAATCAGTGTGGCCTGAAACCACTTTAACTTCCATGGTTCAGTGCTGTGGAACCCTGGGAGTTGTACTTTTGTGAGACATCAGTGCTCTTTGGCAAAGAAGGTTAAAACCCTTGCAAAACTACAACTCCCAATATCCCATAGCATTGAGCTATGGCAGTTAAAGTGGTGTAGAATTAATAATTTTTCATTTGCGGTGGTGCAGTGGGTTAAACCCTTGTGCTGGCAGAACTGCTGATTGATAGGTCAGCAGTTTGAATCTGAGAATGGGTTGAGCTTCCTTTGTCAGCTCCAGCTCCCCATGTGGGGACATGAGAGAAGCCTCCTACAAGGATGGTAAAACATAAAAAAAAACATCTGGACATCCCCTGGGCAACGTCCTTGCAGGCGGCCAGTTCTCTCACACCAGAAATGACTTGCAGTTTCTCAAGTCACTCCTGACATGAAAAAAATAAATTATTTGTCACTAATGGGGAAAAACTTTATTTTTTAAATGACTTTCCTAACATGTGGTTTTGAAATGTTTAGAAAGTTTGTTCTTAACTCTTTTTATCTTGCTTTTTCCTCCCAATTTACCAGCATATACCCATCCTCGGCAAAATGGTGAGTCCAAAGAAAATGAAATAAGTCATGCTATTTTCCAGTTATTTCCCATTCAGAGATTCTTAAATTAACGCTGCAATTTCCTCCTGCCTTTCCCAACCTAGACCCAGTATTCCAGCGAAGACTCTTCCCTTCCCGAGTTCCCAAGATAGACCATCACATAAGAGGTGAACTTATTTATTTGGGGGGAGTAAATTGCCAAGTACATGAAACTTTGACAAGTACAGTATACGATTTTCTAGAAGCTGAGTCGCATCTTAAGCATTTCCACCTCAAGAAACACTGTAACAAAATTAAGGTCATATTAAATAAGCAAAATCCTTATTCCTGGAATAACATTTCTTTTCTTCATGATAGAGGGTTTCAGACTGGAGGCCTTGGATCTGGATGGTCCAGCCATCCAACTGACCTTCAATGATGGCTGTGACAATGTCCCAGTGAGGCTGGTGCCTGCCGTCCTGGGGGCCTTCAAGCTCTCCAACCAGTGGTTACGGGAGGACCTCACCCACCTTTCCGACTGGTGGGACGGAGACCTGACCAACGAAAAGGCCAACTTCCTCCGGAAAGCCAGAGTGGTCCAAGAACTTGGGCCTGAGCTGGTCTCCAAAGGTGGATATTGGAGGTAAGCAAATAAATCTAGTCGTCACAAATCCAGAAATGATTTCACAATCCAAAGCTGGCTGACTGAGTTGGACCACTTCCTGTGTTTTGCTTTTGAAAATTAAAAGAGATTCCATTTCAAAGCAGATTTTCATACTCTTAAGATGAGAAATTTTCAGTGGAGTCATAAGAGAACACAAGAGCCATCCAGTCCAACTCCAGTCTGAAATGTACAGACACATAATTGAAGCACTCCTGACAGATGGCCATGCAGTCTCTGCTTAGAAACCTACAGAAAAGGAGACACCCCCCCATCACCTTTGAAGGTAGCATATTCATTGGCCAAAGAGCTTTCACTATTAAGTTCTTCTTAAAGTTTAGATAGAATCTGTTTCCTTGTACTTTGAATTCATTCAGCAGCCATTCTTAGGATTTATGTATTTATTTATTTATTGTGTCAGGAGCAACCAGACATTAGTATTACATTTTTAACAAAACAAACAGACAAAACACAAAGTTTACAATCTTGGTAGTTGATTAAATGCGCTTTGACCAGTATCTGGCCACTTGGAGTGCCTCAGGTGTTTCCACAAGGAGGTCCTCCATTGTGCATGTGGCAGGGCTCAGGTTGCATTGCAGCAGGTGGTCAGTGGTTTGCTCCTCTCCACACTCGTATGTCGAGGATTCCACTTTGTAGCCCCATTTCTTAAGATTGGCTCTGCATCTCATGGTGCCAGAGCGCAGTCTGTTCAGCACCTTCCAAGTTGCCCAGTTTTCTGTGTGCCCAGGAGGGAGTCTCTCATTTGGTATCAGCTATCAGCCATTGATTGAGGTTCTGGGTTTGAGCCTGCCACTTTTGGACTCTCGCTTGCTGGGGTGTTCCAGCGAGTGTCTCTGTAAATCTTAGAAAACTATTTCTTGATTTAAGTCGTTGATGTGCTGGCTGATACCCAAACAAGGGATGAGCTGGAGATGTCACTGCCTTGGTCCTTTCACTATTAGCTGCTACTTCCCGCCGCATGTCAGGTGGTGCAATACCAGCTAGGCAGTATAGTTTCTCCCAGTGGTGTAGGGCGCAGACACCCCGTGATAATGCGGCATGTCTCATTAAGAGCCACATCCACTGTTTTAGTGTGGTGAGATGTGTTCCACACTGGGCATGCATTCTTAGGATGCATCTACTCTGTAGAATGAATTCTTAGGCTGCATCTACTCTGTAGAATCAATGCAGTTTAACACCACTTTGTCATTTCTCAGTGCTATGGAATCTTGGGAGTTGTAGTTTGGGGAGGTACCAGCACTCTGAAATCAACTACACCTCCGATAATTCATGGCAGTTAAAGAGATCACAAACCACATTTATTCTACAGTGTAAATATTCTCTTGGGCTCTAGTCCTTTGCACACTTACCCAGAAGTTAACCCCACTGGAAACACTGGGATTTCACTTCATAGCAGTCAAACATGTGCTGTTTGACTTTCCTTAAACTGCAGTAGCTGATTGCAAATGCCATGTTCTTATAGTCTTGGTCTGGTGTTAGGTTCTGTTTTAGCCGCGTGGAGACTCGGCTTCTTGAAGATATTGATGCAGATGGGGGACACCGAGGGGAAGCTCTGCGGATGCTGAAGTTTATCAACACGACAAGATGGACACCAGAATATGGCAGCATCCTGACTTCCTACCACCTCAAGGTGAGCTTGCTGAGCAAACAATATTACTAGGAATCTTGGGGCTGATAAAAGCAAAAATCTAACAATGCTCTAGAGCAGGCATTGGCAAACTTGGGACCTTCAGATGTTTTGGACTTCAACTCCCACCATTCCTAACAGCCTCAGGCCCCTTCCTTTTGCCCCTCAGCCGCTTAAGCGGCTGAGGGGCAAAAGGAAGGGGCCTGAGGCTGTTAGGAATGGTGGGAGTTGAAGTCCAAAACATCTGGAGGTCCCAAGTTTGCCAATGCCTGCTCTAGAGCCTTGGGAATCATGAGGTGTAGACAATTCCACAAGTCTGCCTAACATTTCCCTCTTCTCTTGTAGACCATCCTATTGTGGTGTTGTGAAATATATTCTCAGGCGCCGCAATGGGAGACGCTCCTGTCCTCAATCCAGACCCTTCTGAGGCTCCTAATCCACACCCTCAGCAAGGGGAACCTCCCTCACTACTTCTTGGCATCTGTGAACCTCTTCAGCAGGTGCTACAAATCCAGCAATGCTATCTACAGGCCTTTAGGCTTGGAGGCCCTCCGCCGTGAGGCTGAAGTGATGCTGACCAACACCATGCGATACCTGATGCTGGATTCTGAACCACAACACGATGGTGCCTATGAGGAGATGATGGCAGCCCTTCGGATGTTCAAGGAAGAACATAAGGAAGATCTGGAGGAACTGAAAAGAATGGAGGATGGACATATGTACGAGAGCGTAGAAACGGTCAAGTCAGGAGAAGCTTAGGAGAAGAGCATCAGATTGAGAGGAGCACTCTTGTTTCCCAAGAGTGCTCCTCTCAGTTTCAATTTTTCAAGTTTCCCTGGAAAGATGATTCCAATCCTTACAAGGCAGAGGGACCAAAGCTTTAAATTGTATGGAACAAACCTGTCTAAAATACCCATAGAGTGGGTTCAAGTAGGCAAAACTGCCCTGGACAGCTCCTCCTTGTTTCCTGCTGCCATCAGGTTCGTATGTGAGGCTCTGTATGAATAATAGAATCATAGAGTTGGAAGAGACCTCATGGGCCATCCAGTCCAACCCCTGCCAAGAAGCAGGAAAATTGCATTCAAAGCACCCCCAACAGATAGCCATCCAGCCTCTGTTTAAAAGCTTCCAAAGAAGGAGCCTCTACCACACTCCGGGGCAGAGAGTTCCACTGCTGAACAGCTCTCACAGTCAGGAAGTTCTTCCTAATGTTCAGATGGAATCTCCTTTCTTGTAGCTTGAAGCCATTGCTTTGCATACTAGTCTCCAGAGCAGCAGAAAACAAGCTTGCTCCCTCCTCCCTGTGACTTCCTCTCACATATTTATACATGGCTGTCATGTCTCCTCTCAGCCTTCTCTTCAGGTTAAACACGGCCAGCTCTTTGAGTTGCTCCCTATAGGGCTTGTTCTCCAGACCTTGATCATTTTAGTCACCCTCCTCTGGACACATTCCAGCTTGTCAGTATCTCTCTTCAATTGTGTTGCCCAGAATTGGACACAATATTCCAGGTGTGGTTTAACCAAGGCGGAATAGAGGGGTAGCATGACTTCCCTGGATGTAGACACCCCTATTGATGCAGGCCAAAATCCCATTGGCTTTTTTTTGCCGCCGCATCACATTGTAGGCACATGTTTAACTTGTTGTCCATGAGGACTCAAAGATCTTTTTCACACGTACTGCTCTCGAGCCACGTGTCCCCCATTTTGTATCTTTGCCTTTCATTTTTTCTGCCTAAGTGGAGTATCTTGCATTTGTCTGTTGAACTTCATTTTATTAGTTTTGGCCCATCTCTCTAATCTGTTAAGATCCAATATGGTATGGTGGCTACAGCAGGCTTCTTCAATGTGCCCCCTCCCCAGTATTAAGACTCCCATCATCCCAGCCAGACACAGGGCACCTAAACTCGAGTTTCCACTCAGCCAAAAAGCTCACTGAATGAATTTTTCCATTATTGCCCTCAACATAACATATGAAGCGGAGTTTCATAAGAAACAGAAAGGTATTGTGTATTCTACCTTTTAGCGTCTTGAAGGAAAAAAGGAATAAAGTTGTAAACACATGAAATCAAATTGTCCATTTCTCAATTTAAAAAAGCAATATTTTAATGCACATAATCTGAATTATTTACAAATTATCCTGTGACATAACAAGTATTCTGATGTAACAACCAAATGCTTCTGCTTGCAGCAAAAATGGGTGGTCTACTGTTCTCTTCAATGATACAATACACATTATTTGGAGAAGTGACTCTTTTGGATTACAGCTACCAGAATTCCTCCTCCCACAACAATACAGCCTAGTTAACCTCTCCAAACCTCTACCATAATTGTAAACATGTGCCATTCATTCCCAAACAAGCATGCTATGGAATAAAGTTTCAGAGGCATTTTTCTCCTCAGTGGAACTGACTAAAGGCAAGTCAATAATTGAGCTGCTTGTTTATCCCCAGAGATAACTGGCAAGGTGACCTGCTTTATACAGGTGTTTTTATCCATACTCAGGTTTTTTAAAAAAATATATGCAATTATCTACAAAGAAGAGAAAAGAGAAGTTAGTACTAGGTGAAGGCAAGGGAAAAGGCCCGATAACCGAAGTTGGTGAAGACGTCAATGCAGTGGCTGCTTCCGGCTGCAGTCAGGACCTGGGGATGGAGAAAGCAAGAAAGACATTGTTCAATAGTTTGAAGACTCCTGAATCCCCCTCCACTGCCCCAGGGACATCCCTCTTCTTTCAGATCTTTTACATCTGGGCTGCTGTGAGCTTTCCAGGCTCTATGTTCCAGAAGCGTTATCTCCTGACGTTTCACCCACATTTGAAGCTGCAAGGCTAACTCAATGCTAATCAAGATGATCAATTGCAACATTCACACCTGCCTCCAGCAGACAAAGACTTCTTTCTCCCACTCTGGACATTCTACAGATACAGAAACCTCACTTGCCCAGTTTCCAACAGACTACACAACCTCTGAGGATGCCTGTCATAGATGTGGGTAAAACGTCAGGAGAGAATGCTTCTGGAACATGGCCATACATCCTGGAAAACTCACCACAAACCAGTGATTCCAGACATAAAACCTTTGACAATGCATCTTCTACATGTCTCAGTTCAAATTCCAAATTCACATTTTTCAAAATGATTGTTCAAAATTGCTTATGAACACCATCAAGGAGATTCTAAATTCCAAAAGCCTCCTCCCTTTTACAGGACACTATGGCTGTATGAGTCACTGTGGCACAGTTGTTCCTCATGTAAACCTATGCAAGGCTGAACCATTTACCACACTCTGGGTATTTGGTATGGACCCTGAAACTGTTATCTCTTCCTAAAATGACGACAACATCCAAAAAGGATGAGTAAGGAAGACTGGAGAGGTGCCTGGTTAAGCCTCTAGCCAGATAAGAAATGATTGCAACAACCTGAGACTTCTGGGTGAACTCTGCAAACTCAGCAGTGATGTGATAATCTCTTTTCTGGATATGGGAACACAGCCAGACACATCTCAAACCTTGTATACTCTGATTAAACCAGTGGTTCTCAACCTGCGGGTCCCCTGGTGTTTTGGCTTACAACTCCCAGAAACCTCAGTCAGTTTACCAGCTGTTAGGATTTCTGGGAGCTGAAGGCCAAAACATCTGGGGACCCACAGGTTGAGAACCACTGGCACAAGCCATGGAATAGCCCTGCAGGACTGGTGGCTTTGAGGTTCTACAGCAAGTCTTAAGAGAGAGATGCTTTGGGTATTTTGGAGGGAGGGCATACCAACTTCTGCAAAACAAAATGACATGCATATATGTGTGTAGGCTACTAACAGGATGCCATACGACCTCCCACTTTTTCACATACGATTCCCAATTTACAACGTACCTTGTGCTCTGGCGATTGTTCATTGATGGAAAGAGAGTGGACACAATGCAGCATGCAAGGGATTTGGGCCTTCACTTCCCCGCTGATCTGTAAATGGTTGATGGTTGGGCTGTGGCCAGCGGAAAGGATCTGTGGGAGATATATTCAGGTATGGGGAGGGGGGGGGGGGGAGAGAATTACTGGAAATATATGTGAGATACAAGGCAAGTAAAAGGCAATTCCAAGCATGAAAGAGTGGGAAGGGCAGAACTTGGAAAAGCTACACTTTGGTCTCCCCCAAATGGCATCGAGAGTTGAAGTCTTTTTAAAAAGTATATTTCCAGAGAATAGGAGTAGGGGAAAATGCTGCATGCTCCTTGACAACCCAAAAGAGCAAGAGTGGGAGCAATTTAGGAATTAAAAGACGAAAGGACAGTGAAGACTGGGACCAAGAAAGAAGGGACACTAGATGAGGCATGGGTAAACTTTGGCCCTCCATGAGTTTTGGACTTCAGTTTCCACAATTCCTAACAGCCTGCCTGCGATATAGATCTTTAGTCAGGAAGACAATGCTCCACAATGCAATAAGAAGAGGAGAGAAAGGGAGGGAGGGAAGGAAGGAGGGGGAAACAAATCCTGCCTTCGGGGATAATGGATCATGACCTGTTAGGATCACTGACCATCAGGGTATATAGATCATAAACTGTTAGGATCACATCCTAATTGGGGTAGCAGAGTTTATCTGGTAATGGATGACCGCTGGTCATGTAGATATTTTTTGTTTGATGCTTTCAGCAGATAATGATGCAATCTGACTTCTTTTTAAAGATACGTTTTGTTTACTGATAACTTCATATATTTAAAGATACAGGCACATTTCTTGCCGAAGGTTAAAGACTTCAGTAACGATTCAGAGTTTGCATCTTGAACTATAAGTTTCTTCATAAACTATGTTACTTTATAGGTAAAGGTAAAGGCTTTTTCCTGACATTAAGTTCAGTCGTGTCCGACTCTGGGGGTGGGTGCTCATCTTCATTTCTAAGCCAAAGAGACGGTGTTGCTCATAGACACCTCCAAGGTCATGTGGCCAGCATAATAATAATAATAATAATAATAATAATAATAATAATACTTTATTTATACCCCGCTACCATCTCCCCAAGGGACTCGGTGCGGCTTACATGAGGCCGAGCCCACAATACATCAACACAAGCAAAAAGAAACACAATACAAGGCAATTAAAATAAATCTCATACACAAATAGCATAAACATTAAACAAGGTACAGTGCACATTTAAAATCTATGCATGACTGCATGGAGCGCTGTTACCTTCCCGCTGGAGCGGTACCTATTGATCTACTCTATTGATCTACAGAATGAAGACAGAGGGGAGCAGAAGACAGTTCCATCTTGTCTTTACTAATAATATAATATAGTGTATTGTATATATATTTATAATATTATAATGTAATACAATATAATACTAGTAACAGTAATACAATATTATAATTATATATTTACATTACATATAATATTACTAATAATATTACAATATAATGGTATAGTGCAATATAGTAATATATAATACTGATATTGTACTATGCTAATAATATAATACATTGTATGAAAATATCTCTTGTAAGCTGCTCTGAGTCCCCTTCGAGGTGAGAAGGGCGGAATAGAAATGCCATAAATAAATACTCAGATTTGCATGTTTTTGAACTGCTAGGTTGGCAGAAGCTGGGGCTAACAGTGGTAGCTCACACTGCTCTCAGAATTTGAACTTGTGTCTTTTGAGTAAGCAAGTTCAGCAGCTCAGTGGTTTAACCCACTGCGCCACCGGGGGCTCCAATGTTGCTTTATATAGCTCTCTTTAGTAAGAATTTACTTTCAAATAAACACAAGCCTCATCAGTTTCTAACTTCCTAACATGAGTTTTCACACTCTGACAGGCTTTTATAGTCAAGCTCATTCAAAGTTCAACACACTTCTCTAACAGCCATTCCCTAACTGTCATCCTGTTTAAACCTGAACATTCTCAACAGTCACCAAGTCAGTCACATAACCTGCAGCTCCTCTCACTGCTTTAAGGCATACAGAGATAAGGAAACTGCAAGTCAAATAAGACATATACTTCAGGTTATAAAATGACACATTGCAAAACAGACAATCATCATATAGAGGAGGCTTGAGAAGGTTGCTTCCCCCAACAGACTTACCAGGTCCTGGTAGAACATGACTTGCTGCTGGCACTGGGGCAAGGGAAAGATCGTTGTAGGGGTAACGGACCGCAAGTGCCACAGAGTGAGCGCTGGCCCCCCACCACACACCTACAGGAAGGAAAATGGAGCAGTTGGGGACCCAGGCATGTAGCCGGGGGGGGGGGGGGGAGGGGTTTGGGGGCTTCAGCCCCCCCCCCCCCGAAATTCTCATGGTGGTCTGCGAGAAGGCCTTATTGGTGCTTTAAACTGTTATGTTTATTCATATCATGATCTGATCACCATACTCAATATATCCCATATGCATAGGGGTATTGGGGTAACGATACAAAAGGTTTGCTAGGGTAGACCCTCTTTCGCTCAGACTCAGCCCACCCCAATCAAACTCAGCCCCCCTCCCCCCGAATCAAAATCCTGGCTATGGGTCTGGCTTCACCTCAGGATGACCAAACCCTCAATCAAAATCATAAACAACCAATGAGCAACTGTATAGCTAGCTTAGACCAATGAAATGATTTGTCTTTGGAAACCAATGACAATGTATATTCAATTTACTGCTAAAAATTATAAAACTCTGCAGCCCCATTGGGGGTTGCGGCAAACCCTTGATTGCATTGCTGTGTGCATGTTTGTTGATATTACTATGGCCACGCAATAAAGCCTTCGTAGTAAAAATCCAACGTATGGCCTCCTCCTTGCACAGCTACATTGGGCCATTGAGGGGACTCCTAAGCTTGTGCATTTGGAGTGTTCCTACATCAATGCCCCTTCACTCCCACAACCAGGCATGTAGCCGGGGGGGGGGGGGGGGTTGAGGGGCTTCAGCCCCCCCCCCCCCAAATTCTCATGGTGGTTCGTGAAAAGGCCTTACTGGTGGATTATTTAAACTGTTATGTTTATTCATATCATGATCTGATCACCATGCTCAATATATCCCATATGCATGGGGGTATTGGGGTAATGATACAAAAGGTTTGCTAGGGTAGACCCTCTTTCACTCAGACTCAGCTCCCCCCCCCAACCCCCCATGAAAAAAATTCAGCCCTCCCCCCCCCCCCCCCCCCGAATCGAAATCCTGGCTACGGGCTTGCCCACAACCTCCCACTTGCAGCCAAGTTATTGAGTCAGAATATGATGACACATATTGTCTCCTCAATTCCTTTGCTTGTTCTACAGATTCAGAATCCTCAGCTTCCCAAATTTCTGAGACTGTATACATCTCCAGTTCCTTGCCTTCAACATCAATTTCAGAAAAACATAGGCAGAACAAGGTTCTCCAAAGGAGGCAGCATGAAGGTCAGTGATGCTGGCTGGGCCCATTAGGCTACTCAAGCCCAGGAACTGAGCATTCAGGATGGATGACTGCTAGCCCAGTGCACCATGGGATATCTTGCAATTCTCGTTCAATGACAGAAATCGGGCACACTTACCATCCAGTCGGAGTCTGTTGCCAGGCAACGGATCCACTTCCCATTCTGCGGCCGGTTGCATTCCTAAGGGAGTTGAGATGAGCGTTAAGGGAAAATGCCCAGAGGAAATTGGCTCTCTGATTGGTTAAGCAAGGATGTCAAGCCCAACGCATGAAGACTCTGATCAGAAATGAGTAATGCTCCATTTCCCCTGAAGGCTTGTGTTGTTTTGGTAAAATGTGATGTTACATATGTGAAATAATTAGACTTTGGATGAATTGCATACTCCTCTCATTCTCTTTCCGTAGCAGAAATTTCATGTTAAAAGACTATTTCATAAATAATTGAAAATACGAAAGCAGATGGACAGGTGCGGGATTAAAAATCACGAGGAAGAACAAATCTCTTGAGTTGCAGGAAGATGGAGGAGAATAATCATACCTCATATTTATGCACCTCAATGGACTGGACTTGGCTTCCAGTACGTAAATCTGAAAAACAGAAACGTAATATATTTATTTAAATATTCTTAATCTTTCTGTCAATAAAAGCACTCAAGGCAGACACAAAACCTCCTTCCTCTTTCCAACTGTGTAGCTTTCCATCGTTACAACTCTAGCATATGGACCAAAGGAAATTAGGAAGTATTTTATAAGGCAATTAACAAATGTGTAATTGTGGCATCTGTTGCACTTGTTTGCCCCCAACATTCTGGAAGCAGCTTCTAAAATCATATTTGTAGAATAAATATCAAATTTCTCAATACATTTCAAAGCATCTTGTGTGTGTATGTTTTAAGGTTTTAAGGCAAGGACTACTCAGAGGTGGGTTTTGTTAGTTCCTTCACATAATGAAGTAAATGTCAAATCTAAAACACAATTCTTTAAAAGTAAAATTAGTAAGTGTAGGTGTACTGGCAATTACCAGATAATCGAGAATGACAGCTTAGATTAAAGGTTCACCTCTTTCACTATCTTCCTAAATTCCTGCATGTTCAGCTTTGGCAGTCTTTTCAGTTATGGAAAATATTTGTTTTTGTCCCCAACTCCTAAAATTATGTAGCCATCATGTTCAGTTGTAATCCAAAAAAGTTTTTTTCCCAGGCTCTGTATGTAGCTGGCTCCACAATACAGGCAACCCCCAAGTCATGAACAAGATAGCTTCTGTAGATTTGTTCTTAAGTTGAATTTATATGCAAGTCAGAGCAGGTACGTTTTTTAAAGTGTAACTTCAGCCATAGACACACAAACACAAACCAGAGAAGGGTTAACACCCCTGTGGTGTTTGTTTTGCAGTCTGTACCCCTGTTCAGAAGATTTCACCTCACTTTCCCTGTGATCACTGAAAATTTTGGCTTACTGTAGAAATAAGGATTGGAGTTAAAGCTTCAGTGGAGACTCCTTTTCCCCATGATCACTCTTTTAGGAATGCATTTCCCTTTCCCTTCCTAGGGGTAGATTTCTCTCACTTCCTGTTCTCTCACCCCCATTCTTAACTATGAGTTGTTTGTAAGTCAGATATTTGTAACTCTGGGGCCACCATTGACAAGGCTCTGCCTGAACAGAATCACGATTTAAGGAATTCTTCAGGAAAGTGCAGTACAGCCTCTGTAGCTCATTCTAAAGGACCTGGAAGCATATACATTTGAATACAAACTTCCCAAGATACAGAAGCATGTAACTAAGAACCTCATGAAAGACTGGGAAGAAACCCCAAACCATAGGTCCTTACCCCAAAGCCGAACAGTGCCATCCTCGCTCCCTGACAAACACTCCCGGAGCTGTTCCCGAAGAGCCAGGCAGTGGATGTAATCACGGTGACCCTGAAATTCATGCTGGGAGCAAGGTAGAGCAAAGGAAATTAAAAGCCGCCATGCCAGCGGTGGGGCTGATTAAACAAACAGGTCATGGAGATAACACTGTGGTGTGAGAAAACAACTAGGTGGACCTGATCTAAAGCAAAACAGTTTTGGAATTTGATGCAAAAACTACTGCAGAAAAAGTGGGTGACAAATGCTTTCAATTTTGCAGAACTGTACAAATTATGCTCGGAGAGGGAAAGCAAAACAACTCCATAAAGTCCTGGGAACCATGTCTAAAGATTATTTAAAAAGAAAAAAGGTACACAATTATGGTCATAGGGCTTCAAATAAGTTTGAAAGAGGAGAAATTTTGCCTTAAAAATTATCTAGAATCAACAAATAGTCATACCATTCCAGCTAGAATTGTTATCTTAGAAAACAGTCACGACACAGGTCCAAAGTACTGAATGTTTCCAGAGAAGACCAAAGGGGAGTGAGGGGATCGGATAGTACTATTGTATTGCACTATATCTTGAGTAAGATATGCAATATCTGCAGTACAATTGTGGAAATACTCAGTTTTTTTTAAACCAGAGAAAGAGGTGTAAACAGAACTATATGGAGGTGCTGAGTGTTCACTGAGGAAATGGTTGCAGCATAGCATATGCTTGGCTGGGGAAGGTTCCTATATAGTAAGAATGTGGGAAATATTCCTGTTTATACCACAATGAGAGGAAACTACAGATACAATCATCACACACCATTCATTATCTGACTTCAGGTCCAAAAATACTACAAATTTACATCAGAGGATCTAGAGATTGTAACAAAAGCATCCTCTCTAAGAATTTGCTAGGTTCTCTAACTTAGCTCGATGGAAACTTCCAAGGGAAGCATATACCAATGACTACTTCTTAAACTGTGAGTCCCGACCCCAAATGAGGTCCCCTTAGCTCAGTGTTAAGCTTGTGAAAAATTTGGCAACTGCAACTTATTTACAAAGTGCAGTGTTTACAGTGAATTCTGCAGAATATGCTTTAGCTGTACTTAACAAAAAGGAAAAAACAGTGTGTTTTAGTAAGCCTTGGAAATATTGATTTATTATCAGTGAATGTTTGACTTTTATACCTTTGGGGAGATAAAGCAGGATATAAATATATGGAGGAGGAAGAGGAGGAGGAGGAGAAAGAGGAGGAAGAGGTAGTAGTAGTAGTAGTAGTAGTAATACCTATGTATCTGGAGTCACGTAAAAATTTCTTGGGTGGAAAGAGGTTGCGAGAGGAAAACATTGAAGAAGCCCTAATATAGAGAACCTGAAACATTTCTAGAGAGAACATTTTCTCCCAGGTCTGGGTATGTTAAACTGCTAGTATGGGTTCCATGATTACAGGGCATTGTGATATTATATCATTGTAATAACCTGAAACTCTCAAAATTTAGTTTTTTCAAAATAATTTTTTACTTCCCGAGTATGGAAAAAAAGTAAATACACAAAAAACCCATTATCTGCTGAGAAGGTTGACAGGCTAGGCCCCTTTATCCAGATTTAGTAACAAAAGATTAGACCAGTTTGAATTTGTGCAAAAACTAAGAGATATGGAACATCTTCTCCACAAATTGTCCATCTCAGGCTCCAAGTACTCACAGTAAAGGTTCCCGATTCTAGATCCATCATGTGAATAGAACAGTCTCCACCAGCCATTAGAAGACTATTATCCTGAAAGAGGAAAACAACAGTGAATGTGAGGCAGCCGAAGAAGCCATGCTGAAACCTTCCCATCCTGCACCATTGTGGTTGTTACCTTGAGGTTCAGCTGAAGGCTGTTGATTTCTGGCACCTCTAGGCTGCTCCTGAAAAGAAAATGAAAGAGGTATAATGAATCAGGACATCTATAAAAGGAAAGAAAAAGAGCAATGAAGGAGGAATGTGAGTTATACCCATAAGGTGGCCTTCTGCTCCAGGCTTCTTTGCATCCCTAAGATACACAGAAAATAGATGTTATGAAACAACAGAAGAGGTCAAGAGAAATATAGTGAGGTGACTGTCAACCAACCCCTTCCTTACCTTCTTCACAATTTCACTCCAATTCCAAGCCTTGACTTCACCGTTTCCAGCACTTAATAGCTGCCGGTCTGTGGAAACCATGGCATAGATGGGACCATCGTGGGCTACAGAAACAAGAAGTGGACTTTATGGTGAACTATGCATAATAACCCCCTGAGATGACTCAAGGGATATCCTCAGCCTACCAAGAGCAATCAGCAAAAAAACTGCATTACTCAGAAATGGGGAGTCCCATGATGAAGTATACTCTGATGCCAAATTGAAAAAGCAAAGTATTCCCCTGGCCTCATGTGTCTTCTCTTCGCTCTAAATTGTTAAAATTAGGGTTGCAAGGGAAATGATGCCAACCCCAAACACACCAAGTCTTCTATGCATTTGTTCAATGACATCACAGCCTGACACACCAGGCCTTGGGATGTGATTTAAGAGAAATATGCTTGAGAGTACCATAAACGAGCAACAAATAAATACAGTCGGCCACATCTGCAGGTTTGACTTTTGTTTTTGATAACTAGAAAATTTGATTACTGGATAACTAGGAATCTTCTGTCAGAAGATTACCACACACACTGGAAGATCTAGAGCAGTCGTTCTCAACCTGTTGGCCCCTAGGTGTTTTGGCCTACAACTCCCAGAAATCCCAGCCAGTTTACCAGGTGTTAGGCTTTCTGTAAGTTGAAAGACAAAACATCTGGGGACCCACAGGTTGAGATTCTAGTGATTCTTGAGTGTCCTCTGAGGTTATATATAATATATATATAATTTGTAGTTTTTCCACTTTTACAGGGGTGCTGTGCACCTAATTCAGAGTGTCAAGCTCATTTTCATTAGGACCACATCAGCCTTATGGTTGCCTTCAAAGGGCCGTTGAATCCATGGATGGAAAATGTGTGGCTACAGGGGGCCAACTATATTTTTCTTACATAGTGGTCAGTACTTTTTAGTTTTTACCCAATTAGGGTCCCCAGAAATTACTGAGCGACAACTCCCATCACTTCTGTAATAACCATAATAATAATCATCATCATCATCATTAACAAAATCATGATCTGTCAACTGAAAAAGGCCACCTTACTTGGATCTGCGCACATCATTCAAAAATACATCACACAGTCCTAGATGCTTGGGAAGTATTCAACTTGTGGTTTTGTGATAGGAAATCCAGCATATAGATTTCATTTGCTGTGACATACTATGATTTTGTGTCAATAAAATAAAATTATAAAAAGTTATATCTTGCCCCATCTTCCAATATGGGACTCGGAGCAGCCAACAACATAAAAGGCAAATATTAAATGCCAATAAGTACATTGACCATTAGCAGTGCGGACTGGGGATAATGGGAATTGCAATACAACAGCACTTGGGACTCCCAGGTTGAGGAAAAATTAAAGGACATTTTAAAGTGAGACATGTATTTATTTATTTCCCTGCTTGGTGGGGACGAGAGACAGGGCCTTCTCGGTGGTGGCCCCTCGGCTGTGGAACACCCTGCCTGCAGATATCAGATTGGCCCCCTCCCTGCTGTTGTTTCGGAGGAAAGTGAAGAGCTGGCTGTTCGAACAAGCATTTGATTAAACAGTGTAATTGAACATAAGAATACAGAATAATGGATGACGAGACTGGATTTTGATTTTACTGTTGAGGCAGTAATGATTGTTATACTGATGTTAATGATTTATGTGATAATTGTTTTTAATCGCCCTATACTTGTTTTGTGATATTTTGTACTGATGTTGTTCACCGCTTTGAGTCGCCTGAGGGCTGAGAAAAGCGGTATAGAAATAAAGTAAATAAATAAATTTATATCCCGCCCTTCTGAACCCCGAAGGGGACTCAAAGGCAACAATTCAATGCCATATATTAATACATGGCAAATAAACAAAAACATTAAAACCAAACCCATTAAAACATAGCACTAAAGCATCAATTAAAATCACATGATCCATTATGTATCATATCCACAAGCCTTGTATCTAAATTCAAACCACATTCCACTGACTAAACGAACTGCAGCCTTCCAGGTGTTACTGTATTACAACTGCCATTAGCTCTAGTTATGATGATTATGATGAGGAACATAGGAGTTGTAGTCCAGTATCTGGAGAGCCACATAAAATGACATGGTGGGTCAGATCTGAACAGTCACAAACATGACAGGAATTGCTTGGATTCACCGGACCATAATGATCTACCTGTAAAGGAAACCACTGGCTTCTTGCTCTCTTCCTTGGCCTCTGAACTCAGTGCTGCTGAAAGGCTGTAAAGAGGAGGGAAAGACCGTGAAATGTAACTTGTAATCATTTCAAATTAATGTCTCACCCAAAAACACCCTTTGTGTTAAGAAAGCACTAGCTACCTGAATATGGCAATCTCTCCATAATTGTTCCCAGCCGCTAAATACTTTCCACAAGGCGAGACGCTCTGGGAGTAGACGGTCATGTGCAGCAGCTCAAGGGATCGCTGGATATTCATCTGGCAAAAGGTGGGATGAGAAGTCAGGTCAGTAGTACCACCCTAAATATGCTAGTCTTCACTGGTTTGGCGAAGTGAACAAGATCAAGCCTGGAGATCTCTAGTGTTTGGAAACAATCCGGCCTGTAATTCTGGAGAGTGGCTGTAAATTAGTATGGACAATATTGGGATAAATGGATCAATGAAGAGTTTCCTATCTTCTTGAATTTATGAAGGAAGGATGCTTAAAACTGTTACTGAGTTTTTGTTGTTCATTCGTTCAGACACTTCAGACTCTTCGTGACCTCATAGACCAGCCCACGTCAGAGCTCCCTGTCGGCCGTCACCACCCCCAGCTCCTTCAGAGTCGAGCCAGTCACTTCAAGGATATCATCAATCCATCTTGCCCTTGGTCGGCCCCTCCTCCTTTTTCCTTCCTTTTTCCCCAGCATCATTGTCTTCTCTAAGCTTTCCTGTCTTCTCATTACGTGTCCAAAATACTTCATCTTTGCCTCTAATATCCTTCCCTCCAATAAGCTTTTCTTCCTGAAATATGGACTGGTTGGATCTTCTCATGGTCCAAGGCACTCTCAGAATTTTCCTCCAACACCACAGTTCAAAAGCATCTATCTTTCTTCGCTCAACCTTCCTTATGGTCCAGCTCTCACATCTGTAGGTTACAACGGGGAATCCCATTGCTTTAACATTGCTAATGTGATGTCTCTACTCTTCACTATTTTATTGAGATTGGTCATTGCTCTCCTCCCAAGAAGTAAGCATCTTCTGATTTCCAGTCTGCAGTCTGCATCTGCAGTAATCTTTGCACCTAGAAACACCAACTCTGTCACGGCCTCCACATTTTCCCCTTCTATATGCCAGTTATCAATCAGTCTGGTTGCCATAATCTTGGGGTTTTTTTTAATGTTTAACTGCAACTTAGCTTTAGCACTTTCTTCTTTCACCTTGATTAGAAAGCACCTGGGGAAAGTGGAAGGCAAAAGGAAGAGGGGCCGACCAAGGGCAAGATGGATGGATGGCATCCTTGAAGTGACTGGACTGACCTTGAGGGAGCTGGGGGTGGTAACGGCCGACAAGGAGCTCTGGCGTGGGCTGGTCCATGAGGTCACGAAGACTCGGAGACGACTGAACGAATGAACAACAACAACAAGAAAGCACCTCAGCTCCTCCTCGCTTTTGCCCATCAAAGTGGTATCATCTGCATATTTAAGGTTGCTAATGTTTCTTCCAGCTATTTTAACCCTGACCTTGCATTCATCAAGCCCTGCATGATGTGTTCTGCATACAAGTTGAATAGGTTGGGTGAGAGTATACAACCCTGCCGTACGCCTTTCCCAATCTTGAACCAGTCTGTTGTTCCATGGTCAGTTCTTACTGTTGTTACTTGGTCCTTATACAGATTCCTCAGGAGAGAGATAAGGTGATTTGGTATCCCCATACCACCAAGAACTTGCCACAAATTATTAGGATCCACACAGACAAAGGCTTTAGAATAGTTACTGAGTCTACCTACTATTAAAATACCTTTGCTTATGTGTCGTAAGATGCTTTAAGTCAGATATAGGCAAACAGCCCTTCAGGTGTTTTGGACTTCAACTCCCACCATTCCTAACAGCCTCAGGCCCTTTCCTTTTCCCCCTCAGCCGCTTAAGCGGCTGAGGGGGAAAAGGAAGGGGCCTGAGGCTGTTAGGAATGGTGGGAGTTGGAGTCCAAAACATCTGGAGGGCCCAAGTTTGCCCATGCCTTCTTTAAGTGAATTGTTCCAATTGGTTTTTTGGACTTCAATTCCCATCCATCTTGGCCAACAGTCAGGAATCCTGGGAGCAAGAAGTCCAAAATACCTGGAGGAACAAAATGAGACACTGTTGCTTTAAGTGAATTCCTGTCCAAAGATACTAATAATTTCAAAAATTAAGAAACCATATCCATTTATTCACGCCTTCCCCGCAAACCAAAAGAACCACAGAATTGATTTGTTCTCCAAGAAGATTCAGAACCAATTCCAGAAAGCATTCTTCACTTTCTATCTCTATGGGCAAGTAAGGAAAGAGAAGCTTCCACGAGCGCAAGGCATCACGGGAGTCGTAGTCTTCCCAGAGCCATATCCTACCAGAGGGCGGGGAAGAAGCGACAGTTGGGACTACATTTCCCAAGCTACCTCGCGGTGGAGTTACATTCCGTCACGTGACTGAAAAAAGGCATTTTGTTGCTACTTTCCTACGCCGCTTCGTCCCCGGCTTCAAAGAGAGGGCTCCTCCAACCAGAAGAGAGTCGTAAATCGTATTTGCACGGTAAGAATGAGAAAAGCCTTGCCTTATCATACAGCGCATGCGCACAAGAGACCTGTAGGCCCACATCCCCCTTCCTAGGCTAGGCCCTCTACTAACCGTTGGTGGCGCCGCGTTTCCCTCCTCTGCTTGACGCATGCGCAGAGAAGCAACGCGCTTCAATGGCAGGGAAAGCCACGCCCCTTCTGAGGATAGACACGCCCACCGTGAGGGGAATGTATGAAGTCGGTGTTGCTAGGGCTCTCTTAAAATGGCCGCCTGGAGCGCAAAGCACTCTGGGATCTCTATTGCTTGCCTTTCTGTGGGCGTGGGCCTGGATTAGTAGGCCCAAGTCAGGCCAGGGCAGAGAGGTCTTGTCCTGAATTGCCCTCAAAAGGCTTGCCTCCTAATGTGACCTTTTTAGACCCTGAACCTTGGAAAGAAAGACATGACAAGGATACATTCATAATAGATCAAGGAAGGCTATGAGAAAGGTTGCATTACGGGAACTGTGCTGGTACGGCTGTAAAGATAGTCCCCTGACATTAAGTCCAGTCATGTCTGACTCTGGGGGGTGGTGCTCATCTCCATTTCAAAGCCGAAGAGCCAGCGTTGTCCGTAGACACCTCCAAGGTCATGTGGCCGGCATGACTGCATGGAGCGCCGTTACCTTCCCGCCGGAGCGGTACTTATTGATCTACTCACATTTGCATGTTTTCGAACTGCTAGGTTGGCAGAAGCTAGGGCTGACAGCAGAAGCTCACGCCGCTCCCCGGAATCGAACCTGAGACCTTTTGATCAACAAGCTCAGCAGCTCAGTGCTTTAACCCACTGCGCCACCGGGGGCTCCAATAGGGCCAATGACCCATCAATGATTATGTTGTTTAGTTCCGCCCCTTTTTCTGGGTTAAGGAGGGGGAAAGGGGGGCCTGTAGTCAGGCCTGTAGCGAGGGGGTGGTTTTAGGGGTTCAACCCCCCCCCCCCCCTGAAATGTTTCAGATTTTTTAAAAAACCTGGTTTACTCATGAATTTTAACTGGTTAACCAAATCCCCATGCTAAGTCTATGAGATGCAAAAAATTACAGAGTCCCTCCAGAACTGCAAGCACTATCTCAAGCAAATATTGACAATTTATCCACACTGTCATTACTTGCAGCAATAGCCGATGTAGTAAAGCAACCAAGTTGGGTGTGTTTGTGTTGAATTCTCTCATTAAGGAGGCCAGACTTGGTGGAGGTGGTTGACAGGGGCGGAGCTGCAGGTTATTGAAGGCTGCTCTGCCCTCTGCTGTGCTCTTTGCTTCAGCGTGGGCTAGGAGGCAGGTTTCACCCCCCCCCCCCCCCGCAAAATTTTCAACCCCTCCCGAATTTTGTTTCTGGCTACGGCCCTGCCTGTAGTTCAGTTTACACAGAGAAGCCTTTCATACAGGATGTGAATCAGTTCCACCTGTAGAAAGCTTCGTCTTTTACAGCTTTGCTGGGGGATCCAGTCCCACAGCTCTACCGAGAACATCAAGCAAAAAGTGGGTGCTAGAAACAATATCATACGAAAGCTGACTGGCACAACCTGGGGATCACAACCAGATACAGTGAAGACATCTGCCCTTGCGCTGTGCTACTCTGCTGCTGAGTATGGATGCCCAGTGTGGAACACATCTCACCACTAAAACAGTGGATGTGGCTCTTAATGAGACATGCCGCTTTATCACAGGGTGTCTGTACCCTACACCACTGGAGAAATTACACTGCTTAGCCGGTATTGCACCACCTGACATCCGCCGGGAAGTAGCAGCCAATAGTGAAAGGACCAAGGCAGTGACATCTCCAGCTCACCCCCTGTTTGGGTATCAGCCAGCATGTCAATGACTTAAATCTAGAAATAGTTTTCTAAGATCTACAGAGACACTCGCTGGAACACCTCAGCCCTGACACGACAAATAAATACCGAGAACTACAGCATAGCCTTTGTTGGGGAATTTAGTTCCACAACTCTACAGCCAGCTCTTTGCTGGAGAAATACAGCTCCACGGTTTTTCAGCCAGCCTTCACTGGGAAACAAAGGACTTCTTTCCTCTTGAAAATCTACACAGAGACTTTGGCCTGGTAAGGACCTCTTGCGGCAGCCATAATGCAAATTGGAACCGAGTATAGGGGCCCCACGCCAGCAAAGCCTAAATATAGATTGCTCAAGAAGGGGTCAAGGATTTCCCTTATAGAAGGAAGAAACAGTTTATGAAGAAAGTTGCCTGTCCCTTGTGGACAAGATTTAAGCAAGCCACCAGTTGATTCAAAGCCTTGAAGTATTTGTTTGATTTATTAAAGATTTAAGTAACAATAAAAACTTTGTTGAGCTTTCTAAGTCTTTAAAATAACTTTGTGTGGAGAAATCCAAACGGCCTCTCAGCCGAGGCACCCCCGGCGTCCCGTTGGGCATTCAGAAAACACGTCCTGTCTACAGACTCTTTCGCAGGCCCAGCGCGTGACAGCATAGGAACAGTTTTTGTGGACCTTATGGCAGCCCATGTTATGGTGCAACATGAAACCAAACCGTAGCTAATAACAACAGTCCACTGTCCATATATTATTCTTTTCCTCTTCTAATCATTGCAGTTTATCATTGTTTCAGTGGGCTAGGTGTTAGGTGTCCTCCCTTCCTTTTCCTCTTCTCCAAACACACCATTTATGCCATAACATTAGTATTCCTTGAAGCAAAACAGGCATTGCATCCGAACATTAAAAAAACATACAGCACTAAAATAGCCCACTCAGTCCATTGCAAGCATCAACTGTTGTTTGGATCAAGTGTGACCTATTCTGGTATTATGCCTTAATGTTTTACAACCATCAGCAGTGAAGGATACGGTAACAGTCCAGCCAGAAAAGTTATGTACTTGCAAGTGTTACTTCACTTGTTTTCAACTGAAGTAAGACAACATCAAGGCTCCTTCTACACTGCCATATAATCCAGATTATCAAAGCAAATACTCCACATTATCTGCTTTGAACTGGATTATATTAGTCCACACCTTCCGTATAATATAAGTCGCCCTAAAGGGCTGAGAACGGCGGTCAACAAATGCAGCTAATAAATAAATAAATAAATAAATAATCCAATTCAAATTATATAATCTGGATTTTATATGGTAGTGTAGAAGGGAGCCGAGTCTCTTTTTAGAGAGAAAAAATTGGGTATTAATAATTATTATAATAATGACTATACTTGGTGTGTATGGATGCAAGTTCTTAGGCTCCTTCTACTTTCATATAAAATCCATATATATATATGCTTTGAACTGGATTATATGGAAGTGTGAATGCAACCCAGTTCAAACCAGATAATGTGGATTATCTGCTTTGATCATCTGGACTATATGGCCATGTAAAAGGGATCTTACATAAACATAAGGTCAAGTCTAGGGATGGGAAGCATTGGCTCTCCAGATGTTGAACTCCAATTCCCATTAGCCTCACCTAGCAGGGCCAGTGGTCAAATATGATGGGGAGAGTTCAACAAGATATAAAAGGACTTCCAGTGTTTCTCATTTTGGCCAAACCTTTGTGGTTGAAAATGAGGTTTTGAATTGGAGATGCTGGGCCATGAATTTAATACATTTCTGAGTCTATGTGAAATAATCAAGTCAATTTAAGTTATTCCTTCTTTTCACACCCAAAAACTTCAGTAAAGACTAGCATTACCATAAATCTCCTAAAGTGCACAGCTCTATAGGATCACCATGTATTCTATATTCAATAGAAGACTGGTTCAACCAGAGAGGTGGGCTGTGGTGGAGCACTTGGTGGGCCAACCTGGACATGGCGTGTTATTTAGGAGCACAGAAATGCTGGACCACTTTGGCGGCTGCCATGTCGAACGGCACAGGGAGACCATTGAAGTCCACATGCATGTGGACAGTTTGAGCAGAGGGGAGGAGGCCATGGGGAGGAGCAAAATCTGGGTACCAGTATTAAGAGACCCTAGGATTGGGACAGTGAATGAAGAGGAGCTCTCAAAAAAGGGGGAGTTCCAGATGGGAGGCAGACAAGGCTAGTTAATCACTTCCCAACAGGGGATTCCCTCAGCCAGGAAGCAGCCAGGCTTTGAAGCTGCAAAGCTATTCAATGAAAGAGCTATAGATCCAGGCAGGAGGCCGACTGCGTTGGATAATACAGAACATTGGATGAGTGAAGGTTGGATAAGTGAGACTCTGTATGCACACCCAAGATTAGGTAAGATGAATGACAAAGAATTAATTATGGCCAGCATTGCCAAATTTGACAATTTGAGGGCATGTTTATCATACCTCTGTAGGAGAAGAGAAACTTATTTTAACCATTTCCTCTCTACCTTTAACTTCACAGATGGATCCAACACCTGGTGACCCATCGGCCGCATTGCTTCCATCCAGCCCACCCCAGCGCTGCTCCCTTTTATCTGGGAAGAGGGGCTGGAGCCATGGCCGTGCCTCCAGCTGGCAACGAGACATGACACGCAAAGGGACATGGTTCAGGACAAACCAAGGAGTGGTGAACTTCAGTGGTACACAACGATCCCGGTATGTGTATGACATGAAGCTATTTCCGGGATGGATCTATCTTATTGGATGGATTAGGAAAAGAATGGCTTCTGAATAGTGCTCGCTCTCCTGGTATTTATGAACCTATATAGCTATATGAGAGCTTTGCAAAGATTTCATGTTGACGACACACTTTTGTAGACATGCATCAATTTGCAACACAGTAATTCAGTTTTGCTTGCAAATCAGAGGTTAAACCAGGCATGGACAAACTTGGGCCCTTCAGGTGTTTTAGACTTCAACTCCATTCACCATGATATCACTAGTGGTATCCTTCCTTCTATGAGAGCAACAAAAAAATCCCTACTTTCAGGGATGGGCAGGGTATGTGTGAACAAGGCTAGATCTCCACTACCATATAATACAGTTTGAATCTGCATTATATGGTCAGTGTTAACCCATATAATGCAGTTTAACTGCATTGAATTGCCAGCTACAAAAAGATCTTGATGACCGGAAGGTTGGCAATTCCAGCCACAGGTTGGGTTGAGCTCCCACCATCAGTTCTAGCTTCTGTTTACCTAGCAGCTCGAAAACAGCAATGTGAGTAGATAAATAGGTACCGCTTTGGCGTGTAGATAAAAGACATCTCTGAAGACATGCCGGAAATTTTATCAGGAAGGCGCCCATGGACAACAGGCTCCTTGGTGTGGTCGAGCACAGCCTCCAGATGCTGGAGATGAAAAAAAGAGGGAAGCCTTGCCTTTGTTTATGTACTGTCTGTCTTTGTTTCCAATTGTATAATGACATTGAATGTTTGCCATACATGTACTGTGTAATCTGCTCTGAGTTCCCTTGAGAAGTTAGAGCGGAATATAAATAAAGTATATTTTATTGGTCTACCCTGACCTTATAATGCAGATACAATTGCATTATATGGCAGTATAGATAGAGCATGAGGAGTTATTCAGCTATTTTGCTCCTAAGTATAAGGAAAAGGAAGATAAGGCAGCTTTTGGGAAAGGGAAGGAGAGGGTTAACATGGGGAGAATTGTTGAAAAAGGAAGGCCTTGCAAACCTGTGGTTTTTATGAGCTACAAGGAAGGGAGGACTGGCTATTTTAATTTTAGCAAAATAAAAATACGCCAGTGGTTAGGATGTTTTTTTTCACACTACACAATTATAGCACTTTGATGGTGTTTTAACCATCATGACCCCATCCTATGGAGTCCTGAGATCTGTGGTTTTGTGAGATATTTAGAATTCTCTGCCATGGAGCTCTAGTGCTTCACTGTAACACAAATCTGCAAGTTGCAGCCATTGCAGTCAATGTGATATCAAACTGCCAAAATTTGATCGTGCAGATTTGTGTGGTGTCTGTGTGTGTGTGTCAGAAGCGACTTGAGAAACTTCTCCCAGAGGTGCAATGGGTTAAACCCTTGTGCTGGCAGGAATGCTGACCAAAAGATCAGCGGTTCGAATCCGAGGAGTGGGGTGAGCTCCCATCTGACAACTCCAGCTCCTCATGAGACACAAGAGAAGCCTCCCACAGGATGGTAAAACATCTGGGCATCCCCTGGGCAACATCCTTTTAGACGGCCAATTCTCTCACACCAGAAGCGACTTGCAGATAGTGCAGATGAGAACAAGGAAAGGGAAACACCTAACTCTTGAATGCAACTCCCTCTTCTTCTTTTAGGTGCCGCCCAGGACCTCTCACTTTCAAACGCCACTTGGAGCACAGAGATCAGTAAGTCAGAAAAGAATAGAATATGAAGGGGAAATGATCTGGATAGAAAATATGTTTTATGGTGACAGTGGTCTATAGTTCTTCTTTGTAAACTTTCTTCTTTTGTATACAGCAGAGGGTCCCAAACTTTCCCATGGAACCCTAGGGTTCCACAAAAGTATCATAGGAGTTGCATGAAAAATCTTACAAATCAAATTTAAAACCGGTACTAAGTAAAACCACACGAAACAAATTACTTGATTTAGAATCTCCATAAAGCTATATTTTGTGCAACAGCTATTACTAAGAGGTATATAATTGCTAGCTAAATGTTTAAACATCATACATAGTCAGATTTCCACGTTTATTCCATGTTTCTTTTCTTTTTCTAATTCTTTCTTGTGCAGTTTTTGAGATTAAAGACATTTTGGATCTTGGGATAGCCATAAAATGTTAATGAAGATGTAGCTGAATTAGCACAAAATGATCTGTATATGTTTTAATTGAAGATATCAAGGGTGGAGTTAGGATTCCATGGACAATAAATATCTTCTGAAATGGTTCCATAACATTGCTGGCACTGCTGGCATGATTATTAGAATCCCATGGTCTTGTTTTTCCATAGATTTTTTTAAGCTGGTAAAATACTATCCATCTTTTAGAAACAGATTAGACAATATTGACAGTACTATACAGCAAATGTAATCACCCACCGCTACACTGAATTTGAAAGTAATCCTTTTAAACACTTCAACATAATCAATTCTTACGCTGCATGCTGGACCGTACTTATAAACCTAATGGGACGTTTCGTTTGGCTTGATGAGCCCAGAGCATCAAGCCAAACGAAATGGTGTACTAAATTGATGTTGTTTTCTCCATTTCAAAAGGGAGCCCAATTCCAAGCACTTCCTCTCAGAGGACAAGATGGCTGCCCGCTTCAACTCCCTTAGCTTGGAAAACGACCACATCTACAGCACCAATGGCTTCCCTATCCACGACGAAGACCCCCAATGGCAGCAAGCCTATTCACGCCTGAAAGAGCTACAACAGAGGTAGTGGCAAATCATGGTGACCGAGTGATTTGGAAAATTGAGTTAAGGGAAACCAGAAAGACTTCTATCACATGGGGTGCATCTATACTACAGGTGTCAAATTCAAGGCCCACGGGCCAAATCCAGCCCACCATGTCATTTTATGTGGCCCTCCAGATGCTGGACCACACCTCCTGTATTCTTCATAATACAGGAGGTGTGTATTATACAATATCATAATACAATATCGATTCTTACTATGCCCATGCTTGGGTTAAATCAACCCCTTATAAGAGATACAGACAAATCACAAATTGTAGTAACAAAATGTATGGGGAATCAACATATCTCATGTAAACCCTTCATTTTAAAAAGATATGTGTATTGTTTAGAGTTGATGGGAGTTGTGATTAGAGTAGATGGGAGTTGTGATACAGTAACATCTGGGAGACTGCCGTTCATTCTGTTTAGTCAGGAAAGTGTGGTTTGAATTTAGATACAAAGCTTTTGGATATGATGTCTGACTTGAAAATGTCCTTTAGCCTTTCCCCAACCGCAGAGTGTTGTTGGGTTTCAATTCCCATTATCCCCAGTCTGCATGATGGATAATCAAAAGTGATGGGCATTGCTGTTCAGTAGCACCTGGGGACCCAAATTAGGTAAAAACTAAAGAGCACCAACCACTATGTAAAAAGAATTATAGTTTGTTTGTTTATTTATTTATTAACTGTATTTATACCCCACCCTTCTCAACCCCATAGGGCAGTGGTTCTCAACCTGTGGGTCCCCAGATGTTTTGGCCTAAAATTCCCAGAAATCCCAGCCAGTTCACCAGCTGTTAGGATTTCTGGGAGTTGAAGGCCAAAATATCTCAGGACCCACAGGTTGAGAACCACTGCCATAGGGGACTCAAGGCAGCTTCCATATATAGGCCACACTTAGATGCTAAAAACACACATAATAAAAACATAAGCATTAAAAAATAAAACCTTAAACCAATTATTTAAAATCACACAATCCTATATCGTAGACCGTGGCCATTGCAATTTGTCATCGCACTATTTCATATTTTCTTATTGCACAGGTAGATTACTCATTTAACCTTTTCCTAAAGGTCAGGAGGGAGAGGGCTGATCTAATTTCACTGGGGAAGGAGTTCCACGGCCGAGGAGCCATTGAGAAGGCCTTGTCTCTCGTCCCCACCAACCGCGCCTGCGAAGGAGTTGGGACCGAGAGCAGGGCCTCTCCAGACTATCTTAATCTCCTTTCCAGCTCATAGAGGGAGATACATTTGGCCTTCTGTATCCGTGGGTTCTCTGTCCATGGATTCAGCGGCCCTTTGAAGGCAACCATAATAAGAGTGATGTGGCCCTTAATTAAAATTGAATTTGACACCCCTGATCTACACTGTAGAATTAATAGTTTGACACCACTTTAACTACCACAGTTCAATGCTATATAGGACCGTGGGAGGCACCAGCATTCTTAGGCTCTGCCAAAGAGTTCTAGTGCCTCACCTAACTACAAATCCCAGGTTTCTATAGCATTGAGCCATGATCAAATTGTATTATTTCTACAATATAGATTCACCCACATAATCTTTTCCATCCCAGGCTCTCCCAAGACAGAGCACAGGAAGAAACCTGCTCAGATGATGAAGATGAGCTCAACAACGTTATTGTGGACGGAGAATACATCATGGGCGAGTGCCCCTTTCTGACGCACCCTTCTCTCTTACGAGCCGGACTTGGAGAAGTCGGTATTACAGCCGAAGAACTGCTTCTTTCTCTGTAAGTATAGATGTGAGTTTGGGAAAGAAGAGCAAATGCATAAAAGTTGGTAATTTGTGTCAGTCACCACTTCTTTCTGTCAGAAATATTAAAAATTAAGCAGGTATTTTAAATTACAAAAAATTGAGTCAAGCACTGAAAGCGCTTATAAAGAGGTGTGCCTGTAGCTTAGTAGGCCTCTGTATTAGTTTGCCTCAGTGGGAGAGGCCTCACAGTGTGAGGTAGGCCTTAGTCTGTGAGAGAGGCCTCTGTGTGAGGTAGGCCTTAGTCTGTGAGAGAAGCCTCTGTGTGAGGTAGACCTTAGTCTGTGAGGTTAGCCTCGGTATGATGCCTCGTGTGTGAAGCTCCAGTGTGAAGGTTGAACCTTGTAAATAGTACAACCATATTATTTTGCTAAGAAAGAGATAACATTGGTCTGTGTGTTTTTGTTCTTTTTATCACTTTGGGCTTCTGGTGCTGGGTCACGCTGCTGCTAATAAGTTACCCTGCTATGCATTTATAAGGAAAGTCTTTTTTTATTGAAATGTTTAGTATATACAAAAAAAAAAAAAAAACGGGGGGGGGGGGGGAGAAAGAGAAAGTGCTACAAAAGAAACCCAAACCAAATAAAAGAAAAAGCAATTTAAAGAGATTTAAGGAAAAATATTAGAAATCATTTAAAAAAAGAAGAAAAAAGAGAAAAATTGTTGAGTTTCTGTACGTCCAGTCTTTTTTCTTTGCTTGTTATGTCCTTCTATCTTACCCTTTTTAAAGATAAGAATTATATGTATATATGTGTGTGTGTGTGTGTGTGTGTGTATATATATATATATATATATATATATATAAGCAAATACATTGTACTTTCTCCTTTCATATTGGATTCTTCAGTGTGCGGTAAGTTGTTATTTTCTGGTTAGATAATTAAAGTTTTCTTCTCTTCCTTCATGTAGGTTTTAAATAGTTGCCAGTTCGTCTTTTTCCTTGGTGTTCCTTGATGTATTATTAGGAGTTGGGTCAATTCATCCATATTCATCATGTCCATTATTCTTTTGTTACTAAGCCCACTCGCCCAAGCCTTTCTTTCCTTCCTTCCTCTCCTCCAGGAATCCTTGTACAGAGGTTGTCTTGTGGAGCCCTCACAATAAGTCAAGCTTACACACCATTCGGACAATGATGGGCATCCCCTCTTCCGCAAGTGCCTCTGTAGAGGCCCAGCAAAAAGTGGTGGGAGCAGAAGAGGAAATGGAAGTATGAAGCTTTGAAGCCGCCAACCATGTCTTCTCCCATGGCCACTCAGGCTTCCAACCAGCAGCACCATATTTAAGCGAAAACTAATGATGTCCATCGATATAACACCCTTGGTTTTCAGTTCCAGTTCTTTGATTCTGCTTTTTGCTCTCTTGTTATGAAGCATATAAGCAATCTTTTTATTTTGCGTGTGACTGTTGTGTGCTTTCCGACTCTTCTAATAAGAGGCCATTAAAAGCTAAATGTGCAACAGTGGTGTCAGGTGGTGCTAGAATTTTCCTTGCAATATGTCCTTTTAAAGACATTTCAGAATGGATTTTTTTTTGCTCTCACCTTTTCTACTTTACCAAAGGTGAGGTTTTAACTTGCATCTAAAAGGAAAAAATGTTCAGTATACAGTTCTCTTTTCACTTCTGACTAACAATAAAAGCTTTCTCAACTTTCTACACCCACCACAATCCCTAAGCATACCTCTGCACTGAGGAATTAATGCAGTTTGGTACCACTTTAGCTGCCATAGTTCAGTTCCTATGAAGTCATGGTAGCTGTAGTTTTAAAAGACACTCAGCCTTCCCTGCCAGTGGGTGGTGGTGCCTCACAAAACTACAAATCATATGATTTCATAGTATTGAACCATGGGAGTTAAGGTGGCATCAAACTGCATTAACTCTACAGTATCGATCAGGTATGGGCAAACCCAGGCCCAGAGACCGGATGTGGACCTTTGGGCTCTTTTCTCAGGCCCTCCTCTCTCTCACCATCCTATCCTTCCATCTTTCCTTCCTTACCTCCCTCTTTCTGCTTCCATCCTTCCTTTCCTTCCCTTCCACCCTTTTATCCTTCCTTTCTTCTCTCTTTCTTTCCTCTCTCCCTCCATTCCCTTCTACCCTTCCATCCTTCTCTTCTTTCCTCCCTTCTCTTTTTCTCTTTTTCCCTTCCTCCTGGGGGATGTTTAGGATACATGAAGGTAGAGGGGCAACATGAGAACCATTTTTCAAGATGTCAAAGGGTGTCCCATTGAGGAGGAGAAGGGAGAAACCTGACTTTCTGCTGCTCTAGAGACCAGGGCACAAGGGAGTAATGGGTTCAAATGGCAGGGAAAGAGATTTATTTATTTATTTAGAACATGTATATCCCGTCCTATTCTCGACCTCCGAAGAGGGACTCAGGGCAGCGACCAGTAGGCAAGAATTCAATACCAATCTATATAAATAAAAATGTAATGTTCATTTGTGGGACAAACATAACTCAAAAGCCACTAGACAAATTGACACGAACGTTGGACACAATACACCTATCAGGCCAACAAGTGACCATCACTCATAAAAACACTGGAAAATACAGCGGAAGAGACTTAAAAAGCCAAAAAATGAAGAAAAAAATACATTGCAACTCATGTGCAAAACCACATATGTACACAAACACACATATATACACATATACACAAATATATATACACATGTGCACACACAAAACACATACACTGAAAGGGGGAAGGAAAGAAGGAAGGAGAGAAAGAGGGAGAGAAAAAGGGACAGAAGGAGAGAAGAAAAGAAGGAAAGGTAGAGAAGGAAGGAGAGAAGGAAATAAAAAAGTGAAAGAGGGAAGGAAGGAGAGAAGGAATGAAAGAGAAAGAGGGAGGGAAGGAAGGAAGGAAGGAAAGAGATAAGGAAGGATGGAACTAAAGAGCAAAAGAAGCAAGAAAAGAAACAGAGAAGGAAGAAAGAAGAAGGGAAAGAAAAAGAGGGAAGGAAGGAATGAGGGAGGGAAGGAAGGAGAGAAAGAAAGGGAAGAAAGGTTGGCCACAGCAACGCGTGGCAGGTACAGCTAGTACAATATAAAAACAGCAATGAAATACACAATTACATAAAATGCTTATAAATATACATTGAAAACACTTCGTCAGGTTTAAAACATCCTCCAAATCAGTCCAAATTATGGTCCATAAAATCTCAACTTCACCAATAAAATCCATCTATTCTACAAACGCTTGCTCCCACAGTCAGGATTTAAGCTCCTTGCGAAAAGTCAGGAGGGAGGGGCAGATTTAACCTCCTAAGGGAGGGAGTTCCACAGCTGGAAGCCACCATGGAAAAGGCCCCATCTCATCCCCACCAAATGCAACTGCGATGGAAATCAAATATAATGGTAAGGAAGAATTACAAATATAGGGCTAAAAACAGTAAGACAGGGGGAAAAAATCACTTTGTATGAATATTTTCAGACAGAAGCTAGTTTTGCTTTTGGCTTGACAATACCAATAACATTAGAGGAGACATTGTAAGCAAATAACCATTAGAAGAAAATTAGGGAGGATTTAGCAGGGCTCTGTGAGTTGGAACATATAATGGGAAAATTCATTACAGAGATCCAAATCTTTTCCGTCTTTCCTTCACTTTCTGCCTCCAAAAGAGAAAAGGGGAGGAAAGGACAGGGAGGGGGCTTGGGGAGAATCCCCTCCCTCCTGGCCCGCCCACCCCACTCCAGCCCACCATACGGCCCCCAAGTTAGAAGGTTTGCCCATGCCTGGTGCAGAGGCACCCTTAAGTAGTGTCATCCCAGAAGCCATCAAGAGTGTAACCGGGCAGCACCTTGGAGAAAGAAAAGACCAAAAGAAACTGGTTCGTATCTAAATTTCTTTATTGAATAGTGGTGTCTTCCTTAATGTTTAATGCCATTAGCAGTGGGTTAAAACAAGACTTTTAATTATGTACATAATTCATTTATGTGTATATAAAATAATTCATGAAGCCGACATATTGCACAGTCAGAAGGTCCCCATATTGAAAGATAACAGAAGGAGAGTTTTGACCCCTGTTGCGCCCACCCTTTGGGGAATGAATCATAGGGTGGAGCCCAGGGATCGTTTCATGGTCCTCATTTGGAGCAGACACCTCCCTGCTTCTGATTAGTTCCTAAGTTTCAGGAAGGGAGGATGGGCAGACACGGAGAGCAGCCCAAACACAAGTCGCATGGAGGGCTTGCCAAGAGATGCTTTCTTCAAGCATCTTTCTCTGAGGACATGGATGCACATAGCTATTCTCTGCACGACCTACGGGGCTGATCAGGAAGAGGATGGGACAATCCTATGGAGGATGATGGGAGAGGAACATCATCCCAGTTCCTAACCCAGGCACAAAGTCTTATCTCCTGAACCCCATTGTTGAGCACAAGCAAGGTGAAGAAAATGGCAAAAATTCCTAGTATTGCTAAGTTGAGGCATCTTCTGTTGGATTTACCCAGTTTCAGCTTATACTTTGCTGTGACAGGCATAGGTCTAAAGCAGGGAATTATTGCCACCTGGTCAATAGCCACCTTGTACATCTCCTTAAAGGAACCCAAACAATGGGTGTGTGTGTTGCAGTAACATGGCAACACGGGGCAGGGATGTGAGAAGTAAAACAAAACGAGAAGAGTCTATACAGGCAAAATGGCGGAGGATTTAAGGGGAAGAGAACTACACCTCTAACTCATCTGTATCCCACATCCTTCTAGTCATCTTGTTCCCATTCATTTCAGTAGTTTATTTTTACTGGTCCTCGATGTGCTCCATTCAACACTCCTTCCATGAACAGGACTCACTACCTCCAAAAAAAGATCTCAATGTTTCTGTAGAGTTTTCTGCACCAACAACTCAATTTTTCCCAGTATCTGGGGCAAGAGGAGTGCAATTCCTATGTTTCGGGACATCATTCACATAGATTCCTGTGCCCACCCCACTCCTCACCATGCACACACAAAACAGACAGCAACTACTTTTTAAATCCATTCAGTCTCCCACAGTCTGCTCTTTTGGAAAATTGGGGGCCGAGGGGAAGGAGGTGAGGAGGAGGAAGAATATAGACAGGGAGAGAGAGAGATTGCCCCTTCAGCAGCATTTCTTCACCGAAGGTTTCTTTTTGGGTTTGTTGATTTTGACGACTTCGTTCTGCTGTTGGAGACGTGCCAGGTTTTCCTGTTTGGTTCGGAGCACCATGGCCGTGATGGCGTTGAACATCTACAGGAAGAGAGGGAGACACGAGGAAAAGGAATGATTGAACAAGTCCATGTGAAAGGGATCTAGGAGTCTTAGTAGACCACAAGCTGAACGAGAGTCAACAGTGTGATGCGGCAGTTTTAAAAAGCCAATGCAAATTGTAGGCTGGATCGATAGGAGTACAATGTCAAGATCAAGGGAAATCACAATCCAATTCTATTCCACTTTAGTCAGGCCTCACTTGGAATATTGTGTCTAGTTCTGGGTACCACAGTTCAAGGAGGAAATGGACAAGCTAAAACTTGACCAGAGAAGGGAAACCAAAATGATTAAAGGTTTGGAAACCAAACCCTATAAGAAGTGGCTTAAGGAGCTTGGTACCGTATATACTCGAGTATAAGACGAGTTTTAAAGCCCCCTTTTAAAGGCTGAAAAAGCCCCCCTTGGCTTATACTTGAATTAATTATTTTACTCTGTTATTGTTTTTATTACATTTATTACTTTACTCTATTTATTATTGTTATTACATTTATTATTTTTCTCTATTAACTATTACATTTATTATGTTTCACTATTTGTTATTGTTAGTACATTTATTATTTTTCTCTATTATTGTTATCATTACATTTATTATTGTTCTCTATTTATTCTTATATTACATTTATTATTTACTCTTATTATTATTACTACATTTATTATTTTATTCTATTATTACATTTATTATTTTACTCTATTATTATTGGAAGGATGTGTAAGCACATTTACAATGAAGAAGGTTAGAATAATTGTTTAATCAGAGTTGGACAATCTTATCTTAAATTACAGCTATATGTAAATATTAAAATCATTTAACCTAATGATGCCTCAATTAATGTAATTTTATTGGTATCTATTTTTATTTTGAAATTTACCAGTAGCAGCTGGATTTCCCACCCTTAGCTTATACTCGAGTTTTAACAATTTTTCCTGGAAAAATTAGGTGCCTCGGTTTATATTCAAGTTGGTTTATACTCAAATATATTCAGGTATATTCAGCTTGGAGAAAAGGAGGTTGAAAGGGGAACATGAGAGCCTGTGTAGATATTTGAAAGGATGCCACATTGAGGAGGGGGGAAGCTTGTTTTCTGCTTCCCTGGAGACTTGGGACATGGAGCAATGGATTCAAATTGCAGGAAAAGAGATTCCACCTAAACATTAGGACGAACTTCCAGATGGTAAGAGCTGTTCACCAGTGGAACACGCTGCTTTGGCATCTCCTTCTCTGGAGGTTTACAAGCACTGTCTGGATGGCCATCTGTCGGGAGTACTTTGATTGTGTTTTTCCTGCATGGCAGAATGGGGTTGGACTGGATGACCTTTGTGGTCTCTTCCAACTCTATGATTCTATGATTTCTTATATGCAGAATTGAAAAACTCAATTTTTGGACTGAAACTCCTAGAATTCCTGGGAAATTCTGGAAGAAGGTAGTCCAAAACAAGATGATTTTTTTTAATGCTCCCCACAACCAAAGACTTTTCCAAATCATTGCTTCCCATATAATTCCTCGTAATCATCCCATGCAGTACCTCTTCAACGTTGAGATTTTCCTTGGCGCTGGTCTCAAAGAGCCGCACTCCCATCTGATCACTGAACCGCCGAGCATCGGCTGTCTCCACCTGTTTCCGGGATGGGTCCTCGCATTTGTTACCCACTAGAGATGGAGACAAAAGTAGATTGGAAGAGAAGGAATGAAAAGGGTCCAACAATTTCCAGTATTACAGAAAAACATACTACAGATGTAATGGCTGTAACAGCCAATCAGATGTGTTTGGTCAACATGGAAGCTGAAATCCAAACAGCCGGAATTTTGGAAAGACATGACTTTTAGAGACCATAACCTTTTGGAAAACCAGGAATCTCCATAGCCTTTTGGAAGTGTGATCCTTTTAGAGATTAATTGGCATCCATACTATTTGGAATAATCATAACCTTTGTAAAGTATGGTCTTCCTTTTTAGTGGTAAATATCCACTAGTATTCATCCAAAGCAAATTAGGCTTCTCAGTTGTTAGACTGACATACCTGGCTATGTCTCTGAACTGCTAGGAACAAAGATATGCCGATGCACAAAATATATAGCAGATTCTCAAAAGTGGTATTTCAGTTGCCCAAAAACATCTATTCTCCCAGAAAATGTATTGGTTTTTAAATCATGCTCTCAAGAGACCAAAAATAAGTAGTTTTCATTTATTTACTTACAAACTTCATGTATTGAGCGTATGGGTACATTTCTTATTGGTTGAAAGTTTCAACAGTAAGTTCTCTAAAGCATTCTGTTTTAGTCTCTTCTTTGTAGCATACAGATTAACATTTTCTCCAGTGTAATACATAACTGGACATAGACTCAATAAAGACTGACTACTCACTACATCATACTGGCTCTACCAAGTGCACACTAATACGACTGACTTCATAAACTGTACTGACTTCTAAACTGTACTACTTCTGATGCAAACTGGCTTCTAAAAATGGAGTCTCAGTCTGAATAGTCCCAGATCTAGTCACATGGTCTGCAGTCCCTCCCACAACCTCAAACAACATAGAGTTAAGGGAAGACTGCATATCAATATATACATTCAATATAGTAAACAATCACAATTATATAAACAACAAATAACTAGTATAGGAGGCTTGTAGAAGGTTGCCATTTCCAATACGGAATGCTTTGAATTGTGGATAGCGGTCTGACTCAAGGCTAAGAATCAGTGAAACAGAAATCTTGCTAATCTGTCTTCTCTAACTTTGAAATAATAATAATAATAACATAATAACAACACTTTATTTATATTTCACCCTATCTCCCCAAGGGAACCAGGGCAGATCACAGTACACATACATGGCAAACATTCAATGCCATTTTGGATAGACAGGACAAAGACAGACAGAACAGAAAGAAGGTATGTTGTGTTGACATCCAGCTTTTTGGCACCTTGGAGGTTGTGCTTGAATCCAGCCACAGGGGGGTGCTATTGCTTCATCCTCTATGACAAAGACCATCAGGACTTCCTCCTTCCCTTTGGTCGCCGGGCATTTTCTCATCTTTTTATTTATAGTGTCATAAAATACCACCCCCGCTTGTTTTAGCGGTACCCAATTTCTCTACTTACAGCTCAAGCTTTTTTAAAGTGCTTAAGTAAACAGTAAGCTCGGCTGACAGTTGGGAGCTCACACCAACCTAGGGCTTTAAACTGGCAACTTTGCATTGGAAGATCTTATCACTGCTGGTGATTTACCAACTGTGCTAAAGCCTGGCCTTATACACACAATTTCCTGTAATTTGGTGTAATTAAACCCCAAAATATCTTGGTTCTTTCATCATTTTTATTATCAGCTAGCATTACCAATCTTGGCAAAGCGGAATGTCATTTTTTCTTAAAATTCTTGATGTTGCCATGTCCAGCAATGACATGGTAAGTTGGACTATACTGGGAAAGCTAGCAAAATGCATGCTTAAAAATAAAAAATTATTGGAGCATGTCAGATTTGAGAGAGAAGCATATTCCGCCCAATAGGTGCCACTTCGCTAAATGCATGGCTCCAAATAGCTGCAGAGCAAAACTCAATTGCATATAGCTGCAATAGAAGTCCTCTCCATGACCTGAAAGACTGAATGCATCAACAAGAGTCATGGCAGACTCTCAAGTACCATAATTAGGTAATTCTGGGATGCCTCTACAAAACAAATGGCAAGTTCAGATGATTAAAGTGGCCCATTTTTATCTCCGTATGCACAACTACATGGGGCACACCATCACAATCTTCCTCCAGAAGATTATCGGCCTTTTCTCCCCTTTTATATTAACTTGGAAGGCTGCAAGGACAGGAAAACTCAGCTGACATGTTTGCATCTGATGTTATGTTGTTATGGCTTGTGCTGGTAGAAGGAACTGCTTGAAATTCAGTGGCAATTTTGCCTTAAACCAGCGTTTCCCAACCTGGGGGTTGGAACCCCGGTGGGGGTCATGAGGGGGTTTCATGGGTCACCAAAAACCATCAGAAAACATATATTTCTGATGATTTTAGGAATCCTTTTGACACAGACGGCTGAAGATCTCTCCACCTGTCCTTCTCTTCCTTTTAGGAAACAGACTTCAAATCTTCCCACCAAAAAGCTCTCCTCTGCTGTGATTGGCCGGCCTCTCAGCCAAGGGGAGGGCTGTTTCTGAGACTCCAAGCAGAGAGGGGAGAGCAGGCATGCTAAGCGCATGGCAGCATGGTGCACATGTGCAGGAGAGGGAGAGCATGTGAGGCTGGAGGGAGGCTCGTGCCAGTGAGTCACCAAGACATGGGGGTTCTGTGTGGGAAGCTTGGCCCGATTCTATCGTTGATGGGGTTCAGAACGCTCTTTGATTGTAGGTGAACTATAAATCCCAGCAATGACAACTCCCAAATGTCAAGGTCTATTTTTCCCAAACTCCACCAGTGTTCAAATTTGGGCATATCGAGTATTGGAGCCAAGTTTGATCCACATCCATCATTTTGAGTCCACAGTGCTCTCTGGATATAGATGAACTCATTTTTTTTTTTCATTTAGGCGATCCCTCGTTGGACGAGTAAGATGGTCTTCCATTATGGATTTCCTTGTGGGTCCGTATGTGGCTGTGGATGAACTACATGAACATGTATATGAACTACAACTCCAAAACTCAAAGTCAATGCCTACCAACCCTTCCAGTATTTTCTCTTGGTCACGGGAGTTCTATGTGCCAAGTTTGGTTCAATTCATCGTTGGTGGAGTTCAGAATGCTCTTTGATTGTAGGTGAACTATAAATCCCAGCAACTACAATTCACAAGTGAATGAAAATAGATCCTGCCTATCAGATATTTACATTACGATTCATAACAGTAGCAAAATTACAGTTATGAAGTAGCGACGAAAATAATGTTATGGTTGGTGGTCAGCACAACACGAGGAACTGTATTAAGGGATCGCGGCATTAGGAAGGTTGAGAAACACTGCTTTAAACAATAAAGACAGGGGGTCATCGGGGGCAGAAAAGTCTGGCTCTGGTGCTGCATGCAGCCTGCATGTTCCCTGTCACTGCTCTAAATGAAGATTTTAAATCTCAAATGATCTAATCCAGGTTGTCCCAGGATCATCTGCACCCACACAAACCTGCCTAGGCTTTAAGATTAAGCACAGACACTCAATCTCACACACTTGTCGATGCAATCTAGTCTGTTTTCAGATACAAAATATATCCTTTCCTGTGGTGACCCCAATTTTATGAAATATCCTTCTTTGGGTTGTATTGCATGATGCCCTCATTCCTTGTTTTCAGTACCGGTTCATTCAAGTTGCTTCTAATGAAATATAGGGTCATCATTTATATTAGATGGGATTTGTAGTACCTGCACAGACCACTGAAACCCCCACAAATGATGGACAAGGACCATATTTGGCTCATGAACGCCCCATGACTCACTTCACATCCTGGTGCGGATTGGGGAAGAACAGATCACGGATGTTGGGATTTGCAGTATCTTCACCCAATACAGCTCCAACTTCAACAGACCACTGCAACCCTCACGAATGACAGGCCTGAATCAAACCCAACATGGCCAACTACAAATTGTGGCAGGGTTTGCCCTGGGAATCTGGGAGTTGTAGTTCACCCTTATCCAGAGAGCACTAAACCCAACTGATGATGTATCTGGACCAAACTTGGCACACAGACCCAACATGGCCAACTGCGAATACTGGCAGGGTTTGGATGTGATTGCCCTGGGAATCTGGGAGTTGTAGTTCACCCTCATCCAGAGAGGACTGAACCCAGCCAATGATGGATCTGAACCAAACTTGGGGACATCGCTGGGTCCCCAAACTAGTCTTCTATAAAGCAGAGATACCGGGGATACAGTGCTTTCACCCAACCTGGTATAATGACCATGGTGAATCATGGGAGGCTTTCCACTTCTAAGTTCCAATATATCATATTGGAACAACTGACTCAAGAGTTCCAAAATAACAGTCATTAAACATAGCAACAACAACAACAACAACAACAACAACAACGGGACTCAGGGCAGTTTACAAGAATAACAAAATGGCAAAACCAAATAGACAATTCAAACAAAACATAGAATGAAATAAACTCAATATAACTTATAACAATCAAACAATAATTAACTCAGTGAACATAAAGGATGGAAAATCATACCAATCGATATACAATACCTTAAAAGCAATGTAGTATAACATAACATATTATAGGACAGAAGAAGTGAAAACAGATGTACCACTCTGAGTTACTCACCCAAAATCTTGCAGACGCTGTCACAGTTTTGACCGATCTCATGCAGCCAACGCTTGACATTCACAAAGGACTCAGCGTTCGTCACATCATACACAATGATGACTCCGTGAGTGTTACGGTAATAGCTGCATCCAAAGAACAAGACACCATAACAAACCTCTCACCTTTCATTGGGAGACCAACAAATCATTGTTTCCGCTCTGAATGCCAAGCTATCTACATTTTCAAAGATATATTCACTGACTCCTAACCATTTCTATGGCGGTACCCTCAAGATGTAGTCTAGCCAACTAAAATCTGGATAGCTCCCTTTCACAGAAGTTGAAGAGTCCCATGTGAGCCTCATTTTCTACTACAAGAACACCCAGTTACTCCCAGTTCTGCCCCAGACTTACGTGGAGGTGATGGTGCGAAAGCGCTCCTGTCCTGCAGTGTCCCAGATCTGCAGTTTCACACGCTCTCCATTTATAACTAATGTGCGAATTTTGAAATCTACCCCAATTGTTGTGATGTAGCTGCCTGGGGGAGATGCAGAACAAGAAAGAGTTAGAACAGAGAAACCTTTGCAAGGAGTGCTGTAACTTAAAAAAAAAAATGATTTCAATTCTATTTTAATTTTAACACTCATGACACAAATATTGATTTGATTTTTAAAATGTTATATTCAAAAGTAAAGATAAAGGTTTTCCCTTCAATTAAGTTTAGTCGTGTCCGACTCGGGTGGGTAGTGCTCATCTCCATTTCTAAACCGAAGAGCTAGTGTTGCCCGTAGACACCTCCAAGGTCATGTGGCTGGCATGACTGCATGGAGCGCCGTTACCGTCCCGCAGAAGTGGTACCTATTGATCTATTCACATCTGCATGTTTTCGAACTGCTAGGTTGGCAGAAGCTGGGGTTAACAACAGGAGCTCACCCCATCTGTGGATTCGAACTGCCGACCTTCCGATCAGCAAGTTTTAACGCTTAGCGGTTTAACCCACTGGACCACCACAGCCCCGTTATATTCATATGCATGTGTATTTGCCCTGTTTTCTATTCTATTATATTGTGATGTCATTGTTAGCTGCCTTGAGTCCTTATGGAGAGAAAGGCAGGATAAAAGAAGTAAGTAAATAAATAATAATAATAATAACAACAACATTAAAATGCCAGCAGTGATACTAAAACAAATTAAGCAATTAAAAATAAACTGGAGAGGTTAGATACAATAAAAACTACAAACTTCTGGGTGATATTAAGTTACAGAAACAGATCATCTATAACTTTTGGGATCAAACAGCAATTGATCTCACTGCAACCTTTTATCATGGAAGAAGCTGGATTAGAAACAGAATATAGAATTCTATGACTTTATAGACCAGGGATGGGTAAACTTTGGCCCTCCAGGTGTTTTGGACTTCACCTCCCACAATTCCTAACAGTCTACTGGCTATTAGGAATTGTGAGAGTTGGAGTCCAAAACACCTGGAGGGCTGAAGTTTGCCCATACCTGATCTAGACTGAGCCTAGAATAATTCACTAATGGCTTTGGCCAAGTCTCTCATTCTGTCTGTGCTAAATGGTAGCAATCTCTCATACAAGCCTGGAAAACTGACTTTGTATTTCTGTGGTTCCCAACCTTTTTTCACCAGGGACCATTTTGACCAGAGATTGCTTTGAGGGACCACTTTGACCAGGGACCACTTGACCGAGGACCACTTTGCGCAGAGATCACTTTGACCAGGGACCACTCTGACCAGGGATCACTCTGGTCAGAGACCACTCTGACCAGGGACCAGTTTGACCTGGGACTACTTGACCAGGGACCACTTTGAGCAGAGATCACTTTGACAAGGGACCACTTTGACCAGGGACCGCTCTGACCAGGGACCACTCGGACCAGGGACCACTTGACCAGGGATCACTCTGATCAGAGACCACTTGGACCAGGGACCGCTTTGATCAGAGACCACGCTGACCAGGGACAACTTTGACCAGGGATCACTTTGAGCAGGGACTACTTGACCAGGGACCACTCTGACCAGGGACCACTCTGATCAGGGACCACTTTGACCAGGGACCACTCTCCAACATTAGTACCAAAAAAGTTACAAACCACTTTTTGGTCAACTTTAGATTCGGTTTGGTTATTTGGGGTGCTGATTCAGAAAATTGCATTGGATAGATCACATCAGCTTTATTTTCTGATACAGAATATATGCCATCCAATAGTCACCATCTGCTTGCCCACAGAAAACCATATTTAATCATCTAGAGCCGTAGCCCACAGGTTGGGAACCACTGCTGTAAGAGGAGAAGCCTAGAATCCACTAGCCGGGAGGTAATTTGAGATTTGTAACCAAGCATTGATTTGAGAATCTGTGAAATATACTCTCAGTAACACAGCATACATTGTTTACAAAGAATCCATTTCTACATAGCCATTTGGCTAATTGAAGATATGGTTTCAGTTTGCTTCCGAAACCAAACCAAACAAAACCCGAAGAGGTGAGTCAACCACAGCAGTTGTCTGCAAACTGGGGAAGGGAGGAAAGGTTCTTTATAGGAATAGTTCATGTTGTAACACTTTTGAAAAGCTGCTCAATCTATAGCTGGCAAGGGTCTAGCAAATACAATTTAATTTGAGTGGAACAGGCAATTCTGTAGCCATAATGCACAGAAGAACACTAACCAAATTAAGTCATCTTTCTTCCACTGATCTTTATTATTTTCCTAGAATTGCTTCCAAAAACCCAGTTTTAAGCAAACGCTTGTGTTGCCAGTGAATGCTTTGAGCTGACATTGCTGCAGGAATATTGCAGCATACCTGGAATGAGTAGAAGCCAAAAAAATTCAGATTATTCAGAGAGTTACAAAGCAGATTAGTTACTTACCGGAAAAGGTATTGTCTGCAAAGCGGAGTAATAGGCTACTTTTCCCAACCCCTGGGGGGGAAAAAAAGACAAGAACAGAGTCATATAAATTTGAATAAAGTACAGTCCTTATCATGCTTTTTTGTCATGTCATGAGTGACTTAAGAAATTGCAAGTCGCTTCTGGTGTGAGAGAATTGGCCGTCTGCAAGGACGTTGCCCAGGGGGACGCCCGGATGTTTTGATGTGCTACCATCCTTGTGGGAGGCTTCTCTCATGTCCCTGCATGAGGAGCTGGAGCTGACAGAGGGAGCTCATCTGCGCTCTCCCCAGATTTGAACCTGTGACCTGTTCGTCTTCAGTCCTGTCGGCAGAGGGGTTTAACCTACTGTGCTATCAGGGGCTCCTCTTATCATGCTGCATGACACTCATTTATTTTTAATAGTCTCAGATGAGAATATAATCATCTCAGGGAAAAAAAAGGAGCTCCTGGCTCCCCACCCAAAGCAAACATTGCTGCATATTTACTCAAGGCAGCCACTCCCAGCCAAAACCATTGTGTCCCATTCAGGAGAAGAGAAAGAGTGGCAAGGGATTATGGCGAAAACGGCAAGGATTGCAGATTACCCCACGTGACTTCACTCAAGGCTATCTTGAAGTTTGTTGGGGAGGAGATGAGAAAAACAGAAGAAGACAGTAGTCCCTTTATGTTGAATAATTTACATACCCATGATCTTGCTTATAAATAGGACTGGGGTATGCAATAAGAAGGAAAATGAGCAGAAAACAAATGCAGGCATGATTGTACTAGGCATGAAGTAATGGGGCCATACAGCATGCACAATTCTTATCCGTCACGTGTTGACATAACCCTGGGAAGGGATCAGGTCTTTCTTCACTCTGGGTTATTTTGCTGCAGAGATAGCTGAAAGTTTGCCCCATTCCCCAGCTTTCCTCACTGCAGCTGCAATGGGAGGCCAGCCAAGGCTGAGTCTCCAAAGCCAATATGAAAGAATGCGCCCCATGTACCTTTCTTGGCTGTGCGCTGGGAAGTCGGTGAATTCATATCCTGTTTTAAAAGCACATGCACGCACCAAGGTTTCCAATGCTCAGCTCATCAAAAATTGCAAAACAGATCTTGGCCCTTCAGGGGGGAAGCTGAGAAGGCTCCTACATCTTTCACTATTTTTTTACAATAATCATATCCCATTAATGGAGGGAAAGGTGAACTAAAGGCTTGGGATTTATGCAAAGTAATGATCTCAGACACAATTATACTTGGCTGTCCATTTATAGTAGACTCCCAGTGAACCAGAACTCAAAAAACCGGCACCTTCCCCCCCCCCCAAAAAAAAAACAAAAAATGGCATGTTCATGTTTTTATAATGAACTTGCACTTTAAGATCTAGCCCATTGGTGTGGCTGGAACACCACCACCATCTGTATTGCTGCTATCCATGTGGTTCCCCACCCCCATTTACGTACTGTCCCTGTTACTTCTGTGTAGCGGAGGGGGCAAGAAGGGAGGTGGGTTGGAGCCTGCGAACGAAAATGGGATAGGGAGGGAGGGGGAGGGGGAGAGAGGATGTTGGCAAGAACCAAAAAATCTAACAACGAGCAGAGTAGAAAGCAATCTCTTGACTATGGATGGCGGCATGGAGGGGGGGAGGTCTTCCACTAGCCGAGGGGCCCCCATAGAGGTCATGGTGGGAAGGAGGAGATGCGGAAAAAGGAGACCTCAAATTCGGCCTAATTCGGAACGCTTATCCATATTAACAACCCCCAATCGGTCTCCTAAGGTAAATTGGTGTAACCAGGTGAGCGGACCCTCCGGCTTGAAGGTGGTGTTGTTGAACGCCAGATCTGTCAACGGAAAAACGACCTGGATCCAGGATCTAATCCTGGAGGAGCGGGCAGATCTGGCGTGCATCACGGAGACCTGGTTGGATGAAGCTGGGGGCGTAAATCTCTCCCAGCTTTGCCCTCCAGGTTTCTCCGTGCAACACCAACCAAGAGCCGGAGGACGGGGAGGCGGGGTCGCAGTGGTCTATAGAGATTCCATCCATCTGACCAGGAGCCCCATCCCGCAGACCACAAATTTTGAATGCGTCCACCTGAGGGTGGGTGACCGGGACAGAATAGGGATTCTGCTAGTGTACCGTCCACCTCGCTGCACTACAGTCTCCCTACCTGAGCTAGCGGGGGTGGTCTCGAGCCTGGCGGTGGAGTCCCAACAGCTCCTTGTGCTGGGGGACTTCAACATCCATGCCGAGGCAACCCTCACAGGAGCGGCTCAGGACTTCATGTCCGCCATGGCAACCATGGGGCTGTCCCAACGAATAACTGGCCCCACCCACTGTGCTGGACACACATTGGACTTGGTCTTCTGCCAGGGATGGGAGCAGGGTGGCGGTGTGGAGGAGTTGTCTATCTCTCCGTTGCCATGGACCGACCACTTCTTGATCAGATTTAGGCTCACTGCGCCCCCTAACCTCGGCAGAGGTGGAGGACCCATTAAGATGGTCCGCCCCAGGAGGCTTATGGATCCGAATGGATTCCTGACGGCTCTTGGGGATTTCCCCGCCACCTCGGTAGGTGACCATGTCGAGGCCTTGGTCGCTCTCTGGAATGGGGAGATGACCAGGGCAATTGACAGGATCGCTCCGGAACGTCCCCTCTCGAGTAACCGAGCTAAACCAGCCCCTTGGTTCACTGAGGAGCTGGCAGCGATGAAGCGAAGGAAGAGGGTACTAGAGAGCGTGTGGCGCTCGGACCCAAGCGAGCCAAATCGAACACGGTTTGTGTCCTTTCTAAGGGCATATGCCGCGGCAATAAAAGCCGCAAAGAAAACTTTCTTTGCGGCTACTATTGCGTCTGCAAAGAACCGTCCGGCGGAGCTGTTTCGGATTGTCAGAGGTCTTTTAACTCCCCCTACCTCAGGTGGGAGCCCTGACAATTCGGCCACGCGCTGTGAAGCATTTGCTCGGTTCTTTGCAGACAAAGTCGCTTTGATCCGCTCTGAGCTGGACGCCACATTAAGTGCAGTCTCTGTGGATGTGACACAAGCACCTGCTTGTCCTATTTTGTTGGATTCTTTTCAGTTTGTGAAGCCCGAGGATGTGGACAAGACACTTGGAGGAATGAGGCCCACCACGTCCATCCTAGACCCCTGCCCATCCTGGCTTCTGAAGGAGGCCAGAGGGGGATTGGCCGAGTGGGTAACGGTGGTGGTGAATGCCTCCCTTCGGGAAGGCAAGATTCCAGCGAGCCTAAAACAGGCTATTATAAAGCCGCTGTTGAAGAAGCCATCACTGGACCCCACCAAATTCGAAAACTTTCGGCCTGTATCCAATCTTCCCTACTTGGGCAAAGTCATGGAAAGCGTGGTGGCCTCACAACTCCAGGTATTCTTGAGAGACACGGATTATCTGGATCCGGCACAGTCTGGTTTCAGACCGGGACATGGTACCGAGACGGTCTTGGTCGCCTTAGTCGATGATCTGCGCCGGGAGCTAGACAGGGGGAGTGTGTCCCTGTTGGTGCTCCTGGACCTCTCAGCGGCCTTCGATACCGTCGACCACGGTATTCTTCTGGGGCGCCTTGCAGAGATGGGTCTCGGGGGCACTGCTTTGCAGTGGCTCCGGTCATTTCTGGAGGGCCGTACCCAGAAGGTGTTATTGGGGGACTCCTGTTCAACACCACAGCCTTTGACCTGTGGGGTTCCTCAGGGTTCCATCCTGTCCCCCATGCTGTTTAACATCTACATGAAGCCGCTGGGTGAGATCATCCGGAGTTTCGGGGTGCGGTGTCATCTGTACGCAGATGATGTCCAACTCTGTCACTCCTTCCCACCTGCTACTAAGGAGGCCGTCGAAGTCCTGAACCGGTGCCTGGCCGCTGTAATGGTCTGGATGAGGGCGAACAAACTGAAATTAAATCCAGACAAGACAGAGGTACTCCTGGTCAGTCGCAAGGCCGAACAGGGTATAGGGTTACAGCCTGTGCTGGACGGGGTCGCACTCCCCTTGAAGGCTCAGGTTCGCAGCTTGGGTGTGACCCTGGACTCGTCGCTGAGCCTGGATCCCCAGGTTTCAGCGGTGACCAGGGGAGCATTTGCACAGCTCAGGCTCGTGCGCCAGCTGCGCCCATATCTTGGGAAGTCTGACTTGGCCACGGTGGTACACGCTTTGGTCACATCCCGCCTCGACTACTGCAACGCTCTCTACGTGGGGCTGCCCTTGAAAACGGCCCGGAAGCTCCAGCTAGTCCAGCGCGCGGCAGCCATGTTGTTAACAGGAGCAGGGCGTAGGGAGCACACAACGCCCCTGCTGTCCCAGCTCCACTGGCTGCCGATTTGCTACCGGGCCCAATTTAAGGTGCTGGTATTATCCTACAAAGCCCTAAACGGTTCCGGCCCAAAATACCTTGCAGACCGCATCTTGGCCTACGAGCCCACGAGGACCTTGAGATCATCCGGGGAGGCCCTTCTCTCGGTCCCGCCTGCCTCACAGGCACGCCTGGCGGGGACGAGAGAGCGGGCCTTCTCGGTGGTGGCCCCCCGGCTGTGGAACGCCCTCCCTACTGAAGTTAGACAGGCGCCCTCCCTTATGGCCTTTCGTAAGAGCCTGAAAACATGGCTCTTCGAGTTGGCCTTCAACTGAGTGCTATATCTTGGCATTGATAACCGGAATGGATCACGACTATGAGACTGACTATGACCCAGGATACGACGAAGCGGATTTTTAGTATAAGTATATGTCAAGTAGCAGTAGTATGTTATGTATTGTTCTGATTACTGTAAATTGTCTTTTCTATGTTGTTGTTCACCGCCACGAGTCGCCCCCTGGGCTGAGAGTGGCGGTAAATAAGTGCAAGTAATAAATAAATAAATAAATAAATAAATAATAAACACTGTGGGTTGCTGTGAGTTTTCCAGGTTGTATGACCATATTCCAGAAGCATTCTCTCCTGACATTTCACCCACTTCTGACAGGCATCCTCAGAGGTTGAGGGGTCTGTTGGAAACTAAGTAAGTGAGGTTTATATATTTGTGGAACGTCCAGAGTGGGAGAAAGAACTCTTGTCTGTTAGAGGCACATGTGAACGTTGCAATTTGACGCCGTGATTAGCATTTAATGGCTTGCAATTTCAAGGCCTGGCTGCTTGCTGCTTGGGGGAATCCTTTGTTAGGAGGTGTTAGCTGGCCATGATTTATTCTTGTCTTGAATTCCCCTGCTCTTTGACTCTTGCTCTTTATTTACTGTCCTGATTTTAGAGGGTTTTTTTTAAAAAAAATAATGGTAGCCAGATTTTCTTCATTTTCATGGTTTTCTTTCTGTTGAAATTGTCCGCATGCTTGTGGATTTCAATGGCTTCTCTGTGTAGTCTGACATGGTGGTTGTTAGAGGGGTCCAGCATTTCTGTGTTCTCAAATAATATGCTGTGTCCACGTTGGTTCATCATGTACAGTGGACCGTTGTTATCTGCTGTGGTTTGGTTCCAGGGTCCAGGTTGGTTCATCAGGTGCTCTGCTATGGCTGACTTCTCTGGTTGAAGTAGTCTGCAGTGCCTTTCACGTTCCTTGATTCGTGTTTGGGCAATGCTGCGTTTGGTGGTCCCAGAGAAGTCAGCCATAGCAGAGCACTTGATGAACCAACCTGGACACAGCATATTATTTGAGAACACAGAAATGCTGGACCACTCTAACAACCATCATGTCAGGCTACACAGAGAAGCCACTGAAATCCACAAGCATGTGGATAATTTCAACAGAAAGGAAGAAACCATGAAAATGAACAAGTATTTAAAAACTCTAAAAGTATAACTGTAAATAAATAACAACACTCAAACACAGGGGAACTCCAGACAAGAAACAATCAGGAACGGCTAATCACCTTTCAACCAGGTACTAACTAGCCACACCTAAAAACTGTCAGGCCATCAAATGCTAATCAAGGTGGCCAATTGAAACATTCATACCTAGCCCCAACAGACAAGAGTTCTTTCTCCCACCCTGAACTTTCCACAAATATATAAACCCAATTTTCCTAGTTTCTAACAGACCTCACAACCTCTGGGGATGCCTGCCATAGATGCAGGTGAAACGTCAGGAGAAAATGCTTATAGAACAGGGGTCCTCAAACTTTTTAAACAGAGGGCCAGGTCACAGTCCTTCAAACTGTTGGAGGGTCAGATTATAATTTGAAAAAAAAAATGAATGAATTCCTATGCACACTGCACATATTTTAATTGTAGTGCAAAAAACACTTAAAACAATACAATAATCAAAATGAAAAACAATTTAAAACTAATTTAAATTCATTAGTATTTCAATGGGAAGTGTGGACCCGCTTTTGGCTGATGAGATAGGATTGTTGTGTGCTTTCAAGTCGTTTCAGACTTAGGTTGACCCTGAGCTGGGTAAATGACCTTGGAGGGCCGTATCTGGCCCTCGGGCCTTAGTTTGAGGACCCCTGTTCTAGAACATGGCCATATAACCCGAAAAACCTACAACAACTCACTTATGCATTTTGTACAATTTTTTAAAATGACATTTTCAAATAACCTGGGCAACACTGGGTACCCAAGCTAGTATTAAAAACAAGTCAACAGGGGAAAGGACAGAAGAATTCAGAAAGTTACAATAGCCTCTAAACCAGTCGTTCTCAACCTGTGGGTCCCCAGGTGTTTTGACCTACAACTCCCAGGAATCCCTGCCAGTTTACCAGCTGTTAGGATTTATGGGAGTTGAAGGCCAAAACATCTGGGGACCTACAGGTTGAGAACCACTGCTCTACACCCAAGTAGGGCTTCACTTGTTTTGAAACAAGTGAATACATATATAGGTTATTGTTCTAAAAGGAACGGTGGTGAGTTAGGGTTAAAATAATTATATAATGATTCTTGAAATTATTCAGTAGCTGTACAGATATGCACATTTCACTTTACTGTTTTGATTATTTATTATGAGTTAACATGTTCTTTTTAGGAACTTCACCGCAAAGTTGACAATAGAGTTGCGCCAGAGGATGCAACGATTCCTAAAGGAAACACTTCTCTTGACATTAGTGTGATTGTGCGGCCAACTTCCTCATAGAGTCACGCTGGGGGTGCACCCTGAATATGTTGAAAGACCATCAAATGTTGTGTTATGTGAGGAAGAACTAAACGGAAAAGTTTCTTTTGGACTTCAGCTTTCAGAATTCCCCAGCAAGGCTGGGCTTTCAGAGCAGTAGTCCAAAAAAGGAACTATTCCAACTCAAGGCGTACCTTGGAAAAGGTAACTGGCTGGATTGTGTAGCTTCAACAGCGCAACAGTTTGTGGCAGGACTCACTGTATAGGAATCAGAAAGCTTCCCAGAGGAAGCTGGAAAAGATCAAGGCAGCTGCTCTCCATCTCTGCTCATCCTTTTATCCCATTTACTAGCTAATTTTCTTGCGGATTACAAAGCAGAGAAGCATGAGAATACGGGACAGAGAAAGGCAGCCTGCAGCTGTATGAACCCCTCCTTCCTATATGTTTCCAAAGGAGACTTCAATTCCCATATTATTTTTAAGTAGGAAGTATTACATAATAGGTAGAATATTGGACTACAACAGGAGAGTCCCAAGTTCAAATCCTCCTGCAGCCATGGGTCACCTTGGGGAAATCACTACCTTTCATCCTAAGCTTCCTCAGTTCAAAAACCTCCAGAGAAGGAGACTCCACTAGACTCCCAGGCAATATATGCCAGAACTGGAAGAGACCCTCAAAGGGCATCTAGTCCAACCTCCTTCTGCAGGAAGACACAATCAAAGCACTCGCTCAGGGTGAAACGACTTGAAAGCACACAACAACAACAATCCTAGCTCAACAGCCAAAAGCAGGCCCACATTTCCCATTGAAACACTAATAAGTTTGTATTTGTTAAAATGGTTCTTCGTTTTAATTATTGTATTGTTTTTAAGTGGGTGTTTTTTGCACTACTAATAAAATATGTGCAGTGTGCATAAGAATTCGTTAATTTTTTTTTTCAAATTATAATCTGGCCCTCCAACCGTTTAAGGGACTGTGACCTGGCCCTCTGTTTAAAAAGTTTGAGGACCCCTGGACTAGACGATGGAATCGGACAATGTTTTTTAACAAAGATATGCTAATGATGTTGATTTTTATTGCTTCTGTTGTGGTTTTATATTGTTTTTATATTTTACTAGCTGTCCCCTGCCATGTGTTGCTGTGGCCCAGTCTGTGTATATATTTGTGTATATGTGTATATATGTGGTTTTGCATATGCGTTGTAATGTATTTTTGTAGGTATTTTGGCTTTTTAAGTCTCTTCTGCTGCGTTTTTAATTGTTTTTATGAGTGATGGTCACTCATTGACCCGACAGGTGTGTTGTGTCCAAATTTAGTGCAATTTGTCCAGTGGTTATTGAGTTATGTTAATCCCACAAACGAACACTACATTTTTATTTATATAGATTATGATATTATATGTACTGATTTGTTGTAAACTGCCTTGAGTCGCCGACAGGCTGATAAAGGTGGCAGACAAATACAGAAAATAAATAAACAAACATTTGAAACTCCATGATATGGTCATTGTAGACCATGCATGGGCAAACTTAGCCCTCTGAGGGGGGAAAGGAAAGGGCCTGAGGCTGTTATGAATGGTGGGAGTTGAAGTCCAAAACATCTGGAGGGCCCAAGTTTGCCCATGCATGGTGCAGATCCATCCTTAAAGTGCAGAGTTCCCACCAGGAAGCATTCCAAGGGTTACTACTGTTGAACAGAAGAGGGGAAATGAGATCAGAAGTGGAAGAGTACTGGAAGGTTTCACAAAAGCACACACTCACACTGAGAAGGGCACTAAGAGGAAGAAGATCTTGGCCCAGCCATTGGAATGAACAGCTGCAGGAAGCCCGCTTTCCCCCTTTCCTCGCCTCTCCATCCCGGCTCCAGCTCTCCTTTGCCCTATGGCCCCCTGTGGCAGCAGGAAAGGCGCCAATGCTCTGGCCGGAACAGCCAACAACAAAAGATGCACCAGGCCTCAATTCCCGCAAACTCCGCTCCTAGGGTGAATCTCCACTATGGAATTAATGCAGTTTGACACCACTTTAACTGCCTTGGCTAAATTATATGGAATCATGCAAACTGCAGTTTTGCTTTCTGGTGCTTCATCAGTCCCAGGATTCCATAGACTTGAGCCGTGGCAGTTAAAAGTAGTGTCAAACTGCATTAATTCTACAGTGTAGATGTACCCTTAGCTTTCCTGCTGTAGCTTCCTAAGTACAGGGTTCATTTCATAGAATCACAGAATCAAAGAGTTGGAAGAGACCTCATGGGCCATCCAGTCCAACCCCATTCTGCCAAGAAGCAGGAATATTGCATTCAAATCACCCCTGACAGATGGCCATCCAGCCTCTGTTTAAAAGCTTCCAAAGAAGGAGCCTCCCCCACACTCCGGGGCAGAGAGTTCCACTGCTGAACGGCTCTCACAGTCAGGAAGTTCTTCCTCATGTTCAGATGGAATCTCCTCTCTTGTAGTTTGAAGCCATTGTTCCGCGTCCTAGTCTCCAGGTAAGCAAAAAACAAGCTTGCTCCCTCCTCTCTGTGGCTTCCTCTCACATATTTATACATGGCTATCATCTCTCCTCTCAGCCTTCTCTTCTTCAGGCTAAACATGCCCAGCTCCTTAAGCCGCTCCTCATAGGGCTTGTTCTCCAGACCCTTGATCATTTTATGACTTGTGTACAAACACACACAACCAGCATTCCACCCTTCTTTGATTTGAATTACAGCAAGCTTCTTGGAAAACAGTTTACGTCCAAGAAGTGGAATTAAAAACAAATGCATGCCGATGATGATTAGTAGCCCTTTCCTGTTCTGTGTCAGAATTTCATATCCATTCATGCCCCAGGTTTCACAACAAACACTTGGCCTGGATCCCTTTTAAAATGGTTCTCTTTTTTTCCCAAATGTTTTCAGACACTGACGAAGGACAGGATATCCTGGTTACGAAAAGTACAGAGGATCTGGAAAGATGGGGCTTCTCCTGATTAATGCAATCTTCCTCCAAAGATTACAACTCTTATTATCCCCACCTTTTGGCTGTGGATACTCAGCACTGTTTAAACCTCTGAGGGTGCCTGCCATAGATGCAGGAAAAACGTCAGGAGAGAATGCTTTTAGAACACGGCCATATAGCCCAAAAAACCTACAACAACCCACTGTTTAAACAATTTGGGGCAGGAACAATAAAGAAAGTACAAGCCAATTCCTTCCTTCTCTCTGTTTGGAGAAAGAGCCCACTCAATTCAATTGAGGGTGCAACTACAATGTAGAATTAGTACACTGGGTTGCTGTGAATTTTTCAGGCTGTATGGCCATGTTCCAGAGGCATTCTCTCCTGACATTTCACCCACATCTATGGCAGGCATCCTTAGAGGTCATGAGGTCTGTTGGAAACTAGGACAGTGAGGTTTATATATATCTGTGGAATGTCCAAGGTGAGAGAATCGTCTATCATGGCCAGCTAACACCTCCCAACAAAGGATCACCCAGGCAGCCATCAACCAGGATTTGAAACTACAAGGCCATTCAATGCTAATCAAGGAAGCCAATTTCAACATTCAGTTTGGGGCAGGGGCAAGCAGACAAGAGTTGGGTTGATGTAAGTTTTTCGGGCTGTATGGCCGTGTTCTAGATGCATTCTCTCCTGACATTTCGCCTCCATCTATAACAAGCATCCTCAGAGGTTGTGAGGTTTCTTTCTCCCACTTTCTGCAGATATATAAACCTCTCTTACTTCGTTTCCAGTATACCTCACAAACTCTGAGGATGCCTGCCATAGATGTGGGTGAAACATCAGGACAGAATGCTTCTGGAACATGGCCATAAAGCCCAGAAAACTCACAGCAACCCAGCGATTCTAGCCATGAAGGCCTTCGACAACACAGAATTAATACAGTTTGGCACCACTTTAACTGTTGTGACTCAATGCTAATGAATACTAGGATTTGTAGTTTGGTGAGGCCCAGAACTCTTTGGCAGAGAAAGCTAAATGCCTTGTAAAACTACAACTTCCATGTTTCTATAGCACTGAACCATGACAGTTAAAGTGGTATCAAACTGCACTCATTCTACAGTGTAGCTGCACCCTGCAAGGATACGATTCATATGACCTTTCGGACTACAATTCCCAGCATCCCTCATCTATAGTTCAGCTAAGAATGGGAACTGCAGTCTTACACCTTCTGAGATATAAGGCTGAAAATAAAAGTACAATTTCCAAAGTGAAAGTGAAAAGAGATTGCTTTAAGCGAAAGATGGGAAACTTATGATTCATCATCTGAAATCACATCTTATTTGATTATTGACCTTGCTGGCTGCTGGGAAATGGAGTCCAATGACATTTATAGGGTCAGAGGTTCATAATAACGATGGCTCAGCAACTTTTTATCAGGTGCTTAGGCCAAGAAAGCTAGCTTCTGGCCAAGGCCTTTGGGTGCATCTACACAGTAGAATTAATGCAGTTTGATACTTTCCATAGCTCAATTATATTGAATCCTTGGAAGTCCTTAGCCTTCTCTATTAGTGTGTTGGTGCCTTACCAAACTACAAGTCCCAAGATCCGACAACACTGAGTCATGGCAGTTAAAATGGTATCGAACTGCATTAATTCTACAATGTAGATGCACCCTTAAAACACAAAAGGCCAGGTATGAATATACCTGTACTGCCAGGTACTGAATGGCATCTCCAGGAGGGGCTTGACAAAGGCCTGTTTTGAGCAGCACTGTTGTTTTCCAATGGCTTTAGTCTCAATTCCTCCTTCTCAGAGCACAAAGCAGCTTAAGAGAACTTAGAAACCACACTTCCCTGCCCTAAAAAGCTACCGTGGTTCCTCCGGGCTGCAGCTCTGACACTACAGGTTGCCGCAAAGGATGCCGGGGATCCTTAAAAGAAAATCCATAAGTGCAGGATTCACATTACAAGTCACAATCCAAGCAGAATATATCTGGCAAGCTTTCATAAAACAACTCTTTATGCCGAAACAATGGACATCGGTTGGGGAAACAGAACCAAGAAGAAACAAGGGGAAAGTTGAACCATAACAGATCTGCCAGTCCAACCTGTTCCTCTCAAAATAGTCTACAACAAAATCCATTAAAGCAGAGTTTCTCAATCTAGAGGTCGGGACCCCGGGGGGGGGGGGGGGGGGGGTCGCAAGAGGACGTCACTAAAGACTATCAGAAAATACAGTATTTTCTGTTGGTCATGGGAGTTCTGTGTGGGAAGTTTGGCCCAATTCTATCGTTGGTGGGGTTCAGAATGCTCTTTGATTGTAGGTGAACTATAAATCCCTGCAACAACAACTCCCAAATGTCAAGGTTTGTTTCCCCCGAGGGTGTCAGAGGGGTCGCCAAAGACCATCAGAAAACACAGTATTTTCTGTTGGTCATGGAGGTTCTGTTTGGGAAGTTTGACACAATTTGATTGTAGGTGAACTATAAATCCCAGCAACTACAACTCCCAAATGTCAAGGACTATTTCCTCCAAACTCCACCAGTGTTGACATTGGGCATATTGAGAATTCGTGCCAAGTTTGGTCCAGATACATCACTTTTTTTGAGTGCACAGTGCTCTCTGGATGTAAGTGAACTACAATTCCAAAGCTCAAGGTCAATGCTCATCAAACCTTTCCAGTATTTTCTGCTGGTCATGGGAGTTGTGTACCAAGTTTGGTTGAATTCCATCGTTGGTGGGGATCAGAACTCTCTTTGGTTGTAGGTGAACTATAAATCCCAGCAACTACAACTCCCAAATGACAAAATTCCCCCCCCCCCCAACAGTATTCAAATTTGGGTGTATTGGGTATTTGTGCCAAATTTGGTCAAGTGAATGAAAATACATCCTGCATATCAGATATTTACATGTTGATACATAACAGTAGGAAAATTACAGTTATGAAGTAGCAACGAAAATAAAGTTATGGTTGGGGATCACCACAACATGAGGAACTGTATCAAGGGGTTGTGGCATTAGGAAGGTTGAGAAACACTGCATTAAAGATGGAAGAAATGTGGGCAGGTTAGATCAGGGATATGCAAACTTGGGCCTTCCAGGTGTTTTGGACTTGAACTCCCACAATTCCTAACAGCCTTAGGCCCCTTCCTTTTCCCCCTCAGCCGCTTAAGCGGAAGGAAAGGGCCTGAGGCTGTTAGGAATTGTGGGAGTTCAAGTCCAAAACACCTGGAAGGCCCAAATTTGTCTATGTCTGGTGTAGATGCATCCTGCAAGTGAAAGAGGAAATCCACGCAAACTTACCCGAGTCCCCAATGATGAGTAGTTTGAACAAGTGGTCATAATCCTTGGCAGCCATTCATATGCTGGGCAATTCCTCCTCCTTTTTTTTTTTTCAGTCTCAGGGCTTTTCCACGCTTCCCAGTGGGAGAACTCGGCCTCAAAGCCTCATGGCACTTAAATGGGGCACAAAATCAAGCATGCCAAGTCTGGTCCGCATCAAGATCCAGGATGTTGGTTTCCCCAAAAGGTTTCCAGAAGGATATCTATCTCAAGTCTCCAGGAATGTGATTTATTATTATTATTTTCCAGTCTTTAGGGTCAAGATGTTCGCTCCTTCTTTCCAGTGAGCTTCCTTTAAGGTCAAAGAGGTCCAGACAACAAGTTTCGTCCTATGTCAACAACTGAGTTTGTTCTCTCTAATTCAGACAGAAACAATGTCTTCCTGCAAAAGTAACTTCTTCAGGCGTAGTAGAGTTTATTCAAATCTTGTCTTTTTCATTCCCTGGAGGAAAGGGAGGAAATAAACCCACAGGAAATGAAAACATAAGAGGCAGGCGATGGTGATACTCGAATTCCTCCCGAAGGGATTTGGTTGATCCAAAGTTTTGAAGGATTCAGATGGACAAAAAATAATAATAATCCCAAAATACAAACAAAATAAGCACAGATTTGGAGGAAAATAGGGAAGAGTAAGGTGTTGACCTCTTCCAAAAGATATTTTTAAAATGCAAATAATATATAGGATTCAAGCAAAACTCCACCAAAAAAAAAATTTACAAATTGTGCCGAAAAAAAGAGAAAAAAACTAATGGACAAAATTCCAAAATAAGCACAAATTTGGAGGAAAATGGGGAAGAGTAAGGTGTTGACCTCTTCCAAAAGATATTTTTAAAATGCAAATAATATATAGGATTCAAGCAAAACTCCACCAAAAACAATATTTACAAAATGTGCCAAAAAAAGAAAAAGAAAAAACTAATGGACAAAAATTCCAAAATAGAAACAAAATAAGCAGAAATTTAGAAGAAAATAGGGAAGAGAAAGGTGTTGATCTCTTCCAAAAGGTATTGAGAAATGCAAAGATATATCTCCAGGATTCAAGCAAAACTCCACCAAAGAATATTTTTAAATTGTGCCAAAAAAGAGAAAAAAACTAATGGACAAAAATTACAAAATAGAAACAAAATAAGCACAAATTCAGGACAAAATAAGGTAGAGTAAGGTGGTGACTTCTTCCAAAAGGTATTTAGAAATGTAAAGATATATATATATCTCCTGGATTCAAGCAAAACTCCACCAAATAAATTTCCAAATTGTGCCCAAAAGAGAAAAAGAAAACAATAATAATAATAATAATACCTAGAGAGGAATAAGGCAACCAAAGGGTCAGCAAAGGAGGGAGTTTCCTGCTCAGCCAAAAGGGAGGAAGGAACAGCAAGGAAAGGAAAGAAGGAAGTGGAAGGGAAAAAAGAGAGATTCAAGGAGGAGGTCCCCAATGCATGGCGGTGGGAAGGTAAATAGGCTTTGGCTGGGCTGCTCCTCCCTGGTCCTTCTTTCCTTCCTTCTGCTGGACGTTGGGATCTGATGGCCACACAGGCTTGGCTTCCTGGAAGCCTGGATGTCCCTTCTCGGCCACCGCCTTCTCCTTCCGCGATCACGCCGAAAGACAATCCTCCCCAGCTGGAAGGAAGCAAGAGAGCAAGGGAGGGAGGAAGGAAGGGCGGGGGCAGAAAGGAGAGCAGTGGGCGGGGCTTGGCCCGTCGTGGGCGGGGCTCCGAGGCCATGATCAATGGTTGGTGGGCGGGGCTTGCGGGTGGGGAGAATGAAGAAGGGGCGGGGCTTTAAGGAAAAAAAGATTCCTCAGGTTGGGATTGTGAGTCATCGGACTCCCAAGTTAAAGGGGAAGTTATAAGTACATAGGGTTGTTGTAGGTTTTTTCGGGCTATATGGCCATGTTCTAGAGACATTCTTTTCTGACATTTCACCTGCATCTATGGCAAGCATCCTCAGAGGTAGTGAGGTCTGTTGGAACTAGGAAAAAGGGTTTATATATCTGTAGAATGTCCAGAGTGGGACAAAGAACTCTTGTCTGCTGGAGCTAAGTGTGAATGTTTCAACTGACCACCTTCAACTGACCAAACACGAATCAAGGAACATGAAAGGCACTGCAGACTACTTCAACCAAAGAAATCAGCCATAGCAGATGGTGCGATCGCACCACCTGACATCCGCCGGGAAGTGGCAGCCAATAGTGAAAGGACCAAGGCAGAGACATCTCCAGCTCATCCCCTGTTTGGGTATCAGCCAGCACGTCAACGACTTAAATCCAGACATAGTTTTCTAAGATCTACAGAGACACTCGCTGTAACACCTCAGCAAGCAAGAGTCCAAAAGTGGCAGGCTCAAACCCAGAACCTCAACCAATGGCTGATACCAAATGAGAGACTCCCCCTTGGGCACACAGAAGACTGGGCGACCTGGAAGGCACTGAACAGACTTCGCTCTGGCATCACGAGATGCAGAGCCAACCTTCAGAAATGGGGCTACAAAGTAGAATCCTCGACATGCGAGTGTGGAGAAGAACAAACCACTGACCACCTGCTGCAATGCCACCTGAGCCCTGCCACATGCACAATGGAGGACCTTCTTGCGGCAACACCAGAAGCACTCCAAGTGGCCAGATACTGGTCAAAGGACATTTAATCAACTACCAAACTCACACGTTTTGTATTTTCTCTGTTTGTTTGCTTTGTTCTGTTAGAAATGCAATATAACTGACTGGCTGCCCTGACACGAGAAATAAATCAGCCATATCAGAGCACCTGATGAACCAACCTGGACACAGCATATTATTTGAGAACCCAGAAATGCTGGACCACTCTCACAACCACCATGTCAGGTTACACAGAGAAGCCATTGAAATCCACAAGAAGCATGTGGACAATTTCAACAGAAAGGAGGAAACCATGAAAATGAACAAAATCTGGCTACCAGTATTAAAAAAACTCAAAAATTACAACAGCACAACAACAGAGAGTAAACAATCAGGCACATCAAATCACCTCTCAAAGAAAGATTTCCCCAGGCACTTCCAAGCCATTAAATGCTAATCAAGGTGGTCAGTTGAAACATTCACACCTAGCTCCAGCAGACAAAAGTCCTTTGTCCCACCCTGGTCATTCCACAGATATATAAACCCATTTTCCTAGTTCCAACAGACCTCACTACCTCTGAGGATGCTTGGCATTGATGCAGGCGAAACGTGAGGAGAAAATGCCTCTAGAACATGGCCAAATAGCCTGAAAAACCTACAACAACCCAGTGATTCCGGCCATGAAAGCCTTCGACAATATAAGTACATACATAGAATGAATGGGTTCCAGGGCCTTTCCATACAGCCATATAACCCAGAATATCAAGGCAGGAAATTCCACAATATCTGCTTTGAACCGGGATATATGGCAGTGTGAACTCAGGATAATCCACACAGCTGTATAATCCAGAATATCAAGTTTAAAATCCCACAATATCTTTTTTGAACTGGGATATATGGCAGTGTGGACTCAGTTAACCCAGGGGCCTTCCACACAGCCATATAACCCAGAATATCAATGCAGGAAATCCCACAATATCTGTTTTGAACTGGGATATATGGCACTGTGGACTCAGGTAAACCAGGGGCCTTCCACACAGCCATATAACCCAGAATATCAAGTTTTAAATCCTAAAATATCTGCTTTGAACTGGGATATATGGCAGTGTGGACTCAGATAATCCAGGGGCCCTCCACACAGCCATATAACTCAGAATATCAAGGTAAAATATGCTTTGAACTGGGTTATATGAGTCCACACTGTCATATAACCCTGTTCAATATGGGTTAGCAATAAGCAAAGATGCTACAAGATCTCTTTGCGTATTGCCATTCCAGACTAACATGGTTTTGTCACTGGATTCCAACCCTTTTAGCAGATTAAGCTCTAGAATGAACTATGTAGCCAAATTTGAAAAAAAATATGTTTCTGGTTTGAAAGTATTATTTTACGTGGGGCTGCCCTTGAAGACCGCCCAGGAATTGCATTTGGTGCAAAGATCAGTGGCCAGATTACTGATTGGAGCAATCTACAGGGAGCTGTCAACCCCCCTGTTCAAACCAGTCCACTGGCTGCCAATGAGTTTCCAGTCCCAATTCAAGGTACAGGTAATTACCTACAAAGCCCTAAACGGTTCAGGACCTGCCTATCTTCGCGATCACATCTTCCTCTATGAGCCAACATGAGCCCTAAGATCATCCAGTGAGGTCCTCCTCTCACTTCTGCCTCCATCTCAAGTACGGTTGTTGGGGACAAGGGAGAGGGCCTCCTCGGTGGTGGCCCCCCGGCTCTGGAACACTCTTCCTAGGGAGACCAGACTGGTACCTACCCTGTCCACCTTCCGCAAGAACCTAAAAACATGGATGTTCCGCTGTGCCGTTGACTAGACAGTTCCAAAGAATTGGCCCAATGTTACCTAAGTTGCAGCACTTTAGCATGGCCCTCCGCTCTACAATCCTGACATTTTAATGCCCATGAACATTATCCTCCCAGCCCTGCCTTCTGGATTTTGCACTTTCCCATAGCTCTATCTAGGAATTTGCACATACCCATTGCCTTCTGAACTCAGCACTTTTATTGTTCTGCATGGTATTGATAGTATGTTTTATTGTAATATGTTTTTATCTGGTTTTGTTTTGATACTATCTTATATTGTGTTATGTTTTTAACTTTGTGCTCCCTGGGCTTGTCCCTTTGAAAGCCTCCCTGAGTCCCTTAGGGGAGATTGTTGTTGTTGTTGTTGTTTGAAACACAACAAGATGAGTCCACAGCAAATAAGATCACTCTGCTGGCTTTTGTATTGGATCACACATCGGACACTTCCCAAGTGTCTAGGACTGTGTGATGTATCGGCGAATAATGTGTGAGATCCCAGTAAGGTGGCCTTCTGCAGCTGGCAGATCGTAATGTTGTCGTCACCGTTTGTGTTTAAGTGCAGACCAAGGTTTTTAGGCACTGCACGCAGTGTGCCGATCACCACTGGGACCACCTTTACTGGCTTGTGCCAGAGTCTTTGCAGTTTGATCTTTAAATCTTCATTTAGCTTTTCCAGTTGTTTCTCTTCAATCCTGCTGTCACCTGGGATTGCAATCCATACTTTGTTTTTTAACACAATCGTGAGATCAGGAGTATTTTGCTCCAAAACTCTGAATTCCTAGAAGTCCTAGAGTAGTTTGACGTGTTCATTTTCTGTAACGTTTTCAGGCTTGTGATCCCACCAGTTCTTTGTTGCAGGCAGATGGTATTTGTGGCACAAGTTCCAATTGATCATCTGAGCAATGGTGTTATGCCTCTGCTTATTATTATTATTATTATTATTATTATTATTATTTCCTGTTTAATTGTGCTGTACTTCCTTTGAAAGTAGTTTTCAGTAACTTCATTTTTGTGGCTGCTGTTAAATTGGTTGAAACTCTATGAGGCATTCATTGAAAAACTATAGCCAAATGTGCTGCAGGATGTCCCACAAAAACAAAGTTTTTGAAAATTGATAAACTTTTCCCATGTTTTATGACATAACCCAGGGGTCCTCAAACTAAGGCCCAGGGGCCGGATGTGGCCCTCCAAGGCCATTTACCCGGCCCTCACTCAGGGTCAACCTAAGTATGAAACTACTTGAAAGCACACAATAACAACAACAATCCTATCTCATCAGCCAGAAGCTGGCCCACACTCCCCATTGAAATACTAATAAGTTTATATTTGTTAAAATTGTTCTTAATTTTAATTATTGTATTGTTTTAAATATTTTTTGCACTATAAATAAGGTATGTGCAGTGTGCATAGGAATTCATTAACATTTTTTTCAAATTATAATCTGACCCGCCAACAGTTTGAGGGATTGTGACCCGGCCCTCTGTTTAAAAAGTTTGTGGACCCCTGACATAACCAATTAGGAAATGACATTTCTAACCCAGGAACAAAAATTGTGTTACGCTGATAGTGTTATAGGGCCCTTCCAGACAGGCACTATATACCAAGATGTGATCCCATGATTTCTGTTTATCCCAGGTTATCTGGCAGTGTGGACTCATATAATCCAATTTAAAGCAGAAAACCTGGGATGATATCCTGGGATATTGGGCCTGTCTGGAAGGGCCCATAATCTCTCTGTAAATTCAAAATTAGAGGAAATTACTTTTTTGCTCTGGAGAAGGAGAACTTCGACAGAAACTAGGAGTGCGCTCCTTCCCACTTGTTTCTTTGCAATGCCAAACTAGAGAACTGAGCTCAAATGTGGCTTCCCTTTCAGTAGGGAAGAGCTGCTGTTGTTTTGGTGGGTTGAAATTCAGTCATATGGAAACTGGTCAGAACATAGTTTAGTTTAAGTTTTAATTTCACTTCGAGAGGTGGTTCATGGGCTATTGAATTTGAATTCACTTAAACCAACAGGAGCAAAGATGCTTTGTCCCACATGGGGAGAGATGATGCCTGCTATCCAAGCAGGGATGCCTCTTGGTTTTTCCTTCTTTTCGGGCGCCTTCTTTCCACTTTCCACAGCAGCTGTGCCCATCTGGGTGGCATTTTCCTACCCGCAAGTGGGCCCAACAAGAGAACAATGCAGTTATTTCTTGCAGCGCCGAGGGGGTGGCTTGCAGTTGGCATCTCAACCCTCCGGGAGAGGAATGTGGAACGGATAGATGAGGCAGATGGACAAAGTAAACAGAGCAAGGCCACTGCCAATCTAAACCAGCCTCTCCTCTCGGAGCCATAAAATTGCATTTCGTAATGGGCTGGAGCTGGGGAGATTCCCCCTGGATCATCCCAAAGAGGAGTGGCATCCAGTGGGTAAAATTACAAGCAGCTGGGAGCCAGTTGGCCTTTTCCAAGTCCCTGGGTGGTGCATTTACACTGCGGAACTAACGCAGTTTGACATCACTTTAACTGGCATGGCTCAACACTATGAATACTGGGGTTTGTAGGTCAGTGAGGCCCCAGTATGCTTTGGCAGACCTTGTAAAACTGCAATTCCCAAAATTCAACGGTATTGAGCTATGGCTGTTAAAGTGGTATCAAACTGCACTAATTCTACAGTATGGATCAGGCTTGGGCAAACTTGGGCCCTCCAGGAGTTTTAGATGTCAACTCCGATAATTCCTAACAGCCACAGGCCATTTCCTTTCCCCCTCAGGGAAAGCGGCTGAGGGAGGAAAGGAAGGGGCCTGGGGCTATTAGGGATTGTGAGAGTTGAAGTCCAAAACACCTGGAGGGCCCAAGTTTGCCCATGCCTGGTATGGATACACTCTCTGGCTCGTCTTTATGTATAGTCAAGTCAGAGGGTGCATCTACACTATCGAATTAAAGCAATCTGACACCCCATTTAAATGTCACGGCTCAATGCTATAGGACTGGCATCCTCAAACTGTGGCCCTTCAGCTGTTTGTGCCTCCAACTCCCAGAAGCCCTAACAAACTTGGTCAATTGTCAGGAATTCTGGGAGTTGAAGCCCCAAACAGCTAAACGGCCGCAGTATTTGAATGCCTGCTATAGGATAATGTGAATTGTAGTTTCTCACGACCATTGGCCTTCTTTGTCAAAGAGTGCTCTTGCTGCTTCACCAACCACAACTCTCTTGATTACATAGCATTGAGCCAAGCCATTTAAACCAATGCCAAACTGCATTAATTGGACCATATAGTTATAGGGTGCAATCTAAGACATTTGAATTAGCCTCTGTTTCCTAAGGTTTATTTATTACATTGGCCAACACACATTTGGCGTCTCAAATGTTAGTCCTGTTTCTGGGTATATTTGACCTGTTGATTCCAAAAGTGGCACCAAATTTTTCTTCTATCAGCTTTAGATTTTGAGATACAGAACACATGTCATTTGCCAGTCACCTTCTGGTCATAGAAAACCATAAGTATATTCAAGAAACTAGAGCTGATTTAGTCTATCCAATGCAATTTCCTCCTATCAGCTTCAGTTTTTGAGATACAGAACACATGCCATCTAGCTGTCACCATCTAGCCATAGAAAACCATGATAATGATATCCAAGAAACTAGAGCTGATGCAGTCTATCCAATGCAATTTTCTGCATCAGTGCCCCAAATAACCCCATCAACAGGCCTAAAAACTAAGAAAATTAGGTATGTGCATGTGTTATTATATGTATTTATATCCCACTTTTTCTGTCTCAGGCTGGATCCCAGATGATCTGGGATCAGAAATTGGATTATATGGCAGTGTAGATGGATGATGGATTTATTGCCCCTTCCACACAGCTGAATAAAATCCCACATTATGTGCTTTGAACTGGAATGTATGATAGTGTGGATTCGATAACCCAAGGCCCTTCCACACAGCCATAAAATATCAAGGCAGAAAATCCCACAAGATCTGATTTGAACTGGGTTATCTGAGTCCACACTGTCATATAACCCAGTTCAAAGCAGAAAATGTGAGATTTTATTCAGCTGTATGGAAGGGCCCCCAGTTCAAAGCCTATATTGTGGGATTTTCTGCCTTGATATTCTGGGATATATAGCTGTGTGGAAGGGCCCTACAATGCCATATAATCCAGCTTCTGAATCCCACACGAACCCACTATTCCATTACAATTGTATTATTGTTGATAGTGTTTACATATTGTGTTGAGCACTGATGGGAACATTGCAGGACTGGAAGCTATTGACATGTTTTAACCATTAATAGCGAGGAACAGGAGAAACACAGCAAGGAAGTCAACCAGCATCGGAAAGTGTGTGACAATAATAATAATAATAATAATCATCATCATCATCATCATCTTTATTTATACCCCGCCACCATCTCCCCAAAGGCGACTCGGGGTGGTTAACATGAGGCCAAGCCCAAAGATACAATACAGCAAAATAAAATACAGAATGCAGACAACAAAAAATTACATTAGAATAAAATACATACAGTAGTAAAAGAAAATAAATAAAACAAATTAACACAATATAAAATCGAATAGAATGGGCAGGCCAAATGGATGAGGTAAAACGATAAAAACTGATAAAACCCTGGGAGAGGTAGGAAAGAAAATATGTAATTGAGGGAAGCCTAAAAAGAATGAACAGTGGGGTAGGGTTTCAGTTTAGGGCTGGGGAAAGTGCATCATAGGGGCAACACTATAGAGGGAGCATGCAGAAATGGCATAAATGGTCACTCTCCAAAGGCACATCGGAAGAGCCAAGTTTTCAATTTTTTGAAGGCTGGAAAGGTGGGGGTTTGCCTAATCTCACCAGGTAGTGAGTTCCAAAGTCAGGGGGCCACAGTGGAGATGGCGATTGTGGTATGGATTATTTCATCAGTTTGGCCCAACTTGGCATTCAGGAACTGTAACTCCCTGCGGCTGGTCAGATCAGCTTGAAGGCAGGGGTCTGGGATGCCCTCGACGACACTAGTGCAAAAAAAAAAAAATCCTACTTCCTCAGATGGCGATCACACACCCGATCCAGGGAGAAATTTGAATTTTGGATGATGAAAGGACATGGTGACCAATAAAGTTCAAACTGCAGGATCATCCTGGGCAAATGCTCCCTTACACAGGTCTTAAAGACTACATTTTGCAAACAATGCATTTGCTCACAGAATTAGTTCAAATAAGAGATGCCATAAGTCCGTTTTGCAAATGATGCAATTTGCTCATATTATTTATTTATTTACCTTATTTATATCCAGCCTTTTTCTACCCCGAGGAGGACTCAAGGCAGCTTACAATTGCACCTCTATGGTGCCTTAAAACATACCACATCAGTTAGAACATAAGTTAAACATTAAAGCATAGTAAGTATAATAAAAATATATTTCAATGAATCACGTCATCCAGAGTCATAGTCTAAAGGCCAATCCATAGTCAAATTGCATATATTCCATACTAACATTCATACACTGCTCTATTTTTGAAATGCCTGCTCCCAGAGCCAGGTTTTGACTCTCTATAAACACTAAGAGGGAGAAGGCTGTCCTGATATTGCTAGGGAGGGAGTTCCACAACCGAGGGGCCACCACTGAGAAGGCCCCCACCTACCTCTGTTCATGCCTAGCGTTTATTTTTTAAATTTTAAACTATTACATCTAGCTTGGCCATAGGTTTTTAAATCTTTGTGTGTTATTGTTTATATGTGAGTTATATTAATTGTATTGTTTATATTTTCTTATTGCTTTTTGTTTTTACTGATGTGTTGTCGTGCTTGGCCTCATGTAAGCCGCTCTGAGTCCCTTTGGGGAGATGGTGGCGGGGTATAAATAAAGTATTATTATTATTATTATTATTATTATTATTATTATTGCGTGGGACTGAGAGGAGGGCCTCCCCAGACGATCTTAATCTCCGTGATGGTTCATAGGGGGCAATACGTTCAGACAGGTGAGCTGGGCCGGAAACATTAGTTTACATAAAAGTGCCCAAACCTCCCTTCCTAAGAATCCGTTCTCCCAGCATACGTCGTTCTATGATGTCCACAGAATCTAATTCCAGACATTAACGACCGAGACATGTAAGAACGATACTCTTTTATTTAATAAACAGAATATTATAAAGCTTGTATTAACAAATATACAACAAAAATATTCTGCAACAATTTACATTTCTTTTCTTCATAGGTAAATAAACCCTTCTTTGGATTCATCCCTCAGTTTTGATATCATCTTTAAAGGTTTTCTATTCTTAAGCAACAGAAAAATTACACTTACAAATGAGTGCTTTATGTGTGCATGTATGTAAGAGAGACTATATGAGGCATGGGTAAACTTGGGCCCTCCAGGTGTTTTGGACTCCAACTCCCACAATTCCTAACAGCCTCAGGCGCTTAAGCGGCTGAGGGGGGAAAGGAAGAGGCCTGAGGCTGTTAGGAATTGTGGGAGTTGGAGTCCAAAACACCTGGAGGGCCCAAGTTTGAAACCCATCTTAAGCGAGTTAAGCTTTCAGCCCTATGAATAAATCTTGCCGAGGAAACTCCTTTGTGTCCAGAACTCCTTAAATGACTTGAAGGCACACAATCGCATTGCTGATTTTTTAGAAACTATACATTACTTAGTACAATTTTTTTAAAAAAAAATGGTCAACAAAGAAACCAATTCAAAATGGGAACCGCAAATGACATTGTGGATAGTAATACAGTAGAGCAGAGCTTTCCAAACTGTATCTCGCCACATGTTAGTTAGTGTATCGGCTGCAATGTGTAGTAATTTATTTATTTGCAACATTTGTATCCCGTCCATATCAGCCCGAAGGCGACTCGGGGTGGTGTACAACTTGGCAACAATTAGATGCCATATATAAAAATACATACATAAATAAAAAGCAAAAACATCACAATACATTTAAAAACCATAAAAGCAATCTACATAAATAAAAATGTAATGTTCGTTTGTGGGATTAACAGAACTCAAAAACCACTGAGGGAATTGACACCAAATTTGGACACAATACATCTAACCACCCAATGTATGTCCTTCACTCATAAAAACACTGAAAAACACAGCAGAAGGGACTTAAAAAGCCCCCAAAAGCTAAATGACAAAAAGGTAAATGACAATACAGAAAAAAGGGAAGAAAGAGGGAGGGAACGGGAGAACAAAAATAAAGAAAGAAGGAGGGAGGGAGGGAAAGAAAGAAGGAAAGGGAGAAGGAAGCATGGAAGCAAAGAGAGAAGGAAGGAAGAAAGTAGAAAAGGAAGAAAGGAGAGAAAGAGGGAGGGAAAAAGGGAAGGAAGGAAAGTTAGAGAAGGAATGAAGGAGAGAAGGAAAGAAAAAAGGGAAAGAAAGAAGGAAAGAGGGAGCGAAGGAAGGGGGAAGATGTAGAGAAAGAGGGAGGGAAGGAAAGAGAGAAGGAAGAAAAGAGAGACAGCAGAAGAGAAAGAAAAAGGGGGAAGGAAGGAAAGAGATAGAGAAGGAAGGAAGAAGAGAAGGAAAGATGGGAAGGAAGGAGGGAAAGAAGGTGAGAAAGAGGGAAGGTTGGCCACAGCAACGCGGGTACAGCTAGTGAATAATAAAAATTATAACAACTAGGTCTTCTTGTTCAAATCCTCAACCGTTCTCTCGTCTTAGCCGTTCCAAGTTCATTTTCCAATTTGAGTTTTTCTGGTAATGCTGTGGTTTCAAACGCTTGCTCAAAGAGCCAGGTTTTCACTCTTTTTCAAAAAGTCAGGAAGGAGGCGGCAGATCTAATATCCCTAGGCAGGGAGTTCCACAGCTAGTAAGTGTGTTGTGCATACATTATGAGAAATGAGAGTTTATGTGAAATAAGCAATAAATCATATTATATATATATATATATATATATATATATATATATATATATGAAATATTTTCATGAGATATGTTGTGTCCCCATACATTTCTTTATTACAATTTATGTATGTGTTGTTGAAGGCTTTCATGGCTGGAATCACTGTAAGGTTTTTGCTGTAAGTTTTTTGGGCTGTATGGACATGTTCCAGAAGTATTATCTCCCGGCTTTTCATCCACATCTATGGCAGGCATCCTCAGAGGTTGTGAGGTCTGTTGGAAACTAGGCAAGTAGAGTTTATATATTTGTGGGATGTCCAGGGTGGGAGAAAGAGCTCTTGTCTGTTTGAAGCAAGTGTGAATGTTGCAGTTGGCCATCTTGATTAGCATTGAATAACCTTGCAGCTTCGAAGCCTGGCTGCTTCATGACTGAGGGAATCCTTTGTTGGACAGTGAATAAAGAACAACAGGGAAAATCCAGACAGGAAATCATCAGAGCCAGCTAACACCGCTCAACAAAGGGTTCCCCCAGGCAGGAAGCAGCCAGGCTTTGAAGCTGCAAGGCTATTCAATGCTAATCAAGGTGGGTAATTGCAACATTCACACTGATGGTGCCTGCTGTAGATGTGGGCGAAAAGTCAGGAAATAATGCTTCTGGAACATGGCCATACGACCCAGAAAACTCACAGCATTTATGCATGTGTAGATATATCTTACGAGGGGTTAGTTTAACTTCCAGTTTGCTAGTAAAACTGAATTACTGTGTCGCGAAATGACACGTATAAAAGGTGTGCCACTAACACAAAATGTTTGGAAATCTCTGACCTAGAGATTCCTTGACAAATGTTCTCTCGGATTAATTATTTTTTTAATTATTTGTAGCTTTCCCTTCCATTGGGGTCCTTTGCCCCTAAACCCCAGTGAATGTGAGCTCTCTGGCTGTAAAAGAAATTAAAGTGCAGATACAGTGAAAAGTGCCACTGAAGAATGTAAATACGAGCCTCCAAATAACATTCAGACAGGTACCTTCAACAGCCCTTTTTTGAAGAAGTCAATGTAAAATGTATGTACTAAGGCAATGGTTCTCAACCTGTCCCCAGGTGTTTTGGCCTACAACTCCCAGAAATCCCAGCCAGTTTACCAGCTGTTAGGATTTCTGGGAGTTGAAGGCCAAAACATCTGGGGACCCACAGGTTGAGAAACACTGTACTAAGGAGATAAATGTTATGATTTAGTCCAGAGCTTCTACAAGGACATAAGGAATCAGTACCTGAGTTTCAGGCTCAATCAGCCCAAAAGCTCAGCATGGTAAAAACTGGATGATGCTGGTGTATCCATAGAAAATTTAAGGAAAGAAATCCACTTAGATGAATCATACCACTGACTGGTCAGCAAGGCGGGACAACTTTAGAACTTGGAACACAGCCTGGCCAACTGGTTTTGGGAGGCTAGAAGTATTAAAAGAAGAAGAAGAAGACCAAAATAAACTTTTTAATTAAAATGTTGAGAAGCTTAGAACATCCGGTATCACCTTACAGGTCTGGAGAAAATCACCCTACCAGCAATTCGTATGACTAGCTGGAAAGGTAGCTCCATGTATTCACATGAATGTAGCTGCCCCATTATTATAATTAATGGCAATGGAGGCTACCTCCCCATCCATAGAATCATAGAGTTGGAAGAGACCTCGTGGGCCATCCAGTCCAACCCCTTTCTGCCAAGAAGCAGGAAATCACATTCAAAGCACCCCTGACAGATGGCCCTCCAGCCTTAAAAGCCTCCAAAGAAGGAGCCTCCACCACATTCCAGGGCAGAGAGTTCCATTGCTGAACAGCTCTCACAGTTAGGAAGTTCTCCCTAATGTTCAGGTGGAATCTCCTTTCCTGTAGTTTGAAGCCATTGTTCCACATCCTAATCTCCAGGGCAGCAGAAAAGAAGCCTGCTCCCTCCTCCCTATGACTTCCCCTCACATATTTATACACAGCCATTATGTCTCCTCTCAGTTTTCTCTTCTTCAGGTTAAACATGCTCAGCTCTTTAAACCGCTCCTCATATGGCTTGTTCTCCAGACCCTTGATCCTTTGTGTCGCCCTCCTCTGGACACATTCCAACTTGTAAACATCTCCCTTAAATTTTGGTGCCCAGAATTGGACACAGTGTGATTCCAGGTGTGGTCTGACCAAGGCAGAATAGAGGGGTAGCATGACTCCCCTAGATCTAGATACTATACTCTTATTTATGCAGGCCAAAATCCCATTAGCTTTTTAAGCTGCAGCATCACACTGTGGTAGAGTGGTCCACTCTACCACCATGTGCTTATGACCTTTTTAAAATTTGTGCTTCCAAATATAACTCAGTGATTGATCCATAGCATTTGCCTTATTGACTGGGAAAAGCTGTGACCCTTGAGTCTATATGTAGAACAGTTACTCCTTAAAGAAGATCAAGGCTCACTCTGTACCTTTATCCCCTCTTTAGCTACTGGCATCCTACAATCAGAAACATTCTCTTTTTTTTTTTTTACCTACAACGCCCTGAATTCTGAAGGATTCTATGAGTTATAATCTAATTTTTTTTTAATTCTATCCATGCTAGTCCCACCCATATTGAGCATAAACATCTGTAAAGGAAAGTCATGCATGTGTTCTTGAAGGCTTTCATGGCCAGAATCCCTGTGTTGCTGTAAGTTTTCTGGGCTGTATGGCCATGTTCTAGAAGCATTCTCTCCTGACGTTTCCCCCACATCTATGGCAGTGAGATTTATATATCTGTGGAATGTCCAGGATGGGAGAAAAAAAATCTTGTCTGCTTGAGGCAAGTGTGAATGTCACCATTGGCCAACTTGATTAGCATTGAATGACCTTGCAGCTTCAAAGCCTGGCTGCTTCCTGCCTGGGGGAAACCCACCCAGGATATTCCATAGATAAATAAACCCTTGTTTCCAACAGACCTCACAACCTCTGAAGATGCCTGCCATAGATGTGGGCAAAATATCAGGAGAGAATGCTTCTGGAACATAGTCATCCAGCCCGGAAAACTCACAGCAACCCAAAGTCATGCATTAATTGTAGATTTCCAACCTAACATATCCAGTGAGTGGTTATCTGCTGTAGTTGCTTTGGGTTTTAGTCCGAAGTGTAAAGAGAACCGGGTTCAGCACTCTGGATAGTTCACTTACAGGCTGGGTTGAAGCCCTGATCAGATTTAATGGCCTGTAACATTGGACTATGCATCATATATGATATTAAGCTGGATCTACAAAATGGTTCTTCTTCCCACTCTAACATATTGGTGCACCGCATACATTTAACACATTTCAGCCCCATAAAGCTTCACCTTGAGCAACTACATCCTTCACCGTTCAGTTGCCCTTAATCTGGCTTTGTACACGCACTGGCATTTCATATGTTCCCTCCACCACCTTTCCTGTTTTCATGGAAACCTGCCCACACCCTTGGGACCTTCAGCTTTTCCGGAAAAGGGAGAAGAAGCTGTTGCCACTGGAAGTGCTGGTGCCACGTCGAAATAAAGGAGGGTTCTTGCCTTGTTCTTTGGAAGGAGTCTTTGGCGGATTGGAGACAGGGTGAGCCTTCTCTTCCTGGTGCTTCTGGAGCAACTGCTGGTGAATGATGTACTGAATATCATCCTGTGAGCCAGAAGAAAGGAAAAATAAATAACACTCATTTCCTGGAATCCAATTATTCTAGGACAGTGTTTCTCAACCTGGGGATTGGGACCCCGGGGGGGGGGTGTCACAAGGGGGTACCAAAGGGGTCATCAAAGATCTTCAGAAAACACAGTATTTTCTGTTGGTCATGGGGGTTCTGTATGGGAAGTTTGGCCCAATTCTATCAGTGGTGGGGTTCAGAATGCTCTTTGATTGTAGGTGAACTATAACTCCCAACAGCTACAACTCCCAAATGTCAAGGTCTATTTCCCACAAATTCCACCAGTGTTCAGAATTGGGCATATTGAGTATTCATGCCAAGTTTAATCCAGATCCATCATTGTTCGAGTCCACAGTGCTCTCTGGATGTAGGTGAACTATAACTCCAAAACTCAAGGTCAATGCCCAAAACCCTTCCAGTATTTTCTATTGGTCATGGGAGTTCTGTATGCCAAGTTTGGTCCAATTCCATTGTTGGTGGGAGTTCAGAATGCTCTTTGATTGTAGATGAACTATAAATCCCAGCAACTACAACTCCTAAATGACAAAATCAACCCCCCCCCCCAACCCCATCAGTATTCAGATTTAGGTGTATTGGGTATTTGTGCCAAATTTGGTCCAGTGAATGAAAATACATCCTGCATGTCAGATATTTACATTACGATTCATAACAGTAGCAAAATTACAGTTATGAAGTAGCAACAAAAATAATTTTATGGTTGAGGAACTCTATTAAGGGGTTGTGACATTAGGAAGGTTGAGAACCACTGTTTTAGGAGACTTTTCCTCTTCATTGTCTTCAGGGCTGAAGTTTGACCATACCTGCTTTAGAGGTAAAAAAGGTCCTTTCTGGGGTACTACAATTCCTATAACTTGGGAGTTATAGTTTCCCCCAAATCAATCCTTCTAAGCTCTGCTCAGATAGCTCCAGGAAGAGAGATGGTCCTGGTTCTGTCATGTTGTAAAGCAAACTATATCATTGGTTCTTATTTTGCCTTTGTTTTTAGTTTTCCCTTCAGCTGCCCTGCCTCCTATTTTCATCCAGTCCTGAAGTGCATCTATACTGGAGAGTTAATGCAGTTTGACACCACTTGAACTGCAATGGTTCAATGCTAAGGACTCATGGGTGTTGTAGTAATAAGGCATTTAATGTTTTCCTGTGTCTGTTTATATGGTGCAATCGACTCTGAGTCCCCTTGGGAGAAGAGCTGAATATAAATATATTATTATTATTATTATTATTATTATTATTATTATTATTAGTTTTACAAAGTGTTTGCTTTCTCTGCCCAATAGTACTGGTGCTTCATCAAACTACAAATCCCAGGATTCCATAGCATTGAGCCATGGCAGTTCAAGTGGTGTCAAACTGCATTAGCTGTATCCATGGTTCCCCTTTTATTTTAGGTCCTTGCTCAGAAACAGAATTAATCTCCAAAGTGGCCTTGGAACAAATGGTGAATGCAGGGATGGGATCAGCAATTCTCACGCTCATCCCAGCTGTGTCACTGCCTGAAGCTGGAATATATTAAACAAGACCATGAGCCAAAGCCTCATTTTCCTGGCCATTGGGGATTTCAGAAACTTGGAAGCTGTTACTACTTAAAGGTTTCTTGGAACATCGCTTGGTCCACCCCAACTTACAGAATTCAAAACGAGAAGGACAGCTGGCAATGTTCTCGATAAAATCTCCAGAAATATTTTCTGATGTTTGCTTACTCACTTGCCAAGCTTCCAGCTCCTGGGAAAGTGCCATCTTCTGCCGTATGACCCGCAGCAACTGCTGGCTCAAGGAATCCCGTTCCAGAGAGACTTTGGCCATTTCCAGCTCCATCTCGCCTTTCCTAGCAGGCAGAGGAAATGCAAAGAAATGTAAGCAATGAACATACACACACACACACACACACATATATACACACACACACATGCACACAAACACACATATTAAAGTCAAGCCCATTGCAACAAGACTGAAATGTAAGCATAGATCTACATTGCCATATAATGAAGCTTAACTCCATTGAACTGGATAATATTTTTGGAAAATGGCATTCAAAATATCTACTCCACCTTAAAACATCTTGGTTTAAATCATGCTCTCAAGAGACCAAAAATAAAGTAGTCTTCGTTAAAATAACATAGTTTGTTTACTCACAAACTTCATATATTCAGCATACAGGTACATTACATATCAGTCTAGTTACCGATAAGATTTGAAGTCGTTTATCTGTGTAGATAACACAGGGCATCTTTCTTATGATCAACAGTCCAAAGTTTAAAGCATGGTTTCTCAACCTAAGGGTCGAGACCCATGGGGGGGGGGGGGTCGCAAGGGGATGTCAGAGTGGTCGCCAAAGACCATAAGAAAACACAATATTTTCTGTTGGTTATCGGGGGTGGGAAGTTTGGCTCAATTCTATCATTATTGGGGTTCAGAATGCTCTTTGATTGTAGATGAACTATAAATCCCAGCAACGACAACTCCCAAATATTAAGCTCCATTTTCTCCAAACTCCACCAGTGTTTACATTTGGGCATATTGAGTACTCGTGCCATGTCTGGTCCAGATCTATCATTGTTTGAGTCCACAGTGCTCTCTGGATGCAGGTAAACTACAACTCCAAAATGCAAGGTCAATGCCCTCCAAACCCTTCCAGTGTTTTCTGTTGGTCATGGGAGTTCTGTGTGCCAAGTTTGGTTCAATTCCATTGTTGAAGGAGTTCAGAATGCTCTTTGATTGTAGGTTAACTATAAATCCCAGCAACGACAATTCCCAAGTGACAAAATCAACCCCCTCTCCAACCCCACTAGTATTCAAATTTGAGTGTATCAGGTATTTGTGCCAAATTTGGTCTAGTGAATGAAAAGACATCCTGCATATCAGATAATTTACATTACAATTCATAACAGTAGCAAAATTACAGTTATGAAGTAGCAACAAAAATAATTTTATGGTTGAGGGTCACCACAACATGAGGAACTGTTTTAAGGGGTTATGGCATTAGGAAGGTTGAGAACTACTGGTCTAAAGCATCTCTCTGTTCTGAGAGTCTAATGAAGTCTTTTTAGTCTGAAAGTCTAATGGTGTCTCTAAAGCATTCTGTTTCTACAGACTTCTAAAATGGAGTCTGAGTCTGAATAGTCCCAGATCAGATCACATGGTCTGCAGCCCTTCCCACAACACAGAGTTAAGGAAAACTGCATACCAATACACACACATACAATACAGCAAGCAATCTGAATTATATACATAACAAATAACTAGTATAGGAGGCTTGTAGAAGGTTGCTATTTCTAACATATACGGCAGTGTAGATTCATATAATCCAGTTCAATGCAGTTAAATGGCAATGTAGCTCCAGCCTAAGGCAACAGGACATGCTACTGGCCCCATTTACATTGCCATAGAATGCAGTTTGAAGCTGGTCACTGTAGATTCATGTAATGCAACTCAATAATTATCATCATCATCATCATCATCACCATCATCAAAACACCACCAACAACAACAATTTTAATTTACACCCTGCCCTATCTCCCCAAGGGGACTCAGGGTGGCTTACAACAATATAAAACACAGTGGCAAACATTCAATTCTAGTGAAATATATAACAAATTTTAAATAACCAGCTTAAATAAACATTACATAATACAATCAACACATTTAACATACTGGTTTTAAACCACTTCATTGGATGTGTTGCAATAGCAGATTCCCAGATTAGTTTAGTGTTTAAACCTTATTTTATTTTTCTGGTTATTTAATATTTAATGTTTATTTTATTTACATGAAATTTGTCTTTGCTGTTTTAATGTAGCACAAATCCTATGTAAAATCACACTACCTATTTTTGACATTAATATTGAAATCTGAAAATCTTAAAATCCGACTAAAATACCTGGGGTTAAGATGGTGTACAGCAGATTAACAAAGGCAGATGTTCAACAACAAAGCAGGATGCATACCAGTGTAATTAAACGCTGGCCATATAATGCCATTTCAAACTGTATTACATAGCAGTGGAGATCTAGCCTCAGTTTGCAGCTAGAAAAAGCAAAGTGAGGACAAGAGAGGAGAAAGAACTGGGACATTTCAGAAGCTGTTGGGATGACTCAGAAGTAATTGGGACTGTTCCTTGCTTGTTTGGAGAGAGGAATGTGTTGGCAGACTTACTATTATTATCTGTTATAGTCATTTAAAAGAGGAAGCTGTCAATGTCTCTCCCAGCATATTCTAAAATACATGTTAGACTAGAAGGTGCCACAAATATTCACTTTGTTGTGCAAACTATTTATAGATCTAACAGCAGGTTTAGATCTTCCTTCCGTCCATTCTTGCAATACATTTGCAAAATAGAGGTGCAGGGGGAATGTGACAGCACTTTTAAGACTAATAGGGGCTTTCATGGATATAGCCCCACTTGTTCGGCTGCAGAACATACCGTAATTATATTCAAAGTCTCAAGTTATAAAGCATATTTACAAAGTTTATTTATACAGTCATGGACCCATATAATGCAAATCAACTTTATTATATTGTATTGAACTGCATTATATGGGTCTACATATTATATGGGTCTACATTGACCATATGATCTAGTTCCAAATGGCAATATAGATCTAGTCTGGTTTATTTATCGTGTCAGAAGCAAACCAAACAGTTGTATTGCATTAAAAAAAAGAAAAACAGACAGACAGACAAACAGACAAAACACAAAGTTTGCAAACTTGGTATTTGATTAAATGTCCTTTGACCAGTAGATTGTATTTTAATGTATTTTATGTATTAGTACACTATGTGAAGTGATATTTTAAACTATTGTTTATGAATCTCTTGTTGTGAACCGGCCTGAGTCCCTCTGCGGAGATTGAGAAGACTGGTATATAAAAGTTCTAAATAATAATAATAATAATAATAATAATAATAATAATAGCTGGCCACTTGAAATGCCTCTGGTGTTGCTAGTGTGGTGGCAGTGCCCAGTTGGTGTTGACAAAGAACTGCATGCAGTTCCCATTATGACCTGAAGATGTCACTCTTTCATGGTTTAGGCATAAACATTCTTCCCTATGCTGAGGATGCATCCACATTGCTCGGTTAATGCAGTTTGACAACACTTTAACTGCCATGGCTCAATGTTATGGAATGCTTGGAGTTGAAGTTGTATAAGGTATTCAACTGTCTCAGCTAAAGAATGCTGCTGCCTCACCAAACTACAACTCCAAGCATTGCAGATTGGCAGTTAAAGCAGTCCCAATCTGCATTCATTTCACAGTGAAGATGCAAACCATGTCTGGAGCCCCCGGTGGCACAGCAGGTTAAACCACTGAGCTTGTTGACCGAAAGGTTACAGTTTGAATCTGGGGAGTGGGGTGAGCTCCTGTTGTTAGCCCCAGCTTCTGCCAATCTTGAAAACATGCGAAAATGCAAATGTGAGTAGATCAATAGATACCACTTTGGCCGGAAGGTAACTGCACTCCACGCAGCCATGCTGGACACATAATCTTGGAGGAGTCTATGAACAACACTGGCTCTTCGGCTTAGGAATGGAGATGAGCTTCAATCCCCAGAGTCAGACACAACTAATGTCAAGGGGAAACCTCTACCTTTACTTTTAGATATAAATGTGCATCAACTGTTTTTAGAAGAGTGCAAAAGTTGGCTCATATTGGACTCTCTTCATAGTCGTGGGTGCTATCCATGATGCTGTGCTTTTCCCCTACTAACACAAATACCAGTGATAGATGTCTGTTGACATTGATATCATGCTTAAGCACTCATGTGTAAAAATAATAGATTGAAAAGGAATGCAGGGATGTCTCACTTTATGATAGCCTCATCCCGTTCTGCTATGGCTAATTTCAAAGCCTCATCCCGGTTGCTCTCTTGGTACAGACGCCTCTGGTTCTCGATTTCAGACTTTAAATTGAAGAGTTCCACGTACTGCAACGTAATCTAGACAACGGAATGAGAAGAAGAAAAGATATTTCAAGAAAAAAATCATGCTATGCTACTTTTTACATTTTATGGCTGTGTATACGTTTACACAAAACACACACGCAACCATCACATTTAAAAAAACAAATATACAACAACTACCAATAACCAATCAATATTACATCTATGGAGAAATGAAAAATAAATGTAACATTTATAACACATATGAACAATAAAAAATTAAAACTATACACAGCAGTAAAAACAATAACATACTGAACATATAATATGAAAAATAACATATATCATAGCCAAAATCACATTACTTATATAGTAAGAAAATAAATAAATATCCAGAATGTATGGTATATAACAGGTCTGGGCAAACTTGAGTCCTCCAGGTGTTTTGGACTTCAATCCCCACAATTCCTAACAGCCTCAGGCCCCTTCCTTTATTGTTATTTTATGACTATGTTATACTTTTTTTTCTATGTAATTTTGATGATGTTGTTTGTTGTTTATGCTTTGCTTCTATTTTGCTGTAATATGTTGTCCGGGCTTGGCCCCCTGTAAGCCGCTCCAAGTCCCCACTGGGGAGATGGTGGTGGGGTATAAATAAAGTTTATTAATATTATTATTATTTTCCCCCTCAGCCACTTAAGGTGGAAAAGGAAAGGATGTGAGGTTTTTAAGAATTGTGGGAGTTGAAGTCCAAAACACCTGGAGGGCCCAAGTTTGCCCATACCTGGTATATAACAACTTTTTTTGAGAAACTGCAAGTTGATTCTGGTGTAAGCAAATTGGCCATCTGCTGACAGAGGGTGCTCAACATACTCTCCCCGGATTCGAACCACTGACCTATCAGTCAGCAGTCCTGCCAGCACAAGGGTTTAATCAATTGCACCCTAGGGGGCAATATAACACTTATGAATAGGTTCTTTCTAAACAAGCTACCTCCTGTTGTAATCATGTTCCTATATAAACACTGCGTAGGCGATAATGCCAGATAGATTAAGTAGCTCAAAGGAAATTCTGAAGCAATACATTTACATAAATTTAAAGAGACATAACTCCATGCTACCTTTCTTGCTTTACCTAGGACAGTGGTTCTCAACCTGTGGATCCCCAGGTGTTTTGGCCTACAACTCCCAGAAATCCCAGCCACTTTACCAGCTGTAAGGATTTCTGGGAGTTGAAGGCCAAAACATCTGGGGACCCAGAGGTTGAGAACCACTGACTAGGACATTGGTTCCCAACCTGTGGTCCGTGAACCACCAGTGGTACGCAAGAAGAAAATAGGGTCTTGTCAAAGGCTTTCATGGCTGGAATCACTGGGTTGTTGTAGGTTTTTCGGGCTATATGACCATATGAACAATAGGTTTTTCGTGCTATATGACCATGTTCTAGAAGCATTCTCTCCTGATGTTTTGCCTGCATCTATGGCAAGCATCCTCAGAGGTTGTGAGGACCTCACAACCTCTGAGGATGCTTGCCATAGATGCAGGCAAAACATCAGGTGGGAATGCTTCTAGAACATGGTCATATAGCCCGAAAAACCTACAACAACCCAGAAAATAGGGTCCGCAGCCTCATCATTACTACACTGTTGCCTCGAAACCACGCAGCAACAAGAGTGACTGGTCTCACAAAACACTCTTATAGTGCTGAGGCAACAGTGCTGATGTTGGGAGGGGAGAGGTTGACTACCCACAAAAGATTACTACTACAACATTGGCTCTAGATTATTAAATATTGTTTTCTATGGGTGAGCAGATGGCGACTACCGGATGGCATATGTTCTGTATCAGAAACTAGAGGTAATGTGGTCTATCCAATGCAATTTTCTGAATCAGCACACCAAATAACCAAACTGAATCTAAAGTTGACCGAAAACAGATTCATAACCCTTTTGGTTCTAATGTTGGAAAGTGGGCCCTGGTCAAAGTGATCCCTGGTCAAAAAAAAGGTTGGGAACCACAGACCTAGGAAGAAGAGTGCACCCTACCTGATCCTGGAGTTTCATGATCTCTGTTTCTTTCTGCCTCAATATATCTTGTTCCTGTTGCGACAAGGCTGAGACCCTTTTCATGTATTCTGCTTCTTCTTCCTCTGATCTCCGATGTGACGCAGGAGCCGTGGAAGGAGGACCAGGCTTCCCGGTGCCATTGGTCAGAAGCTAAAACAAAGCATAAGGGACATATTTTCATGGCGATCCCTTACATAAATCAGGTTGAGTATCCCTTATTTGAAATCCCCAGGATCCAAAAGTTTTGGGGGGGGTTTTTTTGCTAATAAGAAGTAACTAGTATATATACCTGGTGTTACCCAGGTGTCAAACGGGGGTAAGAGCTTGCTTTCTCCCTTCTGCAGCTCTGAAAAGGCCTACCTCATGTCTTTTGGGAAAATGGTACCTTAACCTTTTGGAAAATGTGAATCTCCATAACCATTTGGGAAATGGGATTCATAACCTTTTTGGAAAACCAATGATCAAAGGAAAGGTATGACCTTGTTAGAAGTCATAACCTTTTGAAAAGTGATGTTCACCAGCATTCATGCTTAGCAACTAGGTCTTTCAGCTGTTAAACTGATGTACCTAGGTATGTCTTTGAACTGTCAGGGACAAAGACATGCCAATGCACAAAAACTTATATTCAGCAGACTTTCAGAAGTGTTCCTTTAGTTGCCCAAAAAACATCTACTCTCTCTTAAAATAGATTGGCTTTTAAAATCATTTATTTATTTATTTATTCGTGGTATTTGTGTACTGCCATTCTCAACCCTGAAGGTGACTCAGGGCAGTTCACAGTGTTGGCAACAATTAAATGCCATTGATAAAAAAAACAGTATAAAACATCAAAATTGACCCTCCCATGATAAAACATTAAACATTATTAAACACATAATACAAAATAACATCACATATCACACAAAGACATAGCCATTGTCCATAAACAGTCCTGGGTGACTGCACTTTCAACTTTCACTTTAAATATTCCTATTATGGGCCTGACATTTAGTTCCACAGCCAGGTCTTTAGCCGTCTCCTAAAGGTCAGGAGGGAGGGGGCCAACCTGATCTCACTCAAGAGGGAGTTCCACAGCCATGGGGCCACCACCGAGAAGACTCTGTCCCTCATCCCCATAAGCCACACCTGAGAGGTCAGAGGGACCGAGAGCAGGACCTTCTCAGAAGATCTTAATCTACAAACTGGTTCATATAGGGAGATGCATTTGGACAGACAAGTTGGACCAGAGCTGTTTAAGGCTTTATAGGTTAAAGCCAGCACTTTGAATCATGTTCGGTAATTAGTAGGCAACCGGTGAAGTTGCTGCAACAGGAGGGTTGTATGCTCCCTGTGCGATGCCCCAGTTAAAAACATGGCTGCAGCGCGTTGGACTATTTGCAGCTTCTGAACAGTCTTTGAAGGCCACCCCACGTAGAGGGCAATGTCGTAATCTAAACAGGATGTAACAAGAACATGGACTATTGTGACTAAGTCAGACTTCCCAAGGTATGGGTGCAGTTGGCTTTCAAGAGACAAAATAAACAGTCTTCTTTAAAAGTAACAAGAGTTAGTTTACTTTCAAAACTTCATGTATACAGCATACAAACACTTTGCTTATGAATCCAGTTATAATAAGATTTTAAGTAGTTTCTCTGTATAGGTAACACAGGGCATCTTCCTTAGAAACAATAGTCCATAGTCTAATGGAGTTTTTAAGCTTATATCTTACTGAAGTCTAAACTGTATAACTGTACTCACTGCTTCTGATGCAAACACACACTTTTCTACATGGCTTCTCAAAGCAAACACTGATCTAAAATTGAGTCTCAAGTCCTGAACACATCCAGATCTGATCACATGGTCTGTAGCCCCTCCCACAACAAAGAGATTAGGTAAAATTGCAAACCAAAACACACATACAATACAGTAAGCAATTATATACATAACAAATAACTAGTGGAGGCTTGAGGAGGTTGCTATTTCCAACAATATCTACAGCAGGGTAACTCTCCAGCGACTCGCTTTGGGCAGGGTCTCTTTGTGGCTCTTTCTTTCCTTCCTCATTTTTTCTTATACACCTTCTCTTTCTTTCTTTCTTTCTTTCTTTCTTTCTCTCTCTCTCTCTCTCTCTCTTTTCTCCCTTTCTTTCTCTTCTTTTCATTCCCTCTGCCCATCCCTTTCCCTTTCTTTTCCTTTCTTTCCCCCCTCCTTTTTTCTTTCTTCCCCTCCCGTTCCGTCCCTTTTTCCTTCCTTTCTTTCCAACAACTACTATGTTACACGATTTTTGTTCCTGGGCTATAAATGTCATTTCCTAATTGGCTGTATCATAAAAACATGAAAAACAGATTGACACACACTTTGTAGGGTTCTTCTGACACTGAGAAATGTGTCTCTGGGACATACAAGTGAGCTTTATGCCACAACCCAGTCCTGGCATACCTTAAAAGCTTGCCCAGGTGCACCGGGGGCATCCTCCAAACTATTATTAATCTCAGACTGGATGGAGGTGACCGAAGTGTCCAAATCGTGGAGATGGATCTCTTCTTTCATCTCCTTGACTTGATGCTGCAATCGACGATTGGAGACCCGAAGCTCCTCCGCCTCCACTTCTACCTGCTGCAGCTTTGGATGAGAAATTAGTTTGTTATGACAAATGGAAATAATGTGGGAAATGGTTCCTTCATGGAAAGCAGTTCCACAATCCCTTCTTCCTCATTCTTTGTTGAACCGACTCATGTGTTCCTTGTTTTTCTACATTTACTCACTCCCAAATACTTCCAGTTTAAAACTCCCATAATATGAATATTTAGTAGTTATGTTAATATATACCCGTAGTTCCTTCTCGTGGCTCTCTTTGCGGAGAAGGAGGAGATTGTCATGGAGCGTGTCCACCAAAGCCTGGATCGAATCGTTCTCTTCCCGGAGATGCTGGGTCTGTTTCTCCAGATCTTGCTTCCGCTCTTGTAACATAAGATTCTGGGGAAGAAGTGGGCAGGAAAACCAATGTTCAACTTGCTACCAAGAGAGATCCTTGAACACTTACTCCTGCTCAACTGTCAACTGGTTGCAACTCTATATAGAAGGACCATGTCCTATTATGGGGTCAGCACAAGACTTTCCAGCAGAAAATCTAAAAAATCCACCCCTTATTTGGCATTGGCATTGGCTGCTTGTTATGCTTCAGTGGCACATCCAATATGACATCTCATGAGACATCCAACTCACTCATCCTATTCGGAATAAGATGAGGATGTTGGGAAGTTACCTCTCATGGTTTCCATTGCAGTAGGGTTCTGAGTTCATTATGTGTTATACAGTCAGCCCTCCTCATTCACTGGGGCAAGGGTTTCAACTGCCCCTTCTTTCCAGCGAAAGTAAATAATATAAATGTAAATTTATTTATTTAATTATTTTCAAATTAACAGGACATTTCTCAAGGAACCTGCACTATAAGTTACTATAACATCGCACTGGAAGATCTGCAGATTCCTAGAGAAGTGTTCTCCCTAAAAATTTCTAGGAGTAGATTTAACCCAGTTTGATTGCAGGAGAACTATACATCCCAGGACCGACAACTGTTATAAACTATGATGAATTCTCCCCAAACCTCTCTAGCATGTTCAGTTGCTGATCAATTCCTCTGTTTGCTGTGTGCCATAGAAAAAAATAGGAAAGGGTTAAGGGAGAGGCAGTGGGCAGGGCCATGCAAATTCCACACCAATGGAGAGAGTAAGAAACATTGGGATGTCAGTGGTGGAGGAAAAATAGAAAATCTTGGATGAAATGGTCCCAGTATGAAAGCCTTCACTTGGGTGGTGGGCAGTATGGTGTTTGTGGAGGACATTGGCAGGGCTCTTGGACATGTTCGTGGCGCTCACTATAACCTGCAATGTCACTGGAGGCAAGGCCATTGCTGTCTCCTGAGCAGTGGGAGCTATAGCTGTTTGTGGAGGCAGGAGCATGTCTGTGTAAGTGTACAGTCCAGCCACAAGCACACATATATTTTTTTTCATTTTTATTATGTGGATGGATGGATGGATGGATGGATGGATGGATGGATAGATGGATGGATAGACGGATGGATAGACGGATAGACGGATAGATGGACAGATAGATGGACAGATAGATGGACAGATAGATGGACAGATAGATAGATAGATAGATAGATAGATAGATAGATAGATAGATAGATAGCATTACACTGGACAACACACATTTTGGTGCTCCAAAGTTTAGACCTGTTTCTGGGTATATTTGACCTACTGATTCCAAAAATGATACCAGTTCTCCTTTATCAGCTTAAGTTTTTGAGATACAGAAAATATGCCATCTTCTAGTCACTATCTGTTTGCCCACTGAAAACCATGATAAACATATCTAAGAAACTAGAGCGAATGCAGTCTATCCACTGCGATTATCTGAATGAGCACCTCAAATAATTCCAAGAACAGTCCTAAAAACCAAGGCACCAAGAAATTTATTTTTGTTGTGTTGTTATTCCTCCAGAGTCACATTTTAATTATATATTATATTTATATAATTTTATATAATTATTATATATTTTATATTACATGTAATAAAAAGGTAAAGGTTTCCCCCTGACATGAAGTACTATACCATTATACGGTAATATTATTAGTAATATTACATGTAATAGTACTAATAATATTACAGTATAATGATATAGTATAATATAGTAATACGTAATATTGATTAATAATAATAATAATAATAATAATCTTTATTTATACCCCGTCACTATCTCCCCAAGGGGACTCAGGACGGCTTACATGATGCCAAGCCCAACAATTACAACAAAGCAAATACACAACATAAAAATGCAGCAATAAAATATAATGACAATAATGCAAAAAAACAATACAAATTAAACACACAATGCAATATAAAACCATAATAATTGGACACAATGGACAAGGCCATTTGCAAAGACTAACAGGTTTAAAAATTCTGGGTGAGATGAGCAATGTAGTGTATCTGGAAGGAGGTTCAGATGGGATGAAAAAATGGGGTTTAATTGCACTAGACTAGAGGATGAAATAAAGTGCATCTGAGGGCATTTTATGCAGGGTTTGGTCAAGGATGGGGAATTGCTGTTCATTCATTGAAGGCACGCTGGAACTGCCAGGTTTTTAGGCTCTCCCTGAAGACTGCCAGGGTGGGGGCTTGTCTAATTTCTCCGGGGAGCAAATTCCAGAGCCGAGGGGCCACCACAGAGAAGGACCTCTCCCTCGTTCGTACAAGTCGCACTTGCGACGGGGGTGGGAGCGAGAGAAGGGCCTCTCTGGAAGATGAAAGGGATTGTGTAGGTTCGTAGAGGGAAATGATATTGTGCTATGCTAATAATATTATATTGTGTGTGTGTGTGTGTGTTGTGTGTTGTGTGTGTGTGTGTATATATATATGCCGCTCTGAGTCCCCTTTGGGCTAAGTAAATAAATAAACACATGTATAAATAAATAAATATTAAGAGACAATGCCTCCTAGAAGGGATTAGAGCAAAATGTCACCTCCCTCACCCGTTGGGCACCTCCAGGTGTAAGGACTGAGTAGCAGAACAAAGATCACTTCTCTCACCTCTGCGTGCAGGCTTTGCGTTCGGGCAGCATGTTCGGTGCTGCTAAGTGCCAAAGTCCGATGCTCCCCACGCAATAGCGTCAGTTCTTCCTGTATCCGCTGTTCGTGATGGGCAAGCTGGCAAGAGTGGCAGACAGATTTATGGAATTAAAATGTATATCTCACTTTTTCCTCCAGCTGTTAGGAATTGTGGGAGTTGAAGTCCAAAACACCTGGAGGGCCAACGTTTGCCCATGCCTGAACTAGATATAAAAAAGATCAATTTGGGGAGTATGAAACAGCTATATTGCATTATTATCATGCTCAGCTTTGACATGGCCAGGGTCCAAGGATGGCAGAGACTATAGTCTGAGACTATCAGATGAGAGGATATCTCTTTAGGAACTTTGCACTTTTTGCAGGCTTGTCTTATATGGCTTGTCTTATATGAACTCATTATTTTCTCCTCCTCCTCCTCCTCCTCCTCCTCCTCCTCCTCCTCCTCCTCCTCCTCCTCCTCCTCCTCCTCCTCCTGGTTTGTTTCTGGCATTCCTGGAAACCTGCCAGTCTGGTCAGTGCTGATGCTGTAACAACAATGTGGCGTGACCTCACTCCATGCTTTGTTTGGCTTTAAAATGCCTTCCTTGTTCTCTAATGGAACTTCCAGCATTGCTCAGCTCACCTACTGTCCGCACCCGCTTCTGTGTAAGTTGCGGTGAACTGGCATTTGCATGGCATTAAGAAGCAGCTGTACAAAGGCTCAGTCAGATCATTGGTCTGTGTAGCCTAGGCTTAGGATAGATGCAGAACCTATGGCTGAATGGATCACTTCCATCCAGGATAGATAATGGCAAGGGATAATGGGAGTTATAGTCCAGCAAGAGGGCCAGTGTGATGTAGTGGTTGGAATGTTGGACTATGGCCCAGTCCTCATTGCTATATAAAATCCAGATTATCTGCTTTGAACTGGATTATATGGCAATGTAGACTCATACAATCCAGTTCAAAGCAGATAATCTGGTATTGTCAAAGGCTTTCATGGCCGGAATCACTGGGTTGTTGTAGGTTTTTTCGGGCTATATGGCCATGGTCTAGAGACATTCCCTCCTGACGTTTTGCCTGCATCTAAAAGTTTGCTCCAGGCACTGTCAGGCCATTATATGCTAATCAAGGTGATCAGTTGAAATATTCACACTTAGCTCCAGCAGACAAGAGTCCTTTGTCTCACTCTGGTTATTCCACAGATATATAAACCCTTTTCCCTAGTTCCAACAGACCTCACTACCTCTGAGGATGCTTGCCATAGATGCAGGTGAAACGTCAAGAGAGAATGCCTCTAGACCATGGCCATATAGCCCGAAAAAACCTACAACAACCCAGATAATCTGGATTATATGGCAGTGTAAATCCAGTCTATGACTCTGGAGACCAGGGTTCGATATCCATGGAAACCACTGGGCAACCTTGTTAGAGCATGTAAAAATCAGTTGGTGAATGTGTTAACTGAAAATGCAATGCACAAAGCTGATTGGTTGGGCTACACCAGAGAAGCTAGCTGAGCCTGGGAGTTTTGGCAACAGTTACATGTTTAGTTTTTCTGTGCAGACGGTTGGTTTGTATTTCTGCTTCTGGGCTGCTGGAAGAAGATCCTTCACATGGACACCTAAAAGGACGTTGTGTGAGTCAATGCAACTGTTCACATGACTGCATATATTTTGCTCTGCATAACAAAGAATGAACACCTTATTCTTTACTGATGATCTGCATGGCATATCTTTTCTCTAACAAGACAGTATGTGGATTGGTAAAGATGTAAACTATGCGTGATTTTCATTCCGCCACAAACCTTGGGCAAGTCACAGCCTCAGAGCAAGGCAATGTTAAATGCCCTCTGAACAAATCTTGCCTAGAAACCCTTTGGCTAGGTTCATCATAAGTCAGGAATGACTTGAAGGTAACACAATAACAGTGATCCACAAATACTAGAAGGACTACCAATTCCCACTCCTTTGACCTACTTATTTGCAGTTCCTGGTGTGTTTCCCAGCTTGATATTTTGAGATGCCCGTGGTTGAATCTGGGATGCCATGGAAGCACATGCTTTGCCACCAAGCTGAAGCTGTGCCATTAGCGTGATAATAATCTGGGTGGTGTGTACTTTGCGTATGTGCAGATATGCATGCATACAAATACTGTTCCAGGAAAATATTAGACCAAGGGAGGGGAATGCATTGCTCAACTTCATCTTCTGTGCTAGTTTCAGGTTTCAAAATGTTCACAGCTTCTTTTAAGAGACAGGGAGAGAGAAGAAAGGAACGAAATTATAGTGTCCCTTAAACTGATACACACCAATATCCCACTTAGAAAAAACAAACTGTTGCAGGCAATCTTTCTGAAGGTTGATTAGGGAATGGACCAAGCTTCTTAAATGGTAGCCCAGAGGCCCATCTACACTGACTATTGTTGGAGCGGGTAAAAATCAGTTAGTGTGTGTTAACTGAAAATGCAAAGCATGAAATGATTGGTTGGGCCATGCCCAAAAGGCTAGATGAGCCTGGGACAACAGGCTCATCTAACTTTCGACAACAGTTACATTTTTAGGCTTTAGCTGTGCAGGAGCTTGAAAAGAGAGATTTGCTCCTGGACTGCTGGTGGATTTGCTTCTGGGCTGCACGGACACTCAAGGACCATTTGAATATCTCTAAAAAGGACATTGTGTGAGTATATGCAATTGTTCACATGATTGTATATATGTTGCTCTGCATTACAAAGAGTAAACTTCTTGTTCTTTATTGATCATGTGCATGGCACATCTTTTCTCTGGCAAGACAGTGTGTGGACTGGTCAAACGTGAACTACGCATGATTTTCATTCCACTACAATCATCTCATGCATTTTGAAGCTAGCTTCAAACTGCAGTATCCAGGCAATTAATTCCCACAGAAGAGTGCAAAACAAAGCCCATAATGTGCACCAGTGCTCTGTGGTTCATATAATCTCCATCCTGGCCCCAAAATGGTTTCAGGACTTCCTACGTGATCATCTGCAGAGCAAAACTGCTTTAATTTAATACCGGTTTGAATCTGCATTAAATGGTCAGTGTAGATGGGGCCCAGATCTCACTTATTAATTAATTGATTGATTGATTAATTTGTGACATTTATATACCACCCTTCTCACCCCAAAGGCCTTACAAGTTATATGTAAATACAATGTATCATATTATTAGCATAGCACAATATTAGTACCATACATTCCTATATTGTACTATACCACTATACTGTAATATTAGTAATGCATGTAATATGTATTACATGTAATATGAAATATATAATTATTATATTGTATAATTAGTAGTAGTATTATATTGTATTACATTATAATGTTATCAACTAGCCGTCCCCTGCCACACATTGCTGTGGCCCAGTCTGTGTATATGTGTTTTGTGTGTGTATATGTGTGTGTATATATATGTATGTTTGCATATATATATATGGTTTTGTGCATGCGTTGTTATGTATTTTTTATTATTTTTTGGCTTTTTACGCCTCTTTTGCTGTGATTTTGACTGCTTTTATGAGTGATGGTCACTCGTTGGCCTGATAGGTGTATTGTGTCCAAAATAGGTGTCAATTCGTCCAGTGGTTTTTGAGTTATGTTAATCCCACAAATGAACATTACATTTTTATTTATATAGATATTATATGTGTATACAATATATTCACTTCATTCACAACATCATGCAAGTCCCAAACCATACTGAAACATATCCAGCTTTGGCAGAGCTTGGGAAACGTATTTTGGAGGGGCTACAACTCCCAGAATCCTTGTCCCAGTACAGTCACACTGAACTGGTAAACAAAGCTTAAAGGTAACTTTCCATATATTTTTGTTATATAATTGATGCCTCTTCTCCCACTAACAATCAAGCCCAGCACCAAAGGAATTGCCATCATAAATGTGAACATCTCTCCTTTTAAACCAAGGAGGACTCTTTGACCTTTATAGGGTGGCAAGAGCAATTCAGCTCAGTTCAACGGGTACAGTATATGCCAGCATGAAACAGTAATAGAACAAAGAGCTTCATCTGTTGAACTGCTACCCTACTCTGTGGAAGACACAGGCTAGGTCCACCTGGACATGCTCTCAACCCCTTGCTGCCCAGACTCAAGCAAGCTGCACTAGCGCCCACCTGACTGAGTTGCTCCACCAGGCGCTGGTTCTGCTCTGAAAGGTCCAGGACAGCCTGAGAGCTTTCCCGGCTGGTGTCCTGCTGTTCCAGACGCTGCTGACCCAATCGGTCTCGGGCGGCCGCCAAGTCTGCCTCCAGCTCTGCAACGCGAGTCTCAAATTCGGCCCGACCCGACTCGAGGTGCCGACGGAGTTCATGCTTCTCTTGTTCTAGACGCTGGGAGAGACCAGAGTGAAGATGAGAAGAACTAGATGATGATAAAAAGCAGCTAGTATAAAACAAGAATCAAAATGGTGTGCTATGAGCCATGCGATCCAGTCTCTCTTCTGCTAGGAATTCATTACCATATTTCTAAATTGTAATCACTAAACTTGGTGTCATCCAGTGTAGTTTAATGAGACAGCAGTTTACAGTATTTATATTCTGCCTTTCTCACCCCGCAGGGGACTCAGGGCGGATCACAATGCACATATACATGGCAAACATTCAATGCCATAGACACACAACATATATATTCAGATACACAGAGGCTATTTCACTTTTCAGCTTCATGAGTGTATGCTTTGAATTACGGCCACCGGGGGAGCTATCGCTTCACCGTCCACTTGTGATACCAATGGAGTACTTCTCATTCTTTTGCACACTGCTGGAGAATGTTATGGTGTTGAAAATTAGTTAAATTAGCCTCCCCACATAAGTGGTACCTAAGTTTCCTGCGTGACCGATGCAACTGTCTTTCGGGCTGCAAAGGTCGACAGCAAGCTAGACAAATTACTCTGATTTGGGCTGGCTTGGAACTCATTACGTTTAGGTCAGTAGTTATTTTAATGCAGCTCACTTCCAACCAGCTGTAATCAACTCTGTAAAAGTCAAACCTACAAATGTGGAAAGCTGACTATTCACTGAAAAGCAGGTGCTTGAGGAAAACTGTTATATACACAACAACTGGGATGTCTGAACAAGGCAAAGTAATTTCATGTTCCTGACAGGCAGCATTAGGCTCACATATACATGGCAAACAACCAATGCCATAGACACACAACATATATAGACAGACACACAGAGGCTATTTAACAAAGGGTATGCTTGGAATTTCGGCCACCGGGGGAGCTGTTGTTTCACCATCCACTTGTGACATCGATGGAGTACTTCCTCATTCTTTTGCATGCTGCTGGAGAGTTTTATGGCATCATAAATTAGTTAAATTAGCCTCTCCGCATAAGTGGTACCTAAGTTTCCTACGTGGCTGATGCAATTGTCTTTTGGGCTGCAAACGTCAACAGCAAGCTAGACAAATGGTCGGGAGCTTACTCTGACTTGGGCTGGCTTGGAACTCATGACCTTTCGGTCAGTAGTTATTTCAATGCAGCTCACTCCCAACCAGCTGCCCCACAACCCGTAATCAACTCTGTAAAAGTCAAACCTACAAATGTGGAGGGCTGACTATATCTCTGAAAAGCAGGTGTTTGCGGAAAACTGTTATATACATAACATCTGGGATGGCCGAACAAGGCAAAGCAATTCCTATGTTCCTGACAGGCAGCATTAATCTCAAATTAAGTACTGTGCATATTCCTTTCCTTGAGCATTTGGAACGCTATTTGTTAAGAATTTCTTACTGAAGGTGTGGTAAATTTATCTGCCAGCAGCACTCAAGACATTTGCACCTACAAGGGGAAAGTCTTTCAATTGGTTTCCATTCCATTCCGGCACACCTTGAACGCTGCCAGCCAGGACGCCAACTTTAACAACAGAGACGCACATTTAATACCGGTTGAGCAAGACTATGAGCTTCACTTTTTGGTGATGTCATATCTACAAAATGCCCCCTGGCCCGGTTTGATCTCCAAAGAGTGGCCACATGTTGACTTACCGCCCGCCTTATATAATATAGAGAAATATTTGGATCTCGAAAGGGCACAGCCGGTGGGCGAGGTTTCTTCCAACGTGAGTCATGCTGGGCGCTTTCTTTCTACGACTCCCCTGTTCCATTCGGTCACCTTCTCCCTTCAGCAATTATAACCAGCTCAGCCTTGACTCGGCGGCAGTGCCCTCTTTAACACCAAACTGGTTCAACTAGTTGCCACAGGTATCATCATGCCCAGAGGAAACTGGCAGCTGCCAATTTCACCATTGGGGTGGAGGGGTTATTTGTAAGAGGAAATGGAGGTGAGAAAAAAGGATGAAACACAAGGTGCATCCACACTGTAGAATTAATGCACTTTGACACCATTTAAACTAAGGAGCCCTCAGCGGCACAGTGGATTAAACCCTTAGGCCAACAGGGCTGCTGACCGAAAGGCTGGGGTTTGAATCCAGGGAGAGCTCCCACTGTCAGCTCCAGCTTCTCATGTTGGGGACATGAGAGAAGCCTCCCACAGGATGGTGAAACATCCAGGCGTCCCCTGGGCAACGTCCCTGCAGATGGCCAATTCTCTCACACCAGAGTGGATTAAATGCTTAGGCCAGCAGAACTACTGACCCAAAGGTTGGTGGTTTGAATCCAGGGAGCAGAGTCAGCTCCCACTGTCAGCTCCAGCTTCTCATGTCAGGGACATGAGAGAAGCCTCCCCCAGGATGATCAAACATCCAGGCGTCCCCTGGGCAGTGTCCTTGCAGATGGCCAATTTTCTCACACCAGAGTGGATTAAATCCTTAGGCTGGCAGAATTACTGACCGAAAGGTCAGTGGTTTGAATTCAGGGAGCAGGGTGAGCTCCCACTGTCAGCTCCAGCTTCTCATGCCGGGGACATGGGAGAAGCCTCCCACAGGAAGGAAAACATCTGGGTGTCCCCTGGGCAACGTCTTTGAAGAAGCGACTTGCAGTTTCTCAAGACGCTCCTGACACGGAAAAAAACCAAAACCACTTGAACTGCCATGGCTCAATAGTATGGAATCCTGGGAGCCATAGTTTTACAAGGTTTTCAGCTTTTTCTGCCAGAATATGCTAGCACCTAATCAAACTCTGAGCAAGGAAGTCAATCATCTTTTCTTTAGATAGGCCATTCGGTCTTGTTGTAGACAACCTGTCTATCCAAGCAAACTATGCGCCAGTCTCAAAGATATATATGGGGGATATTGGGAATTTCTTACACAGAATCATGCTCATCAAACATATAACGTAGAAAGAAGACTAAATTACTGGTTTGGGGAGCTCAGATCTGGGAAACTCAAAGGTGGTTATGACGAAATTCTGACTTGGCATGTGAAAAAAAAGCCATGTTCTTTGAGATATGCTTGTCCTTTTACCTATACGCTTCAAATATTCCAATTTGGCAGAGGCTGGTCCAACAATGCCATATAATGCAGTCTGAATTGCATTATATGATTAGCGTAGAACCTTATAAAGCAATCCAGTGCAGTTCTAATTGAAATATATGGTTTTGCACTGAACATATAATGCATTATACGGCAATGTAGAACCAGCTAGAGACACTCCTGATAAATCCCCTTATTGTCCCACCTTTTTGGCTGCTTTTAAGATGCCCCAGTTAGTTTCTCTTCCTCCCTCCATCTCCCTTCATCCTCAGCTTATGTGAAGTAATACTGAATCTAAAGATCCATATTATTTGGCTTTATGCAGCAAAGGGAGAAAAGGAGAGCTTTCAGACAAGCCCTATATCCCAGGATCTGATCCCAGGTTTTCCACTTATCCCAGATTATTGGGCAGTGCGGACTCATATAATCCAGTTTAAAGCAGAAATCCTAGGAAAAGATTCTGGGAAATAAGGGCCTGTCCGGAAGGGCTCAAGATCTGGGGCGAAACTTAGCTCTTCCCTGTATGGTAAGGCAAAAGCAAACTTCTGCAGCTTCTCCAAACTTGCCTGAACAATAATCGTTACCACCTTGACCAGATTCTGATGTAACTTTGTCCCATGTGCCACCATAATGCGAGGGTAGCCATCGCATGAACCATCGAGGACTTTAAGATCGTCCGGGGAGGATCTGCTTTCAGTCCCGCCTTCGTCACAAGTACGTTTGGCGGGGACGAGAGACAGGGCCTTCTCGGTGGTGGCCCCTCAGCTATGGAACACCCTCCCTAGGGATATCAGATCAGCTTCTTCCCTTTTAACATTTCGAAAAAAATTCAAGACATAGCTTTTCGAACAAGCATTCGCAAATATACAAAGTAGCTGACATAGGAAAATGGAACAACTATACGATGGGACTGGACAATGTTTTTAATAAGGATTAATTAATGACTTATGTTTTATTGCTATTATTATGATTTTATTTATGTCAATGTTTTTAAATTGTACTTATACTTTTGTGCCATTGAGTTTTGCCTTGTAAACCGCCTCGAGTCACCTGAGGGCTGAGAGGGGCGGTATACAAATACAGTAAGTAAGTAAATAAATAAATAGCAGCCACCTTCCCCTTCTCACCTCTTTGGCCTCCATATACTCCTTGGACAGCTCCTCATTGCGCCGCTCCAGCTCCTCATTGCGTTCCAGGAGCATCTTTCCCAGCTCCGCCGCCAGGAGCAAATCTTGCTCTTTCCTCTGCAGCATCAACCCCAAATCCCCTGCTTCGGGGTCCTCGTCAACAGAAGCCATATCCCCCATGAAAGACTGCTGGGGTTCACCCCCAAAGGGGTAAAACTCATCCCCCAAAGCCGGCGGAGGGGTGAACGGGGTACGAAGGGCCTCCTCCTCGGGATACATGGAAGACGCTGCACTTGTTGTCATAGATTTCCAAGGACAGGGAGCCAACAGACCAAACTGGGCCAAATTGGGAAGCCAGGGTGGCTAAATTCGAACCCAGGACATTGGTTTCTATGATGTACAAGGAAGTGGCAAAAAGACAGATGGTAACCAAACAGTCTTCTAGTTCCCCATTGGGAGAATAATGATGCTTTCTAGAAAAAGAGCTTGCAAGTCAGCAACACCATCCACAAATCCAAATAAAAGACAATCCAAACGAGACAAAGCTCTGATGGGGGACAACAAGCTTGCCCAGGTCTCAGTTCCTTCTGCTTTTTGCTTCTTCTCCCAGTTGGGTTTTGCTGTTTATTTCCTGATTCCTGCCTCCACCCTCCAGAGGCTGTGACAGGTGAGGTTTTATGCTCCCTTTGCTCCGCCCCGCCATTCACCTGTTGTGCTGAAACCTCCCTCTTTGCCCAGCTGGAAAATTTCAAGCAGAATAGCCAACCGCCTCAGCTGGACTCAGAAATCCTCCTCAATTCCCTTGTCTGTCCCAGACACCTACATACTACATAAAATGCAGTATGTACAGACAGTTGCCTAAGTGATCACCTCCGTAAACATACGTAGGGTACATCAGGGAGTTCCCTTGTACTAAATCAGGACTACACCTCCCCGCATCCCCACAGTATATATCCAACCAGTTACCTTTTTTCAAGGTACACCTTAAGCTTGAAAAGTTACTCTTTTGGACTACAGCTCTCCTAACACAGCGTCTAATGGCTTTTCAACCTACTCAGGGTGCATCTAGACCAGGTATGAGCAAACTTGGAAACAATTGGAATCACTGACTTAAAGCAGGCATGAGCCAACTTGGGCCCTCCAAGTGTTTTGGACTTCAACTCCCACCACTCCTAACAGCCTCAGGCCCCTACCTCCCTACCTAACAGCCTCAGGCCCCTACCTCACAAGTACGTTTGGCGGGGACGAGAGACAGGGCCTTCTCGGCGGTGGCCCCTCGGCTATGGAACACCCTCCCTAGGGATATCAGATCAGCTTCTTCTCTTTTAAGCTCTTTTAAGCTTCTTCTTCTCCCCTCAGCTGCTTAGGGAGAAAAAGGAAGGGGCCTGAGGCTGTTAGGAATGGTGGAAGTTGGAGTCCAAAACACCTGGAGGGCCCAAGTGCACCCATGCCTGATCTACACTGTAAAATCAATGCTGTTTGAAACAACTTTAACTACCATTGTTCAATGCTATTGAATTACAGGACCTGTAATTTTCCAAAGTATTTAGCTTTCTCTTGCCATCCTTGCTGGTGTCTCACCAAACTACAACTCCCATGGTTCCGTAGAAATGAGACATGGCAGTTAAAGTGGTATCAAAAACCATCAGTTCTATAGCATAAATGTACCCATAGTTAGTAACATCTGGAGGGCTGCACTTTGACTATCCCTATTTTATGAGAAATAGCTCCATCAGAGAGAGAGAAAGAGGAAAACTATAAATGCAAAGTAAAAAATGACGAACTGCTGTAGGTACGGGTGTTTGGATGGTGGGGGACAGTACCAAGAATTTAAAAGAGATTTATACAAATTAATTTATTATTATTATTATTATTATTATTATTATTATTATTATTATACTGACACAAAAACACATTATATCACAGCAAATGAGATCTATATGCTGGATTTCATATCATAAAAAGTGTGGTTATTATTATTATTATTATTATTATTATTATTTGATACACATAAAGATAGGTACACAGCAAACAAGATCACTGTGCTGGCTTTTGTATTCGATCACATGTCAGACGCTTCCCAAGTGTCTAGGACTGTGTGATGTATCAACGAATAATGCAATCAGATTCTAGTAGGGTGACCTTTTGCAGCTGACTGATGGCAATTTTGTCAGCGCTGATTGTTTTTAAGTGCAGGCCAATGTCTTTAGGCACTGTACCCAGTGTGCCGATCACTACTGCGACCATCTTGTGCCAGAGTCTATGCAGTTCGATCTTTAAATCCTCATATCATGTAAGCTTTGATTGCAATATCGATTATCCATATTTGTTCCCCCCCCCCCCCATTTGTGAGGTCAGGAGTAATGTGCTCCAAAACTTTGTCATTCTGAATTCGGAAGTCCCAGAGTAATTTGACATGTTCATTTTCCATAACTTTTTCAGGCTTGTGATCCCACCATTTCTTTGTCGCAGGCATTTGTGGCACAAGTTCAAATGGATCATCTGAGCAACTGTGTTGTGCCTCTGCTTGTAGTCCATCTGTGCAATGTTTTTTGCAGCAGCTGACTATTATTATGAGTATTATTATTATTATTATTATTATTATTATTATTAATTTCTTCCCAGTATTGGGACAGGTAAATAAATACAAAACAGATCAGACATGTGCCCCAAATTAACCTTAAAGTGGACAACACTATCAATCATTACTAATGGGGGGAAATAGATATTTCCTTCATTATGAAATGCAGTACGAGTGTGTGTCTACACTACACTATGATATGGGTTCCAAGCCAGTTGAATTGCTAGGATTCCAACCTATGGAATTGGAGGATTTGTAGTGTGGGGAGGAACTTAATTCTTCAGATAAGGTTCCAGTGTACCTCAAGAAGGGACACTTTGTAGGTTAAACGGTTTTATTCTCTAATATGGACAAGTAGTCTAAAAACCTAGTAATACAAAATATGCTAAGGTAAGTAGATCAATAGGTATCACTTCAGCAAGAAGGTATTGGAGCTCCATGCAGTCATGCTGGCCACATGAACTTGGAGGTGTCTACAGACAATGCCAGCTCTTCGGCTTAGAAATGGAGATGAGCACCAACTCTCAGAGTCGAATACGACTAGACTTAATGTCTAACAACCAGCTGCAGGGAACACAAGGGAAAGAGTTATGTTTCGCTTATATTCTGCTGACAGATTCCCACTGTCCCTTTGACAATAAATAGGAATAGTATCTAGGAAACGGAATTGGAATATTCATATTGGGATAGATGTTACTAATCTATCAATGTTCCATTTGCCACATAGCCTACTGATAGATTTCTTATTGACCCTTTGCCACAGCGCCCTCTAGTGGCAAAATAAGTTTTTTCTGATGCAGCAGCTAAAAAAGCCAATAGGATTTTTGGCCTGAATCAATAGGAGTGTTGTGTCTAGATCAGGGATCCTCAAACTTTTTAAACAGAGGGCCAGGTCACAGTCCCTCAAACTGTGGAGGGCTGGATTATAATTTGGAAAAACATGAATTAATTCCTATGCACGCTGCACATATCTTATTTGTAGTGGAAAAACACTTTAAAACAATATAATAATTAAAATCAAGAACAATTTTAACAAATATAAACTTATTAGTATTCCAATGGGAAGTATGGGCCTGCTTTTGGCTGATGAGATAGGGTTGTTGTTGTTGTTGTTGTGTGCTTTCAAGTCATTTCAGACTTAGTTTGACCCTGAGTGAGGGCTGGGTAAATGACCTAGGAGGGCCATATCCGCCCCCCGTCCTTAGTTTGTGGACCCCTGGTCTACATCCAGAGAAATCATGCTACCCCTCTATTCTACCTTGGTCAGACCACATCTGGAATCACGTTGCGTCCAATTCTGGACACCACAATTGAAGGGAGATGTTGACAAGTTGGAATGTGTCCAGAGGAGGGCGACTAAAAGGATCAAGGGTCTGGAGAACAAGCCCTATGAGGAGCGGCTTAAAGACCTGAGTATGTTTAGCCTGCCAAAGAGAAGGCTGAGAGGAGACATGATGAGAGGCATGTATAAATATGTGAGGGGGAGTCAATGGGAGGAGGGAACAAGCTTGTTTTCTGCTGCCCTGGAGACTAGGACGTGGAACAATGGCTTCAAACTACAGGAAAGGAGATTCCATTAGGAGGAACTTCTTAAACGACTAAATGACTCTGGCCCAATTTACCTGTCCGAACGTATCCTCCCCTATGAACTATCAAGATTGCTAAGATCGTCTGGAGGGGCCCTGCTCTTGATCCCACCAGCCTCACAGGCGCAGCTGGTGGGGACGAGAGACAGGGCCTTCTCAGTGGTGGCCCCTCGACTCTGGAACTCCCTTCCACTGGAGATCAGAACTGCCCCTTCTATCTTAACGTTCAGGAAACAGGTGAAAACTTGGCTTTGGGGATTGGCATTCGACGAATGAGCCATGATCCTGTGATATGGATGGATGACGACGAATAATGATTTTTGATGACGACTGACCACTGTAATTATATGATTGTATTTTGCTATTTTAATGTTTTAGTGTGATTTAGAATATGATGTTTTAATGACTGTCTGTAATATTGATGTTGGAAACCGGCCTGAGTCCCTCGAACGGAGGTGAGAAGACCGGTATACAAAACTGCTTAATTAATTAATTAATTAATTAATTAACTGTGAGAGCTGTTCAGCAGTGGAACTCTCTGTCCTGGGGTATGGTGGAGGCTCCTTCTTTGGAGGCTTTTAAACAGAGGCTGGATGGCCATCTGTCGGGGGTGCTTTGAAGGTGATTTTTCTGTTTCTTGGCATGGGGTTGGACTGGATGGCCCACAAGGTCTCTTCCAACTCTATGATTCTATTATTCTTTCTTGGAGTCCTTCCATTATGACAGAGCACTAAAGCATTAATAAGACTGGAGAGGAATACTGTATATGTATATACATATTTAAAAGACCACAGCTCAGAAACACTTGATCAATAAGCATGGCTCCAGACTTCCCACTTCTTCTCCTCCAGAGAGAAGATGGTATTGAGAGAAAGAGTTTCCGTGAATTCATTGCCAAGGCAAGTACGTGCCATAGTGTGAGATGTGTTCACGGCGGTCTTTATAGATGTATGTTTCATTATATTTAGTGCTGCTTGACACCACTTTAACTACCATAGTTCATTGCTATGGAATCCTGGGATTTGCAGTATGATAAGGTACCAGCACTCTTTGGCAAAGAAAGGTCTTGTAGACCTAGCACTCTCATAATTTCATAGCGCCTAACATTGCCCTATAATCCATTTCAAAGCAAATAATCTGGGATCAGAAACAGGATTATGTGGCAGTGTAGAAGGGGACCTTAGTGGTCTCCCATCCAAAAATTAACCAGGGCTGACCCTGCTTAGCATCACTTAGGAATTTGCCCGTTAGCCTTTATATTCACCCAATTCCCATTGCTGCCTGTCCTTGCCTAATACCTGGACCTGTATTTGCAGGTATGGTTGGGTTTGACCGATTTTGCCCATGTGGCACAGCAAACGGGAACATGTGCCGCCACCACTTTGCATGTGAAGAAACAAGCAGTGGCTTTCCTGCTCTGCATCCTGTTTAAACGATATCTTGAAATTGTTAACTGGAAGGAAATGAAGCAAACATCCCCCTTGTACCTCAGAAACTATTTCTAAGCAGTATTTACACATAAACAAGATACCTTTTAAATATGACATTAACTGAGCTGTGGTTTTCACAGTAGGCAAAATGAGGGACCTAAAGGGGCATCTATACCAGGCATGGGCAAACTTGGGCCCTCCTGGTGTTTTGGACTTCAATTCCCACAATTCCTAACAGCCTCAGGTCCTTTCCTATTTCCCCTCAGCCGTGAACTATAAATCCTTGAAACAACAACCCCCAAATTTCAAGGTCTGTTTTCCCCAAACTCCACCAGTATTCACATTTGGGCATATTGAGTACTTGTGCCAAGTTTGGTCCAGATCCATCATTGTTTGATTCCACAGTGCTCTCTGGATGCAGGTGAACTACAACTCCAAAACTCAAGGTCAATGCCCACCAAATCCTTCCAGTATTTTCTGTTGGCCATGGTGGTTCAGTGTGCCAAGTTTTGTTCAATTCCATCATTGCAGTTCAGAATGCTCTTTGATTGTAGTGAACTATAAATCCCAGCAACGACAATACCCAAATGTCAAGATCTATTTTCCCCAAACTCCAAAATGTTCAAATTTAGGCATATTGAGTACTCATGCCATGTTGGGTCCAGATCTATCATTGTTTGAATCCACAGTCCTCTCTGGATGCTGGTGAACTACAACTCCAAAACTCAAGGTCAATGCCCATCAAACCCTTCCAGTATTTTCTGTTGGCCATGGGGGTTCAGTGTGCCAAATTGTGTTCAGTTCCATCATTGGTGGAGTTCAGAATGCTCTTTGATTGTAGGTGAACTATAAATCCCACCCACTGCAACTCCCAAATGTCAAGATCTATTTTCTCGCAAACTCCACCAGTATTCACATTTGGGTATATTGAGTACTTGTGCCAAGTTTGGTCCAGATCTATCATTGTTTGAGCCCACAGGGCTCTCTGGATGCAGGTGAACTACAACTCCAAAACACAAGATCAATGCCCACCAAACCCTTGCAGTATTTTCTGTTGGTCATGGGAGTTCTGTGTGCCAAGTTTGGTTCAATGCCATCGTTGATGGAGTTCAGAATGCTCTTTGATTGTGTGTGAACTATAAATCCCAGCAACTACAACTCCCAAAGGACAAAATCAATTCCCTCCAACCCCAACCCCACCAGTATTCAAATTTGGGCATATCGGGTATCTCTGCCAAATTTGGTCCAATGAGTGATAATACATCCTGCATATATCAGATATTTACATGATGATTCATAACAGTAGCAACATTACAGTAATGAAGTAGCAACAAAAATATTTTCTGTTTGCGGGTCACCACAACATGAGGAACTGTAGTCAGGGGTTGTGGCATTAGGAAGGTTGAGATACACTGTTCTAGCTGGACAGAGGAGAAGGAGGAAAGAGGATGGGATGGATGGGTTATTGTAGGTTTTTCGGGCTGTATGGCCATGTTCTAGAAGCATTCTCTCCTGACGTTTCACCTGCATCTATGGCAGGCATCCTCAGAGGTTGTGATGGGTTGCGTGTTTGGATGTACAGACTTTTAAACAAGGAAGTACTTTATAATTTGAGATATGCAATCCTATCACAGGGTTTTCTTGGCAGGATTTGTTAAGTGGGAGGTTGCCATTCCCTTTTTCTGAGGCTGAGAGTATGTGACCTCACTAAGGTCACATACTCTCAGGGTTTTCGTACCTGAGCAGGATTCAGCCCCCGATCTCCAGATTCCTAGTGTAATGCTCAAACTACTACATCAAATTGATTATCCTAAAGGACTTTGCTTTAGGGAAAAGGTCATGCTGAGGAATAAATTGGCCAGTGAGTAAATACGGACTCTTTTGTTTTCTAGGAGAGACATACAGTCTAGTCCGAGCGAGGACACTTGCCTCTCTAGGTCTCTTGCAGCCCAAGGCAGAATATAATTTTATTCCACAGTTGGTCATGTTTCCTTAGATGCCTCGTGATCTGGACAAGACAATTTATTTGCAAGACTTAAGGACACACAAAGGTTGCTGGACACATACTAGCGTGAAATTCCTTAAGCATGGCAATTGGAATCGTGCTCTCTAATTCACTAAGTGTGTCGAGGTCCCAGTGATGTCACAAGTATATTCTGCATATACCCAGGAGCCCTCTCTTTGAGTATTGCTTTCATAATTTCAAGACAGAAGTCTCAATACCAGAATAGTGAAAATATCTTGATCAACATCTTTATTAATGACTTAGATGAAGGGTTAGAAGGCATGATCATCAAGTTTGCAGATGACACGAAATTGGGAGGGAGAGCCATACTCCAGAAGACAGGAGCAGAATTCAAAATGATCTTCACAGATTAGAGAGATGATTGGCCAAAACTAACGAAATGAAGTGCAACAGGGACAAATGCAAGATATTCCACTTAGGCGGAAAAAAAGAAATGTAAAGATACAGAACGGGGGACGATGCCTGGCTCGAGAGCAGTACGTGTGAAAAAGATCTTGGGGTCCTTATGGACAACAAGTTAAACATGAGCCAACAATGTCATGTGGTGGCAAAAAAAACCAATGGGGCTTCGGCCAGTATAAATTAGGAGTACAGTGTCTAAATCAGTGGTTCTCAACCTGGGATCCCCAGATGTTTTTGGCCTTCAACTCCCAGAAATCCTAACATCTGGTAAACTGGCTGGGATTTCTGGGAGTTGTAGGCCAAAAACATCTGGGGATCCCAGGTTGAGAACCACTGGTTTAAATCCAGGGAAGTCATGCTACCCCTCTATTTTGCCTTGGTTAGACCACATCTGGAAGACTGTGTCCAATTCTGGGCACCACAATTGAAGGGAGATGTTGACAAGCTGGAATGTGTCCAGAGGAGGGCGACTAAAATGATCCAGGGTCTGGAGAACAAGCCCTATGAGGAGCGGCTTAAAGAGCTGGACATGTTTAGCCTGAAGAAGAGAAGGCTGAGAGGAGACATGGTAGCCATGTATCAATATGTGATAGGAAGTCATAGAGAGGAGGGAGCAAACTTGTTTTCTGCTGCCCTAGAGACTAGGATGCGGAACAGTGGCTTTAAACTACAAGAAAGGAGATTCCATTTCAACATTAGGAAGAAATTCCTGACTGTGAGAGCTGTTCAGCAGTGCAACTCTCTGCCCCAGAGTGTGATGGAGGCTCCTTCTTTGGAGGCTTTTAAACAGAGGCTGGATGGCCATCTGTTGGGGGTGCTTTGAATGCAATTTTCCAGCTTCTTGGCAGGGAGTTAGTCTGGATGGCCCACGAGGTCTCTTCCAACTCTATGATTCTAAAAATCTTTCCTATGCAATAGAATAGGCATGATATTGCCCAGGAACACAGGCAGGATTTACTCTAGTTGTAGAGTTTCCAAAAGTTTATTTTTAAAGGTTAAGCTGCTGAGCTGCTGAACTTGCTCACTGAGAGATTGGCGGTTCGAATCCGGGGAGTGGAGTGAGCTCTCACTGTTAGCCCCAACTTCTGCCAACCTAGCAGTTTGAAAACAAGCAAATGTGAGTAGATCAATAGGTACTGCTTCTGCAGGAAGGTGATGGCACTCCATGCAGTCATGCCGGCCACATGACCTTGGAGGTCTTTGGCTTAGAAATGGAGATGACCACCACCACCCCAGGATCGGACACAACTAGACTTAATGTCAAGAAGAAACCTTTACTTTTTTACCTTTTGCTAGTAAAACTAAATGACCATGTTGCAAAAGTAGGCAAGTCTTAAAAACTTGTCCCCAACGTAAAAAAATTGGAAAACTCTGCACTACAACATGCTGGCTCCCTATTTTCAAGATGCTCGGCACTGTAGACCTGAAAATTACAAGCTCTTATCTGTGGGAGAATTTACAAATGCATTCCCAGTCACTTTGCAGTGTTTGCAACCTGAGATGTTCATAGGAAAGAACTCAAACAACCTCGCAGGCTGTGGGATTTCCTTCATCTCAGGGCATTTCAACACAGACCATTGACAACTTCTTCGCTCCTACCTAAGATGTTGAGTGATTTACATGTATGTGTGAATCTTTAGGGCATCTGCCAATACACACAATGAGTAATCCCTCTGCATGCTTCAATAAATTATTGGGTCTATCTACACTGTAGAATTAATGCAGTTCAACCCCACTTTGGTTGCTACAGCTCAATGCTATGGAAACTGTAGTTTGGTGAAGGAAACTCTTGCAGAGGGCTGAAGACATAATAACAACTATTACAATTCTCTAGCATTGAGCCATGTCAGTTAAAGTGGTGTCAAATTGCATTCATTCTACATTGTAGATCAGTGTTTGTCAGTCTTCCTAATGCCACGACCCCTTAATACAGTTCTTCATGTTGTGGTGACCCCCAACCATAAACATTATTTTCGTTGCTACTTCATAACTGTAATTTTGCTACTGTTATGAATCGTAATGTAAATATCTGATACACAGGAAATATTTTCATTCATTGGACCAAATTTGGCACAAATATCCAATATGCCCAAATTTGAATACTGGTAAGGTTGATTTGTCATTTGGAAGTTGTAGTTGCTGGGATTTATAGTTCACCTACAATCAAAGAATATTCTGAACTCCACCAACAATGAAATTGAACCAAACTTGTCACACAGAACTCCCATGACCAGCAGAAAATACTGGAAGGGTTTGGCTAGGCATTGACCTTGAGTTTTGGAGTTGTAGTTCACCTGCATCCAGAGAGCACTGTGGACTCAAACAATGACCAAACTTGGCATGGATACTCAATATGCCCAAATGTGAACATTGGTGGGTTTTGGGAAAAACAGACCTTGACATTTGGGAGTTGCTGTTGCTGGGATTTATAGTTCACCTACACTCTGAACCTCACCAACGATAAAATTGGGCCAAGCTTTCCACACAGAAGCCCCATGACCAACATAAAATACTGTGGTTTCGATGGTCTTTGGTGACCCCTCTGGCACCCCCCTCATGATCCCCCCAGGGGTCCCAAACCCCAGGCTGAGAAATGCTGATGTAGATGCAAACTTTGAAAAATTCTCACCTTCTGCCTCCAAAATACACTTACTTAGGATAGTCTTCCAGAATTTTTGTGGGTCCATAAGTGGTCTTGATCTGCATCTTCTTCTGCAGTGAGTACATTGGTTTCCAGGTAGAAGGAGGTCCCGGTCGGGGTTGGCTTGACACACCTTCCTCTTGGCACGTTTCTCTCTTTCACCCTCCATTCGTGCCTCTTCAAATTCTGCAGCACTGCTGGTCACAGCTGACCTCCAGCTGGAGCGCTCAAGAGCCAGGGCTTCCCAGTTCTCAATGTCTTTGCTAGAGTTTTTAAGGTTGGCTTTGCGCCCATCTTTAAATCTCTTTTCCTGTCCACCAACATTCAGTTTTCCGTGCTTGAGTTCGGAGTAGAGCAACTGCTTTGGGAGACAATGGTCAGGCAGCCGAACAACGTGGCCGGTCCAGCAGAGTTGATGGCGGAGGACCATCGCTTCAATGCTGGTGGTCTTTGCTTCTTCCAGCACGCTGACATTTGTCCACCTGTCTTCCCAAGAGATTTGCAGGATTTTCCGGAAGCAGTGCTGATGGAATCGTTCCAGGAGTTGCATGTGACGTCTGTAGACAGTCCACGTTTCGCAGGCATATAGCAAGGTTGCCTCCAAAATACAATCCTCCAAAGTGGTGTAAACTCTCTTTTTGTAGGATTTACCTGCCACTGGAGAGCAGGTCTAGACGGAGCTGTAATGCATCCTTTTTTGCAGAGTGTATGACTGTGAGCATTGGGCTTAATATCCAGTGTTTGCCCTCTGACCCATTCAATCCAAACTCCATCCTAGGCAACTCTGGCATCTTTCCACACCTTTAGTTTTGCTTCCTGCAGGACAATCCAGCCCTCTGGGGAAGTATCCAGGTGTGAAATGGAAGCAGGAGATTAAGAAAGGTGAGAACTGAGGAGGGAGGGAGGGAGAAAACCTCCCAAGTTAGAAGACTCAAACAGGGTGGAGGGTGAGTATTTCCTCTGCAGGAGACAACAAACAAAGTGAGCCGCAAGGTAGAGACGGTTTATGTGGTGAGATCAGGGTTTTGTTTCTTCAGTTATCTGACTCAATAAGTGATAGACTGTTAGTCTGGCTTGGTCAATTCTCCCCTTCCACCGCCCTCGCTACAATAAATAAAAAGGGACCCAAGAATCCTGGCTCCTGTTTGTCTCAGTATGAATGTTGTTGCATTGACTCAAAAGTCAAATACACTGAATAATACAATGCAAATGTATTATTGCTTTGTGCTATCAAGTTATTTCTGATGGTAACCCTAAAATGTTTTCTTGGCAAGGTTTGATCCGAAGAGGTTTGTCATTGCCTTCCTCTGAGGCTGAGAGAGTGTGACTTGACCAAGGCCATCCAGTGGGTTTCATGGACAATGCAAATTACTCCTTATTAAGATACATGGGATTGTAAAAATATTCCATTATGCTACCTGCCTTAACAACAATGTGACAGGCAGAAATCCAAGGGAAATCAACAGGAAGATAATTTTGTTTCAGTATAGTTCTGAGAAGATAAAGGAAAAGTTAAAGGTTTCCCCTTGACATTAAGTCTAGTTGTGTCCAACTCTGGGGGTTGGTGCTCATCTCCATTTTTAAGTCAAAGAGCTGGCGTTGTCCATAGACACTTCCAAGGTCATGTGGCCGGCATGACTGCATGGAGTGCTGTCACCTTCTACTCACATTTGCATGTCTTCAAACTGCTAGGTTGGCAGAAGCTGGGGATAACAGTGGGAGCTCACACTACTCCTCAGATTCAAACCGCCGACCTTCTGGTCAGCAGGTTCAGCAGCTCAGCAGTTTAACTTCCAAGGTCATGTGGCCAGCATGACTGCATGGAGTGCTGTTACCTTCCCGCAGTCAGCAGGTTCAGCAGCTCAGCAGTTTAACCTGCTGTGCCATCAGGGGCTCCTAAGAACTTGATAAAAACTTGATCATATTTTTGATTTTTTTTTCACATTTGAGAAGGGGGAAAAAAACACTAAAGTTTAACCAATTTGAATGTGAGGGGAACCAAAAGTGACATATTTCATCCATTCATGTTCTAGATCATTCATGTTTAAGCATCCTCGTGTGAATTTAAATATGGTGGTAAAGTAAAGGTAAAGGTTTCCCTGACATTAAGTCTAGTCGTGTCCAACTCTGGGAGGTGGTGCTCATCTCTGTTTCTAAGCTGAAGAGCTGGTATTGTCCATAGATGCCTCCAAGGAAATGTGGCCAGCATGACTGCATGAAGTACCATTACCTTCCCGCAGAAGTGGTACCTATTGATCTACTCACATTTGCATGTTTTCGAACTGCTAGGTTGGCAGAAGCTGGGGCTAACAGCAGGAGCTCACCCGAGCTAATAGAATAGGATGCTCTCTGTGCTGGAAATTTATTGAATATGGTTAATACAAATGGGGACAGTGTTGTCTTAGTTCATTTTGGAAGAATTTGCCGAAATCTGCAAACTTCATTTTGGCTAATATGAAAAGAACTTGATTTAAACATGTGAGCTCGATAAAATTGATAGGTATTCATATCCTTGGCACAGTTCACTCATTTTTGTTGTTGTTGTTGTTGTTGTTGTTATGTGCCTTCAAGTCATTTTGGACTTATGGCAGCCCTAACACAAGGCTTTGTGGGGCTGAGAGTATGGTTTTGTTGACCGAGGAGGGATTTGAACTCTGGTTACCAAACCACTATGTGTGTACTTGCTTCATTTGAGCATTTACCTGGTGTCTAGGGTCAAGAAACATACAAAGCAACAGTGTACTTACTTTCTCATTCTCAATTTACCTTTCAAGAATCCCAATCCCTTGTGCTCCAATGATAGTTGACACACAAATATAGCAAACCTAACAGAGTCCTACCTCCAATTTTTCCTTTCTCTTTCTCTGTTTTAGATCTGGTTTTCCCTTTGGGGAACTTGGGATGTTTTCTGTGCTCTCTGAAATTGCCCAGAAGGCGTGGAGAGAGAAGTGAGGCAGGAAGAAGGGGTGGAGGGAAGGGGGAGTTGTGTGTGAGCTGCTATATAGGACCAAGGCTGTGTGGCTGGAAGCATCACTGGCTCATAGGCGAAGATGCTGCTGCCGCTTGTCCTCTCGGTTTCCCTTTGCATCTGGAATATCCACCAAACCAGAGCAGGACGATCCAGAGGCCCTGAGTTCAACAAGGGATTGGTGAGTCCAGGATGCTTGGGTTTGGAGTGAGTTATAGGGTCCAAGTAAGTTATTGGACACCCCAGATCTTTTCTGTGTAAGAGAGAGGTATTGTGTCAGGAAAGGGGCAGAGGAGGAAGAGGAGGGATAGCCGGTGCCTTTAGGAGATATTTGGGGTTCAGGGGTTATCTATGGAAGATGGATGTGCCAAGCAAGACCCTTTGGGAAGGAACTGGAGAGCAAGAGGCTGAAAAGAGGAGATAGTGTGTGTTTATGTGCAGATGCTTGAAAGACAGATGTTATTTAGTGGGTTTGAATAAAGGGGAGATGGGATACTTTGAGAAGTCAGGGGTCACAGCTGCTCTCTTTTTGTCTCCTGCCCAAGAAAGAGGGATACTCCCAAAGCATCTGGGTTTCAGGTTTCAAACCGCTTGCAGTCAGGAAGTCATTGATTCCTTTAATGTTGGTCTCCTTCCATCCTCACTTATCCCAATGAGCTCAAGGTTGTGGTGACGGGGGTGGGGGTGTTTAAATTATTTATTTATTATTTACTATATTTATATACCGTCCCTCTCAGCCTGCAGGCGACTCAGGGCGGTTTACAGTTGGTGCCAAGACCATAAAATACAATTTCAATACAATAAAAAGTTAGATCTCTTGGTCATTTTCTCCATCTACAGCAGGCATGGGCAAACTTGGTCCTTCCAGGTGTTTTGGACTTCAACTCCCACAATTCCTAACACCCTCCGACCCTTTCCTTTTGGACCTGGACCAAGTTTGGACTTGGACCAAACTTGGGACACAGACTCCCCACTCCCCCCTATGATGCATGTTACATACTGGTGAGATTTGGGGGAGGATGGACCACGGATAATGGGATAAGCAGTACTTTCATCTGCTTTGGATCTGCAAACCACCACTGAGTCCCTCATGAATGATGGACCTGGACCACATTTGGCAAGCAGACCCCCCATGACATACTGTACGTTCCGGTGTGGTTTGGGGGAGGATGGACCATGTATGATGGGATTTGCAGTACCTTCACCCGATTCAGCTCTAACTCCCATAAACCACTGTGACCCACAAGAATGACGTACCTGGACCAAACTTGGGACACAGGCTCCCACCTCCCCGCTATGATGCACTTTACATACTGGTGAGATTTGGGGGAGGATGGATCATGGATAATGGTGTACGAAGTACTTTCATCTACTTTGGATCTGACTTCAAACAACCACTGAGTCCTTCATGAATGATGGATCTGGACCACATTTGGCAGACAGACCCCTCCCCCCCCATGACACACTGTACATCCCGGTGTGGTTTGGGGAGGGGAGGATGAACCATGTATGATGGGTTTTCAGTACCTCCATCTGATTCAGCTCCAACTTCCATAAACCACTGCAACTCACACAAATGAGGGACCTAGACCAAACTTGGCACCCAGACTCCCTGTGACCAACAGAGCATACTATAGACATTTGGGGGAAATTGACCTTGCTTTCTGGGAGTTATAGTTCAACTGCATCCAGGTGAAAAGGGAGGGGGCTGTGGCCAGGCATGTAGCCGGGGGGGGGGGGCTTGAGGGGCTTCAGCCCCCCCCCCCCCGAAATTCTCATGGTGGTCCACAAGAAGGCCTTATTGGTGCGTTATTTAACCTGTTATGTTTATTCATATCATGATCTGATCACCATGCTCAATATATTCCATATGCATGGGGGTATTGGGGTAACAATTCAAAAGGTTTGCTAGGGTAGACCCTCTTTCACTCAGACTCAGTCCCCCCCCCCAATCAAACTCAGCCAACCCCCACCCCCCGAATCAAAATCCTGGCTACGGGCTGAGGCTGTTAGGAATGGTGGGAGTTGGAGTCCAAAACACATGGAATGCCCAAGTTGCCCTTGCCTGTCATATACTCATAAGTCTATTTGCTGTGATTCTTCAACTCTTCTTATCGTTGAGTATCACATATCGTATTACAAACCATTGCTACTAGACTGAACCACTTAAAAAACCACCACCACCACCCTCCAAAAAGAACCTGTGGCTGAAATGAGTCAGCCCTTTCGTTTGCAAATACTTGCTGCTCCCATTCTTCAACTCTTCTTCTTCCCCTATTAAGATGATATTATCCATCATTAAATAAATACTCAATTGTGTTGGCTACATGTACCTTTTTACACTGCCAAATGTCTGCAAAATGTAGCAACGTAAGCACTTGGGTAACTCCAAAACCTAGTGCTGTTCCAACTGTGGCTGCACCAACAGTTAGGGTTGGGTTTGATTGTTTACTTGTATTAATTCTGCGCCTGTTTCTGAAATAAACAAAAAAACATCTGTCCAGTTTTTCAGGGCTGCCAACACTGGCTGATACCCTGAGCATGTGCAAAGATCCATGGCTTGGATTTTTAATAAGCCTAAATATCCAAAAGGCATTAGATGCCATCTGATCTTGAACACTAAACAGGGTAAATGTGTTGTCGAAGGCTTTCATGGCCGGAATCAATGGGTTGCTGTTAGTTTTCCGGGCTGTATGACCATATTCCAGAAGCATTCTCTCCTGACATTTCGCCCTGGTAGGCACCAGAGTGGTGTTAACCCCTCCCTATGCTATCCAAGCTAAAGAATATATATTTTTAGCTGGAGTTACACTTAAAAAATATACCTGTTCTGACTAACATACAAATGCAACTTATTTACATGCATACAGAACCTATCGTGTTTGTAACTCGGGGACTACCTGTATAGCCAATGGGCAAAACCACTTGTTTTGAGAAGACTATCCAGTTGCCAAGACAAGCTGCCTTAATATCTTGGTTTTCTCTCAGTGGCTCTCAACCTGGAATCTTTTAGAGGAAGTACACTACAAATCCCATCATCTCCTGCCAGGATTGGTTGTGTCCAATGGGGTTATAAACCCACACATCTGTAGGATGTCTTGCGCTCTTACTCTCTTTAAGGTGAACATGAGCCAGTGCAGCATCTGTGAGCAAATTGTCACAGTCATAATTTTAGACCACTATTTCAAACACAGTTGGCTCGCTGGCGGGTTGCAAGCACAGTCATTTTGAAAACACCTGAGACGAGGCTCACTAAAACCAGCATTTGGCTTTCCTGTGTGTGTATAAATCAAATGCCCCACCCTCCCTGGCGAGGGGTTTTAATAACGTGATTCAGAAAGAGAAGGAAACCCACTAACCGTATCCCAAAGTGGAACCCTCGAGGAGAAGAAGCATTTTTGCAGCTTACAAAAAATGTGGTTAGCGTGCCATAAACCGCATTTGAGCTGATCATTGTCAGATGAAATGGAAAGGGATTTTTGCTGCTGATTTCAACATGCAGCTGGGCTCACTTTGCTTGAGTTACTTACTTAGGTGATCCCTCATTGTCCGAGTAAAATTGTCCTCCAAGTTTGGTGTCCTGGCAGTGGGTACATAGGTGACTGTGGAGCCCTATTCTTGGCCTGCATGGTCTTCCACAGTGAGGGCATCGGTTTCCAGGTGGAAGGCGGTCTCAGTCGCGGTTGGCTTGACGCGCCTTCCTCTTGCATGTTTCTCTCTTTCGCCCTCCACTCGTGCCTCTTCAAATTCTACAGCACTGCTGGTCACAGCTGACCTCCAGCTGCAGAACTCAAGGGCCAGGGCTTCCCAGTTCTCTGTGTCTATGCCAGAGTTTTTAAGGTTGGCTTTGAGCCCATCTTTAAATCTCTTTTCCTGTCCTCCAACATTTCGTTTTCCATTCTTGAGTTCGGAGTAGAGCAACCGCTTTGGGAGACGGTGATTGGGCATTTGAACAACGTGGCCGGTCCAGCAGATTTGATGGCAGAAGACCATCCCACTGAAGTCTCACTAAAGCAGTGTTTCTCAGCCTTCCTGCGACCCCTTAATACAGTTCCTCATGTTGTGATGACCCCCAACCATAATTTTGCTACTGTTATTAATCATAATGTAAATATCTGATATGCATTGTGTATTTTCATTCACTGGACAAAATTTGGCACAAATACCAGATACACCCAAATTTGACTACTGGTGGGGTTGAGGGGGGATTGAATTTTTCATTTGGGAGTTGTAGTTGCTGGGATTTATAGTTCATCTACAATCAAAGAGCATTCTGAACTCCACCAACAATGGAATTGACCCAAACTTGGCATACAGAACTCCCGTGACCAACAGAAAATACTCGAAGGGTTTGGCTGGACATTAACCTTGAATTTTGGAGTTGTACTTCACTTACCTTCAAAGAGTACTGTGGACTCAAACAATGATAGATCTCGACCAAACTTGACATGAATACTCAATATACCCTAATGTAAACACCAGTGGAGTTTGGGGAAAATAGACCTTGACATTTGGGGGTTGTAGTTGCTGGGATTTATAGTTCACCTACAATCAAATAGCATTCTGAACCCCACTGACAGAATTGGGCCAAAACTCCCACACAGAACCCACATGACCAACAGAAAGTACTGTCATTTCTGATGGTCTTTGGCGACCTCTCTGACACCCCCTCGTGACATTCCGACCCCCAAGTTGAGAAACACAGCACTAAAGCCATTTGTCAGCACAGCTAATTGGCATAGGTTCTATGGTCCTCCCTTTAGACAGAACATCTGAACAAATAGATTTGCTCTTTGCGTACTTGTTTTCCTTTTCTCATGGGAAACATAATCCATGGAAATGATTGAATGCTGGTCGTTTCAAGCAGAGATGGATAACCTCTGTCCTGAGGAGCCCATACAAAGCTTTGGAAAACCTGTTCTTTTACTAGGAGAGTATTAGATGGGGAGGAAAATGGAAGAGGAAGAGAAGTGGATGGCAGACATGGGGAAAAAGTTAGTACAGGTTGAGTTTCCCTTGTCAAAAATGCTTTGGAACATAAATGTTTTGGATTTTGCGATATTTGCATATACATCATGAGATATCTTGGAGATGGGACCCAAGCGTAAACATGACATTCATGTATGTTTCATACACACTGAATATATACTGATCGTAATTTTGTGCATGAAACAAAGTTTGTGTACATTGTACTATCAGAAAGCAAATGTGTCCACTGACTCAGCCACCCATATGGACAATTTTGGGAACATTTCGGAATAACAGGTGTTCAACCTAAAGCAAAAACAAGTGGCAAGAGATGAGCTTGCCATGTTGGCTGGGCATTCTAGGAACTGTATTCCAGCAAATAACTTTTCCAGTCTTTGCAGTATTGCCACAGATTACCCCTGAGCCCCTCAATAAAAAAACGATGACCAACCTTGCCTTAGAAGGAGGTTAGTCAATTTCATGAGGGTTATACATGAAGGTAACACCAGTCAGGCTACACCTAGATCACCAGATCCCATCTAATCTTGGAAGCCAAGTAAGGTCAGCACTGGTTAGAACTCGGATGGGAGACCAAGAACTAGTACAAGTTGCTGTAGGATATATTTCAGAGGAAGGGGTGGATATGACTTGTTTGAGAACGCACTTAAGAAAATGATGGTGTTGCCATAAGTTGACAGGAGCCTTGATCGTTTTTTTTTCATGTCAGGAGCGACTTGAGAAACTGCAAGTTGCTTCTGGTGTGAGATAATTGGCTGTCTGCAAGGAAGTTGCCCAGGGACGCAGAGTTGTTTGATGTTTTAACATCCTTGTGGGAGGCTTCTCTCATGTCCCTGCATGGGGAGCTAGGGCTGACAGAGGGAGCTCAACCCATTCACCCAAGATTCGAACCACTAACCTATCGGTTGGCAGTCCTGCCAGCAAAAGGGTTCAACCCATTGTGCCACCAGGGGCTCTTTTTTCCCGTGTCAGGGGCGACTTGAGAAGCTGCATGTTGCTTCTGGTATGTGAGAATTGGCTATCTGCAAGGACATTGCCCAGGGGACACCCAGATATTTGATGCTTTCCCATCCTTGTGGGAGGCTTCTCTCATGTCCCTGCATGGGGAGCTGGAGCTAACAAAGGGAGCTCCTCCACACTCTCTCCAGATTCAAACCTCTGACCTGTCAGTCTCCAGTCCTGCTTCACAGGTGTTTAACCCATTGCGCCATCTGGGGCTCCACCGGGGGCTCCTGCCTTGATGGCATGCAAACATGTAACTATCAGAAACCATTTGTTATAATGACTAAATGGAACATCCATGATCAGGAGCACAATATCTAAGTGTTGGCTGAAGAAGGACAGTAGAACTAGACAGAGGCCATTGCCCTCCCTGTATGTCTGGTTAATCATTGTGGCCCTTGAACATTCTAACTGGAGGTCAGCTGTGACTATCAGTGCTGCAGAATTCAAAGAAGCACAAATGGACAGAGAAAGGGAGAAACGTGCCAAGAGGAAGGCGCATCAAGCCATCCCTGGCTAAGACCTTCACTGTGAGGAACATGCAGATCAAGAATAGGGCTCCACAGCCACCTACGAACCCACCATCAAGACTTGGAGGACCCTCATCCTCGAGATACGAGGAATTGCCTAAATCTTCTATATAAATAAAAATGTAATGTTTGTTTGTGGGATTAACATAACTGAAAAACCACTGGACGAATTGCCGCCAAATTTGGCCACAAGACACCTGCTAACCCAAGGAGTGACCATCACTAAAAAAAATTGATTTTGTCAGCAACATGTGGCAGGGGATGGCTAGTAAGTAAGTAACATTGTAGCCAAAGGAGGGATGGTCCATTCACTTTCCTCCAATAGGACCCATCTTCCATTCGGCCTCAATTCTTACTCCATGAAGGTGAAATGAGAGCAGTTCAGCGTTCAAGGCTATTGTGAGGACAGGCATGATAAACATTGCAGAGAGTGCTGCACGTTTCCAAAAGTGCTTTTTAAATAAATGATTAATAACACACTTTCTGGCAAGTTTTTTGTTGTTGTTGCAGTGATGCAGGAAAATGCAAGGCGTTTCCCCACATCTTTCCTTCCCACCTCTGCTTCTCCTCGCTGCAGCAGGTCTGTGCTCCTCTATGTGTGTGACATGACACTCCTCTTAACTAATCCATTTTCAGATCTATTAGTTCTCGGTTCAGATGAGCTCTCAGGGCTCCATATTTTCTCTTGGTGCTTCCTTCCTCCGGTTAGCAATTTCCATTAGCAGCTTGACCTTTCTCCAGCCCACCAGCTGGAAACAGCAGGGGAGGGTGTATGTATATATATAGCCTTAGATGTAGAGGAAGAATGACCCATCCTGGAAATGGATGTGAAAGGGTGGTTGTGGGGAGGTCATGGGGATCCAGAGAAACCAGGGGGCGGCTCTTCGATTCCCTTAACAGCCTTCAAGGAAGAGAACAAAGGTGCCTTTGAGCGGGGCGGAGGGGCTGTGGTGAATTGGGAATTTATGCTGCTCGTTCAAACAAGTTGCCCAGTTGAGATGGTCAGGCCTTGGAGTTTCCCCCATGGAGTTGGCCCCTGGACCTTGGAGCATCCCCCATTGGGAGTGGAAATGTCAAAGTGAAATTACTAGGGTTGCCATGGGTTTTACCCACATTCTAGGCGTACTTCCCAGACTATCATTTGGTCCGGATCCCAAGCCCAGGATTACACGTCAGTCTATGTTTCATATCTTTACAATCCATAACTATACTGCAGAAATGCAATAAACCTAGTTAGCAAATTGCAGTGATTTATTTATTTATTTACAGTATTTATATTCCGCCGTTCTCACCCCGCAAGGGACTCAGGGCAGATCACAATGCACACATACATGGCAAACATTCAATGCCATAGACACACAATATATATAGACAGACACACAGAGGCTATTTAACTTTCCAGCTTCATGAGAGTATGCTTTGAATTCCGGCCACCAGGGGAGCTGTTGCGTAACCATCCACTTGTGACACCGATGGAGTACTTCCTCATTCTTTTGCATGCTGCTGGAGAGTTTTATGGCGTGATAAATTAGTTAAATTAGCCTCCCTGCATAAGCAGTACCTAAATTTCCTACTTGACAGATGCAACTGTCTTTCAGGCTGCAAAGGTTGACAGCAAGCTAGACAAATGGTCAGGGGCTTACTCAGACCCGGGCTGGCTTCGAACTCATGACCTTTCAGTCAGTAGTGATTTTAATACAGCTGACTCCCAACCAGCTGCACTACAATCCAGTCCAATGTACATGTTGATATCATCAAAATTAGGCATGAGCAAACTTCAGCCGTCCAAATGTTTGGACTTAAACTCCCACAATTCCTAACAGACTCAGGCCCTTTCCTTGCCCCCCACAGCCGCTTATGCCCCCTCAGCAGCTTGTGAATCTATTGCTCCGAATCCTAGTCTGAAGAGCAGCAGTTATGATGTGCGTCAGGTGTTACAGCACTTTCTAGCTTGTGTCTAATTTTCATCAAGGTGCGCCCCAATGTGTATCAGAGTCCATGGCATGTTAGCCTTTCAACCACATTGAAATGACACCTATAGATTGTAATGCAGTGGTTCTCAACCTTCCTAATGCTGTGATCCCTTAATACAGTTCCTCATGTTGTGGTGACTCCTCACCATAAAATTATTTTTATTGCTACAACTGTGACTAAATAGAAACAATAGAACAAACCACAATAGGCATATGCTGGATAGGACAAACACTGGGTAAGATGCAGGGCTATGCAGAAAATTGTACATGGAGTTTGCATCAACAAAGTGCCAGCATTGCACAATTGCGCCAAAATGCGAAAGCGATTCTTCCATTAACGGTATTTTTCCATTTGCTTAAACAATTCAGTTACAAAGAGACAATAGGTTAATGTGATAAAATTATCCAACTGGTTGTAGCTGTAAAAGTTTGTCAAGGTTGAAAAGCAAGACAAAATGCTGGATATGTATAAGTCAAATTGGAATAATTTGCATAATATGCAAATTACATACCCAGATTTGAGGATGTAGAATATGGTAATGCTATTTCTTACCTGATCAGACATTTGGTTGCCTTGGTTCATTAGATGAGAGCCTTGGTTCATTAGTGATATAAATGAAATCAATAAGAAACGTGGCTGTAAAGTTTTTCCTTGATGGTATTTATTAATTACCTATTTACGACATTTACATGCCACCCTTCTCACCCCAAAGGGGACTCAGAGCGGCTTACAAGATATATATACATACAATATATTATATTATTAGCATAGGACAATATCAGTATTATATATTACTATATTGTACTATCCCATTATATGTCTAAGGTACCCATAGATTGTACCATTTCAAACGGCAGGGGAATTGCTGCAGGATGGAATATCCTAAGTATATATTTTAAGGGAAATTATTTTTTTTCTTCTATATGTAAAATTGATGTTTCTGGAGGGAAGTTTCCATTTTAGCCATTTTTCCCTCCTGATACCTGGTACACGCATATAGTTCTGTTTATTTGGGATTTCTTGATCTGAAGATTGCTTTTCTGCCTGTAGGCATTCAAAGCAGCTAATAGTAAAAAAGAAAGAAAGATAAAAAACAAATTAAAAATATATAAGACCAAAAAAAAAGCCTAGCATATATTGGTCAGCATAACACAGTAGAAAGCTAATCTTTCCAATAAAAAATACCACGTATGCCTCTTCAACATGGGAGATGTGGGATGCATCTACACCAGGCATGGGCAAACTTGCGCCTTCCAGGTGTTTTGGACTTCAACTCCCACAATTCCTAACAGCCTCAAGACTAAGCTTAAATGGCTCAGGGGGGAAAGGAAGAGGCCTGAGGCTGTTAGGAATTGTGGGAGTTGAAGTCCAAAGCAATCCCAGGGCCTAAGTTTGCCAATGCCTGATCTACACTAGAGAACTGGTGCATTTTGACAGTATTTTAACTGCTATGGCTCGATGTTATGGAATCATGGGAGTTGCGGTTTTACAAGGTATTTTGTCTTCTCTGTCAAAATTGGTGCCTCTGTGAACCACAAATCCCAGAATTCCATAACATTGGAAACAAAGTACAGCTTTGTGTCCATTTATTACACTGGCCAATATACATATTGGTGCCTCAATGTTAGACCTGTTTCTGGGTATATTGGATCTGCTGATTGCTAAAATGACACCATTTTCCCCTATGAGCCGTAGTGTTTCAGATACAAAACATATGCCATATATATCAACCTTTATATGCTCATCCATAGAAAATCATGATAACTGTTGCACTCTAGCACCGAAACACCTTTTTACCCAGCACCACACCAGAGTCCAGTAATTCTATCTAAAAATGTTTATTAAAGAAAGCAATTAAAAGGGGGGGGGAGGGGCAATTCCAAAAAGATCAGTAGTACAGAAAATACAAAACTGCAGTAATCCAAAAATGGCAAGGAACATAAAGTCAAGGAAATCAAAATGCACAACAGCATTCCAAACATAAATCCATGAACATGAAAATAGGAACTTTTCCAAGGTAAACTCTCCAAGGAAACAGGCACCAGCAAACACGGGAAATTTGAGAGTACTTGGACAAGAACTTGACAGCAGAAACAGAACAACAATCTTCTTTAGCAACATTGTCTCCTCTGAGGGGCCTAAAACCAAACCACTTAATTTTAGCCTTCTAAGATACCCATGAAAGCATGCCGGACACATCTGGTCTTCAAGTTCTTATCTCAGATTCTCTGGGAATATTTAGTTTGCCTTTTTCTAACCCCCTGAGTTCTCATGTCTAATCTCATCCCTCTGGAAACCTCTTCATCTGCCCAAAATCTTTTCTCCAGGGAACTGGAAATTTCACTTTCCCCTGAACTAGGATAGGAAAACAAAACATCAGCCTCATCTGCCTGCAATTCTCTCCAAACACTCACAGACTCCTCACTTTGAAACCCATCCTCCTCATCATCCTCTGAACCTTAAGAAAAATGCTCTGGTGCTTGCTGAACTACAACAATAACCATATCCAAGAAACTAGAACTGATGCCATCTATTCAATACAATTTTCTGGATCAGGGCTCCAAATAACCTCAGGAACAAGCCTAAAAACCAAAACAAAAAAAATTGCTTTATTTGACTGTGTTATATTAAAGGAACTACTATGTCTCTACTTGTAACAAAATATATATCTATCGTGATTCAAATGGAAACAGGATGCTAATTGCGCATTATTTCCTGAGTATTTTCCCTCCTTTAAAAATAAATTTTGATTTCCCTTTTTCTGAAAAAAAAAATTAAGACTGGAGACAGACTTTGGTTTTCCCATTTTCTTTGAAGTGTTGATGTGCTTTCGGGGAAATCCCTTTGCAAACTGCCCAGCATTTCTCTTATGAGTAACAGGACACGGATCTCGAAAAAGAAGCATGCTGTCAAGAAAGCAAAAGTAATTAATAAGAATGAACACATAAGCAAGGAAAAGTCACTGTACGTTGCTTTTCTCCTGGGAAGGGGAAGACTTTGGGTACATTTACACTTGGGCCTTCCAGGTGTTTTGGATTTCAACTCCCACAATTCCTAACAGCTCCAGGTCCCTTCCTTTTCCCCCTCAGTTGCTTAAGCACTGAGCTATGGTAGTTAAAGTGATGTCAAAATGCATTAATTCTGTAATGTAGATGAATAGTATTCGCAGATTAATCTCTTGCTTAGGCTACTCTCATGGGGAGTTCTTTGGTTTTTGTTCCCCTTTCCTGTCAAATAACAAGTCAATTTCTATACTTTGGAGAAACCAAAGGAGAAGTTGGAATCCTCTCAAGACAGCAGTTTGAATAGAATATCTGTCCTCTATGAGTCACAAGAATTGAGAGGGATATGTGTTGAAGGAAATAGGGATTTTTTCATGCTCTCCTGACTCTTCTGACCATTCTGAATAGTCCTAAACTTTAGTCCTCCAAGTGTTTCAGACTTCCCTGTCCATAATTTCTGACAACTGGATAAACTTGCTAGGGCTACTGGGAGTAGAAGTACTGGGAAAACCAATTTTGGGAACTACTGTATCATGTATACAGTGGCACTTAATAGAGCTGGCTCCAATGTTTGGCAAAGTAGGCGAAATACTACTGTGATAGATACTGGGGTATTAGAGCTAAAATTCACCAGCTAGTCTTGTTAGCTTCTTAGATGGAGCAGCTACCCAGAAACATAAAGCAGTGGGAAATTGTCATTCAGATAAAGAATACTACTTCAGCATAGGAGATGGGAGATATACAGCAAAATATATCTTCACCAGGCATGGGCAAACTTCAGCCCTCTGGGTATTTTGGACTTCAACTCCCACAATTCAAGTTTGCCCATGCCTGATCTATACTATTACATCAATACATTAACTACTATGGCTTAGTGCTATGGGATCATGGCACTTGTAGTTTTAGCCTTCTCTACCAAAGAGCACTGGTGCCTCAGCAAGATCCTAGAATTTCATCACCAGGGCAATTAAAAAGGTGTCAAACTGCATCAATCCTACAGTGTAGATGCACTGTCTCAATGGTGGAAAAGGAAGACCTGTCACAGCAGCTGCTGAAAGCATGGGTGCCCCATAAGAAAGATGTGGGTAACCTCATACCTATCAACGTGCCAACTGACTAATACACCAATCCTAATCATGTTCTTTCAGGAATGGCTGACCCGCTATGGCTACCTTCCTCAGCCAGACCCCAGGGCAGCCCAACTTCAGTCCAGCGAAGAATTGGCCAATGCTATCAAAACGATGCAAAGGTTCGCAGGGCTGCCTACAACCGGGGAGATGGGTATGTATGGGTCTTAGAGGGAGCAGAAGTTTGGGAGGATCTAAATTATCCTATTCTCACTAAGGGGTGAGAATAATGTTTGATCTAGCTTGGACCTCTGTAGGATCAGACCTCAGTCTTTGGCATCTGACCTGTAAAGTCCCATATAACTCAGGTGCTCTTGTTTACCCAATTTGGGTCCCCAGATATCATTGAATAACAACTCCCATCATTTTTATCTACCATGCAGATTGGGGATAATAGGAATTGCAACCTAGCAGCCATTGTGGCTCTTAGGGAAAGGTTAAAGCACACTTTATTTTTCCCCCCATATAATTTTTATTGCAAATATATAAAGAATGGGAAAGAGTACAAGAGTGGATATAGATAGAACAGAGGCATTTTTAACATCTTACATCTTCCATTTTCCTTTGCTGTCTAATTTTCTATTATGTTAAAAGAGGAAAGAAAGAAAGAAAGAAAGATGACTTATTTTCTAATTTAAAACAGAATCATAGAATCAAAGAGTTGGAAGAGACCTCATGGGCCATCCAGTCCAACCCCCTGCCAAGAAGCAGGAATATTGCATTCAAATCACCCCTGACAGATGGCCATCCAGCCTCTGTTTAAAAGCTATGTGGAGCGGCTTAAAGAGCTGGGCATGTTTAGCCTGAAGAAGAGAAGGCTGAGAGGGGATATGATAGCCATGTATAAATATGTGAGAGGAAGCCACAGGGAGGAGGGAGCAAGCTTGTTTTCTGCTTCCCTGGAAACTAGGACACAAAACAATGGCTTCAAACTACAAGAGAGGAGATTCCAGCTGAACATGAGGAAGAACTTCCTGACTGTGAGAGCCGTTCAGCAGTGGAACTCTCTGCCCCAGAGTGTGGTGGAGGCTCCTTCTTTGGAAGCTTTTAAACAGAGGCTGGATGGCCATCTGTCAGGGGTGATTTGAATGCAATATTCCTGCTTCTTGGCAGGGGGTTGGACTGGATGGCCCATGAGGTCTCTTCCAACTCTTTGATTCTATGATTCCAAAGAAGGAGCCTCCACCACACTCCAGGGCAGAGAGTTCCAGTGCTGAACGGCTCTCACAGTCAGGAAGTTCTTCCTCATGTTCAGATGGAATCTCCTTTCTTGTAGTTTGAAGCCATTGTTTCGCGTCCTAATAATAGAATAATAGAAAAGTCAATGTCCATTGTTTTGAAACAAAGGAGGTAGAAAAGTTGAGATATGGAAAACTAGAGAGCCCTAAGTAATGTGTCCTACCCTGTCCCTGCAGTCCTCTTCATAATAAAAAAATCTATTTTTTGTCATATCTCTGGTCGATTAACTTTCCAGGATCCCTTGGATATCTTTGGGGATCCTGCTATTCTTGTCCCTTATGTCTCTATTTTTTTTCTTCTCTTGGTATTTCTGCATCCCTGAACTACTAATTTTCCCTTGGTTAAATAGAAAACCCAATATTTTCATTTTCTTTTCTTCTTTTAAATAGGCAATGATAGACGGCCATTCTTCTTCAAATTTGGAAGGGTCTGGCGATTGTATATAAGCCTAGTCTGTCCCTCTCTAATATTACAGCATTAGATTTCTTCTTCAAATTTGGGAGGGTCTGGTGATTGTATAAAACCTGATCAGTTCGTCCATTACATTTTTTTTGTAATCCATGAATCTTCTTCTTGTTTCTAGTAATCGCAAATAATGAAAAGGTCTTCTCCACTTGTTTGCTGAATCCAGTCTATTTATATTTAAAGAAAAAATGCTTAGGTTCCCCACTCTTGAAATAGTACGTAATAAGTAATTCTTCCAAATACATTTGGGCCCCATATTCCCTTGATAGAAATTAGTTTGAACATCCCTACCATATGGCCCATCTACTGAGATGACAAAAGGGAACCAGGCAGGGCTGTGTCGAAATAAAATCCTTGAAGGTCAATTGCTTTGGTCTTCTCCTTTTCAGACCAGAAGACTTTGGACATGATGAGCAAGCCTCGCTGCTCCCTTCCTGACATCATTGGCACTTCTGAGCTCATGCGGCGCCGGCGCAGGAAAAAGCGCTATGCTCTCAGTGACAGTGTCTGGAAAAAGAAAGATTTGACATGGCAGTAAGCAATGCTCTATCACTCCATCATTAGTAGTGAAACAGCAGGGTTAGTGGGTTAATCCACAGTTCATTTCCTGATACTCCCATCGTTTGTAATTATACTTCAAAACTTTTTTGTGTACTGCCTCTCTCTCTCATAACATAATTCAGCCCCTATCTTAAATGATGCTATAATTTATTGCTTCTTTTCATTCATTTTCCTTTTTTGTTACAAGTATACTTTTTATATTTTATAGTGTAGTACTTGTCACCATTCATTCATGCCTTGAGTGTGAGTTTTCCATAGGTTTCTAATTGAGCATTGTCGGGATCAGAATACATGGTTACAAAGGCTTTCAGTTCTATGTATTGTCGAAGGCTTTCATGGCCGGAGTCACTGGGTTGTTGTAGGTTTTTTGGGCTGTATGGCCATGTTCTAGAAGCATTCTCTCCTAACGTTTCACCTACATCTCTGGTAGTAATGCTCAGAGGTTGTGAGGTCTGTTGGAAACTAGGAAAAATTGGGTTTATATATCTGTGGAAAGTCCAAGGAGGGAGAAAGACCTCCTGTCTGTTGGAGCTAGGTGTGAATGTTTCAATTGGCCACCTCAATTAGCATTTGATGGCCTTACAGTTTTTAGATGTGCTAATCATAGTGGCCAATTGAAACTTTCACACCTAGCTCCAACAGACAGGAGTTCTTTCTCCCCCCTGGACTTCCCACAGAAATATAAACCCAATTTTCCTAGTTCCCAACAGACCTCACAACCTCTGAGGATGTCTGCCACAGACATAGGTGAAACATCAGGAGTGAGTGCTTCTAGAACATGGCAATACAGCCCGAAAAACCTACAACAGCCCAACTTTCAGTTCTGATCCAACCATTTCTTCTTTTTCTTTTCTCTTGACAGTATCCGTTCCTTCCCCCATCCCTCCTATCTAAGTAGAGATGTTGTCCGGACGCTTATTTACGAGGCTTTCCGGGCCTGGAGCAAGTCCTCAGCACTGACCTTCAAAGAAGTGCCTCCAGACCAAGCGGACATCCTGGTGGATTTCACCCAGTCCTACCATCACGACAGTTACCCCTTTGATGGTCCTGGTGGTACTCTAGCCCATGCTTTCTTCCCTGGTGAACACCCTATTTCTGGTGACACTCATTTCGATTATGAAGAGACATGGATTTACAACCCGGGGAACACAAAGTCAGGTACTTTCAGAACCACACAGCATGCAGGGGCAGTCCAAGATCTACCACCACTTGAGACAAGAAGCTGAATTTATTCGCTTCATTGCTCCACTCCTATTTTGCTAAAGGGGAATGTGACAACAGTGGTCCAAGAAATAGAGTAGTAGCGTATCCCAAATTCTAGTCTCATGGTGTTTTGGACTTCATTCCCCAGAATCCTTGATCATTGGTGGGGTTAGCTGAGGTTTCTGAGAATCTCTAAGGTAGCAAATGAGATGGTAACAGAGAAAGAAAGAAACCAAAGTGGTAGTTCCCATGCATTCACATCCAGAGGAGGAGGAGGAGGACCAGGATGAGGAGAAGGACGAGGAGGAGGAGGATATGGCATTACTCCCATGTCCCTCACCCATCTGCCAAGGCATAGTTCCTACAGCCTCTCCTCCCCATCCCAATAGTTGTATTTCACTGAATCAGATGGCAATTTTTGGGTTGTTCACAGTGGCAGCAGAATCTACCACCACACAGTTGGAAGAATAGCTAATTGGTGGGATCAACCATGACAGCATCATCTAGAAAATATGACATTCTCTCTCTCTTTTGGTCCTAGTCAGTGGCACAGATCTCTTCGCAGTAGCCGTGCATGAGTTTGGCCATGCCTTAGGACTGGCTCACTCTTCTGCCAAGGAGTCCATCATGATCCCGTATTACCAGGGTCCTGTCGGACCGGCCCACTTGTACCAGCTCCCGTTAGATGATGTGATGGGAATTGAACAACTCTATGGTGAGAAGCTCTGTTCAGCCCAAGAAAGCAGCTCTTTTTGTCATTCTGTTCTCTCTTTCTCATTCGTAGCCTCATATTGTCCTTATGTAATATTTTATATAGCAGCCCTTCACCAATAGATGTCTGTGGAGAAGCTGAATATTATGTGCCTTCAAGATGTTGACTCTGATATGAACCTGGCACTGGGACCGTGGCATAGCTGGCTGGGAGTCAGCTGCATTAGATCACTACTGACCGAAAGGTCATGAGTTCGAAGCCAGCCCAGGTCGGAGTGAGCTTCTGACCATTGTGTAGCAAGCTGTCGACCTTTGCAGCTCGTAAGACAGTTGCATCTGTCAAGTAGGAAATTTAGGTATCGCTTATACGGGGAGGCTAATTTAACTAATTTACAATGCCATAAAAATCTTCAGCAAGCATGCAAAGAATGAGGAAGTACTCCATCAGTGTCACAAATGGACGGTGAAGCGACAGCTCCCCTGGTGGCCAAAATACCCTCATGAAGCTGGAATGTTAAATGGCCTATATGTGTCTGTCTATATATGTTGTGTGTCAATGATATTGAATGTTTGCCATGTATATGTACATTATAATCTGCCCTGAGTCCCCTGTGGGGTAAGAAGGGCAGAATATAAATACTATAAATAAATAAATAAATAACTATCAGGATGGTTACTTAGCAAAGTTTCTTCAGGGAGAGTTTGCCATTGCCATCCTATGAAGATGAGAGTGAAACTTACCATGGACATCTAGTTCTCAACCTGTGGGTCCCCAGATGTTTTGGCCTTCGACCCCCAGAAATCCTAACAACTGGTAAACTGGCTGGGATTTCTGGGAGTTATAGGCCAAAACACCTGGGGACCCACAGGCTGAGAAGCCCTGATCTAGTGGGTTTCTATAGCCAGGTAGAGATTTGAACCCTGGTCTACCAAATTTATAGACTTGCACTCAAGCCATCATGTGAAGCCTATATATATGAGTAGAGAGCCTCTTTCTTATTGTTTATTTGCTTAATTCTGGTAAATATACACTTGAGCAAGTAAAACCCATTTCCATTTTGCCTGTGTGCAGAAAGAAACTCAGTTTTCCTTATAGCATTCCTCCATACACATAGATAGTTGGAGAAAATGGTGGGTTGGTCAGGTGATGGATTAGTTGGGTTTCTTCTCCCTTGATTTCATTTTTTTTGGTTGTAGGGAAGCGCCAGCCGGGCTCCCATCCAGACCAAGAGAGCCCAGGTTTACCAGCCCCCACAGCCCGCCCCATTCCTGAACTACCCCCAAACAGACCCACTTATGGGTAAGTAACTTTTCTTATTGAATGCTAATCTAGCTAGCTATCTCTTTCCACTATCATTGCAATCTGTTAACTAGTCATCGCTGTGATAGGTCCATTACTGTAGTGTTCAGCCAAGTTCTGATCTCCCCTTGAGCTCTCTCTTCAAAGGTCTCTTCAACTTTGTATTGCTTGACTGCTTTTGCACTTGGGACACTCATGTTGATATTTAGCCTTGGCTGGAGTTCACCTACCTCCTTTGGGCTTCATTCCCAAACAAACCATATGCAAGTGCCTCTTAATAGTTCTTGAACTCATTCTCCTAAATTATTGTGAGCTTCCTCAGAGAGTGGGGTGAAATTCTGGCAAGATCCAGACTGTGAAAACAAAATGGGTTTGTGTCAGGGTGCTTCAGGAGAAAATAGAAAACCTTCATTATTTTGGGTTGCTGGGAGTTTTCCGGGCTTTATGGCCATGTTCCAGAAGCATTCTCTCCTGACGTTTCACCCACATCTATGGCAGGGATCCTCAGAGGTTGTGAGGTCTGTTGGAAACTAGGCATGTAGGGTTTATATATATCTGTGGAATGTCCAGGGTTGGAGAAAGAACTCTTGTCTGCTTGAGGCAAGTGTGAATGTTGCATTTGCCACCTTGATTAGCATTTAATGGCCTCGCAGCTTCAAATCTTGGCTGATTGCTGCTTTTTTTTGGAGCTGTTAGGTGGTCCTTATTGATTCTTGTCAGGAATTCCCCTGCTTTTTGGTGTTGCTCTTTACAGCAATTAATACTGTTTTAATGAAAAATTTACTTATTGTTTTAATTGTTATTATATTTCTGTGTTATATGTAGTGGCATCGAATTGCTGCCGAATGTAAGCTGAGTCCCCCTTCGGGGGTTGAGAAGAAACAGGATAGAAATACCGGAAATAAATAAATATAAATAAATAAATTTTCTGTCCTGATATTAGAGTTTAGATTTTGGGAAGCAATCAGCCAGGCTTTGAACCTGCAAGGCCATTAAATGCTAATCAAGGTGGCCAATTGCAACATTTACACTTGCCTCAAGCAGATAAGAGTCCTTTCTCCCACCCTGGACATTCCACAGATATATAAACTTTACTTGCCAAGTTTCCAACAGACCCCTCAACCACTGAAGATGCCTGCCACAGATGTGGGCAAAATGTCAGGAGAAAATGCTTCTGGAACATGGCCATACAGCCCGGAAAACTCACAGCAACCCAGTGATTCTGGCCATGAAAGCCTTTGACAACACTTCATTATTTTGTTTGAAATCGTAAAAATAGCAATCCAACTGGGAATAGGACTGGAACCCTGAGGGAAATAACCCCAAAAGTCCTAGTCAGAGGCAAACGCCAACTGCTGCATCTTCTCCAACCTGTGAGTTCTTACTCTTCAAGAACTTCTTGTCTTCTTGACCATATTGTAGTGGTGGTTGGCCACGTATGTCCTGATTTCCATCTGTGAAAAGTGAGACGATATGGCATAGAAAGGAAAAGGAAGTGATGCAAAAACCATGTAAAAAGGCTGAATTTAACTAACTGATTTAAAACAACATGAGCCACATCTTGGGCTCTAGGTTTCTAGTGGACAGAAACAATTTTCTCTCTTCAGGCCACGGCTGCCCTCACCAGATCGTTGTAATACCAATTTTGATGCCATCGCTAACATCCGGGGAGAAGTTTTCTTCTTCAAAAGTAAGAAAAGTGATTTGTGTTTTGAGTTTTAGTTTGGGGAAAATCAGCTGGAGATATTGCTGTTGCTGTTTAGTATAGTGGTTCCCAACCTGTGGTCCGTGGACCACTAGTGGTCCGCAACAATGAAAATATGGTCCGCGGCCTCACCACTACTACACTGTTGCCTTGAAACCATGCAACAACAAGAGCAACTGGTCTTGCAAAGCCCTGTTATAGTGCCAAGGCAATGGGGATGTGGGGAGGGGAGAGGAGAGGCTGACTACTCACAAAAGATTACTACTACCACGTCAGCTCTAGATTATTAAGTCTGATTTTATGTAGGCGAGTGGATGGTGACTATTGGATGGCATGTATTCTGTATCAGAAACTAGAACTGATGTGGTCTATCCAATGCAATTTTCTGAATCAACACCCCAAAGAACCAAACCAAATCTAAAGTTGACCCAAAACTGATTCATAACCTTTTGGTACTAATGTTGGAGAGTGGTCACCGGCTAAAGTGGTCCCTGGTCATAAAAGGTTGGGAACCACTGTTTTGGTGTATTGAGTAATGTTTACTAATTATTCTAAAGCATTATTATGGGGTCATTTGTTGTCACTGCAGAGCATTTTTGTAATTTTTACAAGTGTATATTATAATGTATACAATTATTTGTGAGTCAGGAGTGACTTGAGAAACTGCAAGTCGTTTCTGGTGTGAGAGAATTGGCTGTCTGCAAGGATGTTGCCCAGGGGACCCTCGGATGTTTGTTTTACCATCCTTGTGGGAGGCTTCTCTCATGTCCCTGCATGGGGAGCTGGAGCTGACAGATGGAGCTCAACCCGCTCTCCCCGGATTCAAACTGCTGACCTATTGGTCAGCGGTCCTGCCAGTCCTGCCAGCATTGTACCACATATGATATATAAAAACACTTTTCAGGGAGGATATTTTTTGGAATGTAGGGAAGTGAAAGAGTAGATAGTGAGTCCACGGATAAAGAAATAGTGCTGTAGATTTTTTTTCTCGTGTCAGGAGCAACTTGAGAAACTGCAAGTCACTTCTGGTGTGAGAGAATTGGCCGTCTGCAAAGACGTTGCCCAGGGGACGCCTGGATGTTTTGATGTTTTATCATCCATGTGGGAGGCTTCTCTCATGTCCCTGCATGGGGAGCTGAAGCTGGAGCTGATAGAGGGAGCTCATCCATGCTCTCCCCAGATTCAAACCTGCGACCTGTCGGTCTTCAGTCCTGCCAGCACAAGGGTTTAAACCACTGCACCACCGGGGACTGTAGATGAAGTAGTGTATTGATATTGATCACTAATTTTCAATGCTACATGTAATTTGGGCCTGAGGAACCCAGTCAAGACATTTGCAGCAGGTTTGACCTACATAAGCAAACGGCAGCACAATGTTTTTGCCAGTGTGGTTGCCAAACGAATTGAGAGCAGTACGTGTGAAAAAGCTCTTGGAGTCCTTGTGGACAACAAGTTAAACATGAGCCAACAATGTCATGTAGCGGCAAAAAAGCCAATAGGATGTTGGCCTGCATAAATAGGAGTATAGTGTCTAGATCCAGGGAAGTCATGCTACTACTCTATTCTGCCTTGGTCAGACCACATCTTGAATACTGTGCCCAATTCTCGGCACCACAGTAGAAGGGAGATGTTGACAAGCTGCAATGTATCCAGAGGAGTGTGACTAAAATGAACAAGTCTGGAAAACAAGCCCTATGAGGAGCTGGGCATGTTTACACTTCAGAAGAGAAGGCTGAGAGGAGATGATGGCCATGTATAAATATGTGAGGTGAAGTCATAGGGAGGAGGGAGCAAGCTTGTTTTCTTCTTCCTTGGAGACTAGGACACAGAACAATGGCTTCAAACTACAGGAAAGGAGATTCCATCTGAATATGAGGAAGAACTTCCTGACTGTGAGAGCTGTTCAGCAGTGGAACTCTCTGCCCCAGAGTGTGGTGGAGGCTCCTTCTTTGGAGGCTTTTAAGTAGAGGCTGGGTGGCCATCTGTCGGGGGTGCTTTGAATGCAATTTTCCTGCTTCTTGGCAATCTATGATGTATTGAAACTGTAGGCTCAGGAGTGGTGAGGACTGCTTCTGGTGTGTTGTTTTTGAGCTAATGAAGAGGAGCACATTAACTCCTTTGCAGATAAACATTTCTGGCGGATGCAACCAAGCAACCAACTGGTTTCCCTGGAACCAGCGCAAATCCTCCGCTTCTGGATCGGATTGCCCAAGGACTTCCAGGGCATCGATACCGTGTACGAACGTGCCAACGACAGCCAAATTGTGTTCTTCATTGGTGAGTTTGGCTAGCTGGCTGGCAGTGGGAAATAAAGCTGTCCGTCTCTGTGGAAAATGAGTGCAATGGATTATTTTAAAGGTGCCAGATGGACTTTTAGTGTCCAAGAGAAGAACCCAAGGGCTGTGTGTGGAGTTGGGCTTCCTGCCTTCTTCCAAAACATAAGAATTCCACAAATTGTTAATCTTAAAACTCACCTCCAATGGCAAAAAAGTGATGTCTGCAATGTAATAGTGAGTCGCCTCCGGGCTGATATGGGCAGGATAGAAATAATGTAAATAAATAAATAATAGTGCCCCATCGACGCCATGTGTATAACTGCATGACATCAGACAAGATGCTACATGAAAAGAGATGTTTCAGTCTCTTAGATGGCGTGTACATGTGTGCAAATGCATAGCACACATGTGCACACTATCTAAGAGACTGAAACATCTCTTTTCAAGTAGTGTATTGTTTGATTGACATGGAGCAAAATATTATCGTTTCATTATATTGTTTTGAAAATCTGATTTTCTAATACATGATTATTACATCAGGTGCTTCTTAGCAATGAGCAACTTAAAAAGTTCTTTTTTTCTTCCACCCTGGACCTTCCACAGATATATAAACTTCCCTTGTCCTAATTTTCAATATACCTCACAACCTCTGAGGATGCCTGCCATAGATGTGGGTGAAATGTCAGGAGAGAATGCTTCTGGAACATGGCCATACAGCCCAGAAAACTCACGGCAACCCAACTTAAAATCAGTTGTGGGCTGAATCCAGATTTTAACTATTCTTGGAGTAAATTCATTGACATCGGGGTGACTTCAAATGGTTACCATGACTGACCAACAAGTATGGTCTAGCTATATCTAAATCTGGATTCAACCCAAGATTGGGTTCACACACACACACAATGTTTTGTTACTTAGCCACAAATCACAATTCAAGGCTATGAGCTAGTTTATGAACTCTGATGCATTTTAGTGCTGGCTTATTATTACATCTTGATAGAGAACTATGATTTGCTCATGATGTATTTCTTCAATTACCCATAGTTGACAAATGGGATGGACAAGAAACAAAAATCAAATTCTGGATGGTTGGTTTATCTGTGGGTTAATTCAAAAACAATGGTTACATGTGACGTGTCTGTTGAATCCTGCCTGCTAGGTTCATATTCCATAGAACAATGAGTTCATTAGCTATTGAAGTGACAGGGTTCAATATAGTTTCCCAGCAAGGTCCTTAATATACACCTGAAACAGTTTCTCTTTAGTCAGAAGAAGAGAATTTGTGCCACAAATATCTGAGTTGTAATGAACAGTAGATGTTGGTACTAAAGGGAATGATTGGAGAAGAGGTTGTTGGAGCATGTAAAATCAGTTGGTGAGTGTGTTAACTGAAAAATGCAAAGCACAAAGATGATTATTTGGGCTATGTCCGAGAAGCTAGCTGAGCCTGGGAGTTTTGGCAACAGTTAAATGTTTAGGTTTTCTGTGCAAGAGCTTACCAAGACAATTTTGTATTTTTGCTTCGGGGCTGCTGGAAGATCTTTCACATGGACATCTAAGAACCATTTGAATCTCTCCCAAAGGACATTGTGTGAGTTCACATAACTGTAAATATGTTGCTCTGCATAACAAAGAGTAAACACCTTATTCCTTACTGATCATCAGCAGGTATATCTTTTCTCTAGCAAGACAGTGTGTGGATTAGTAAATACGTGAACTATGCATGATTTTCATTCCGCCACCGAGGTTACAGGTTGTTTGCACTTTACTGAAGTTGCTTTGATAATCCCATTAGGATGCCTCGTAGTTATGCACTTCTCACTCCTTTTTCTCCTTTGTAGGGTCCCACTACTGGGTTTTCACAGATACCAGGGTCAACCCTGGATACCCCCGCTCCACCTCGGATCTTGGCCTCCCTCCTGGCACTATCATTGGTGCTGCGTTTGTGTGGCCCCACAACGGGAAGACCTACCTCCTAGAAAAGGATCAATACTGGCGCTACGATGACCAATTGGGCCACGTGGAACCAGGGTACCCCAAACCTGTCACCCTCTGGAAAGGGGTGCCTACAGATCTGGATGACGTCACGCGGTGGAACGATGGTAGGGAGGGACTGAAGCATATTTGTTGGCAGAGAGTTTTGCACAAGCCTGATAAGACCTTGGAATGCAATTTCACGAAAACTTCAGAACTTGATGAAATTTTTAATTTGAGATTGAATGCAATGAAAGCAACTCTTCCTATCTAAGGGGCAAAAATTAGATCCAAAATATAGCATTGCTCAACTATGCAAATTCAGATTAGGCCTCTTTAAAGAAAAGTGTCCATGAAGTTCATTTTGAGGAATCCACCATGAATTCTGTAAACAATTTTATAAATGGCAAAGGCCCCTACAAGAGAGGCAGCATTGAAAAATGTTGGACTAGGACTGTGGGAGACAAGGGTTCAAATTCCCAATCAGTTTTCAAAATCGACAGGGTTTTTTATTGTGTTTGTGGTGTGAGAGAATTGGCCGTCTGCAGAGATGCTGTCCAGGGGATGCCTGGACGTGTTACTATCCCGTGGGAGGATTCTCTCACGTCCCTGCATGGAAAGCTGGAGCTGACAGATGGGAGCTCACCCTGTCTCGCAGATTTGAACCGCTGACTTTCAGGTCAGCAGTTCAGCTAATACAAGGGTTTAACCCAGTGGTTCTCAACCTGGGGTCCCCAGATGTTTTTAGCCTTCAATTCCCAGAAATCCTAACAGCTGGTAAACTGGCTGGGATTTCTGGAAGTTGTAGGCCAAAAACATCTGGGGACCCCAGGTTGAGAACCACTGGTTTAACCCATTGTGCCACTGTGGCTCCAATTGATTGGGTGACCTTGATCAAGACACAGCCAGCGAGTATTAAGGAAAGGCAAAGGCAAACAAATTGTGCTGCGAAATAACTTGGCGTCACAGTAAACCAGTCAACTTGAAAGCACATAACATCTGAGGGTCCTGCAGGTGTTAACTGCCGTCATTTGCAGTTCTGTCCATATCAAGGCAGATTGAATTGGGCCTCTCCAAGGTGATATGGCTCTTCCAACTAATCCCAGATTGTATTCATTGCTTTTCCACCTTGCCATGTAACTGCCTCTGATTTGCTTTCAACATAGAATCCAGACCAACCCCCTGCCCTACAGGAACACCCAATCAAAGAACTCCTGACAGATGGCAATCCAGCCTCTGATTAAAAAATGTCCATAGGAGGAGACTCCATACACTCCAAGGCAGCATATTCTACACTTAAACGGCTCTTAGAGTCAGGAAGTTCTTCCTAATGTTGGGTTGTTGTAGGTTTTTTCGGGCTATATGGCCATGTTCTAGAGTAGGGGTCCTCAAACTAAGGCCCGGGGGCCGGATATGGCCCTCCAAAGTAATTTACCCGTCCCTCACTCAGGATCAACCTAAGTCTGAAACGACTTGAAAGCACACAACAACAACAACAACAGTCCTATCTCATCAGCCAAAAGCAGGCCCACACTTCCCATTGAAATACTAATAAGTTTATAATTGTTAAAATTGTTCTTCATTTTAATTATTGTATTGTTTTTAAGTGTTTTTTTGTACTACAAATAACCTCTGAGGATGCTTGCCATAGATGCAGGTGAAATGTCAGGAGAGAATGCCTCGGGAACATGGCCATACAGCCCGAAAAAACTTACAACAACCCAGTGATTCCGGCCATGAAAGCATTCGACAATACATATAAGATGTGTGCATAGGAATTCATTCATGCTTTTTTCAAATTATAATCAGGCCCTCCCAACAGTTTGAGGGGCTGTAACCTGGCTCTCTGTTTAAAAAGTTTGAGGATCCCTGTTCTAGAGGCATTTCCTGACATTTCGCTTGCATCTATGGCAAGCATCCTCAGAGGTAGTGAGGTCTGTTGGAACTAGGAAAAAGGGTTTATATATCTGTGGAATGACCAGGGTGGGACAAAGGACTCTTGTCTGCTGGAGCTAGGTGTGAATGTTTCAGCTGACCACCTTGATTAGCATTTGATGGCCTGGCAGTGCCTGGGGCAATCTTTTGTTGAGGTCTGTTGAAACTAGGAAAAAGGGTTTATAGGATGGTTGAGGATGCTTGCCATAGATGCAGGCGAAACGTCAGGCGAGAATGCCTCTAGAACATGGCCATATAGCCCGAAAAAACCTACAACAACCCAGTGATTCCAGCCATGAAAGCCTTAGACGATACATCTTCCTAATATTCTTCTTGCTTGTAATATCCGGTGTTCTTTTCTCTTGCAGGCAATACCTATTTCTTCAAAGATGCCCATTACTGGCTCTTCAGGGGTGGCAGCGTGGAGTCAGATACCACTCTCCCGCGCTCCACTGCCCATGAGTTGTTGCACTGCAATGTTCCCAACGCTTCCTCCCCTCCAGCTCCGAGGCACGGAGAAGGCGGAATGTGTCTCTGTGGGGGGGCTTCCCACAAAATAGCACCCCTCTTATCTTGCATCATCATTTTTCTGTGGGCCGTATGCTGACCCTTGACCAGTGACAAAACAGCGCACTTTACATTGCCAAAGGAAGAGACTGATAGGCAGAGAAAGACAGCCGTCTCAGGAACAGCCTCTGAGTAACTGCTTTCCCATTGATATGGTTCCTCTTACAACTCTATGGTGCTCTGAATCTCGCCTTCCAATCACTTTTTGCGCCTTCTCTCATCTAGTTTTGTGATTAGTTTTCTAACAAACCATGGAACTAAAAAGGTACTGGTTATTTAGTTTGCCTAAAGCAATGTTTCTCAACCTTCCGAATGCCATGACCCCTTAATACAGTTTGACATGTTGTGGTGACCCTCAACCATAACATTATTTTCGTTGCTACTTCATAACTCTCATTCTGCTACTGTTATGAATCATAATGTAAATATCTGATAGACAGGACGTATTTTTCTTCACTGGACCAAAATTGGCACAAATACCCGATATGCCCAAATTTGAATACTGGTGAGTTTGGGGATGGAGGGATTTGATTTTGTCATTTGGAAGTTGAAGTTGCTGGGATTTATAGTTCACCTACAATCAAAGAGCATTCTGAACTCCACCAACGATGGAATTGGGGCAAACCTGGCACACAGAACTCCCACGACTGACAGAAACTACAGGAAGGGTTTGGTGGGTATTGACCTTTAGTTTTGGAGTTGTAGTACACCTCTATCCAGAGAGCACTGTGGACTCAAATAATAATGAATCTGGACCAAACTTGGCATGAATACCCAATATGCCCAAATGTGAACACTGGTGGTGTTTGGGGAAAATAGACCTTGACATTTGGGAGTTGTAGTTGCTGGGATTTATACTTTACCTACAATCAAACAGCTCCTTGAACCCCACCAACGATAGAATTGGGCCAAACTTCCCACACAGAACTCCCATGACCAACATAAAACACTGTGTTTTCCGATAGTCTTTGGTGACCCCTCTGACACCTCTTCGCAATCCCCCCCAGGGGTCCCGACCCCCAGTTTGAGAAATGCTGGCCTAAAGTGTGTGGCAAGAGTGTGATTTCTCTCAGGGAGGAAGGAAACGTACTCTGAACATGCTCAAAAACCTCTCTTTGTATTTATTCACACACAAGGAGGCTGTTTTTATCCATTCACATACACACCAAGCTCTGCTCTGCTCTCCCTATCCCAAATTGTCTGTTTAACATTAGTGGTCCCAGCTGATAATTCATCTTCCCCCCTTCTTTAGCTCATTTGGGGGTCTGACAAGGGCTTAAGCCCACACTTGAGTATTAATGAAGAGGAAGATGATACCGCTAGGTCTATTATCACATCCTGATGCATACCCCACGGGAACTTTAGGCACAAAGGCTGAGATAGAAATGGGACACTCGGTATTATATGTTTGTGGACCAAAAAGGCTGCTGTGAGTTTTCTGGGCTGTACGGCCATGTTCCAGAAGCATTCTCTCCTGACGTTTCACCCACATCTATGGCAGGCATCCTCAGAGGTTGTGAGGTCTGTTGGAAACTAGGCAAATGAGGTTTATATATCTGTGGAATGATGTCCAGATGGGAGAACGAACTCTTGTCTGCTTGAGGGAAGTGTGAATGTTGCAACTGGCCACCTTGATTAGCATTTAATGGGCTCGTAATTTCAAAGCTTGGCTAGTTGTTGCCTGGGAGAATCCTTTGTTGGGAGGTGTTAGCTGGCCCTGATTGATTTTTGCCTGGAATTCCCCTGCTTTTTGAGTGTTGCTGTCTATTTACTGTCCTGATTTTAGAATTGTTTAAATACTGGTAGCCAGATTTTGTTCATTTTCATGGTTTCCTCCTTTCTGTTGAAATTGTCCACATGCTTGTGGATTTCAATGGCTTCTCTGTGTAGTTTGACATGGTGGTTGTTAGAGTGGTCCAGCATTTCTGTGTTCTCAAATATTATGATATGTCCAGGTTGATTCATCAGGTGCTCTGCTATGGCTGACTTCTTGGGTTGAATCAGTCTACAGTGCCTTTCATGTTCCTTGATTCGTGTCTGGGCAATGCTGCAGCGTTTGGTGGTTCCTATGTAAACTTGTCCACAGCTGCATGGTATACGGTAGACTCCTGCAGAGGTGAGAGGATCCCTTTTGTCCTTTGCTGAACATAGCATTTGTTGAATGTTCTTAGCAGATCTGTAGATAGTTTGTAGGTTGTGTTTCTTCATCAGCTTCCTTATGTGGTCAGTGATTCCCTTGATGTATGGCAAGCACACTTTTCCTGTGGGTGGATCTTTGTGTTTACTCTCGTGGCTTGTTCTTAGTCTTGCAGCTCTTCTGATGTCTGTGTTGAATTATCCAACAACTGGGACACACAGTGTACAAAAAAGTACACACATGGATAGATACCTACATAAAAACTCCAATCATCACTCAAATAAAAAAAGAAGCACAATTAAAGCTTTGGCAGACCATGGAAAAAGAATCTGCGAGCCCACCTCCTCCAAGGTGAACTGAACCACCTAAAATGGGCTCTACAGGCCAATGGAGACTCCAACACAGACTTCAGAAGAGAATGCTTCTGAAACATGGCCATAAGGTAAAGGTAAAGGTTTTTCTCTGACATTAAGTCCAGTTGTGTCCAACTCAACTCCGGGGGTTGGTGCTCATCTCCATTTCTAAGCCGAAGAGTCGGCGTTGTCCATAAACACCTCTAAGGTCATGTGGCCAGCATGACTTCATGGAGCACTGTTATCTTCCCACTGGAGCAGTATCTATTGATCTACTCACATTTGCATGTTTTTGAACTGCTAGGTTGGCAGAAGCTGGGGCTAACAGCAGGAGCTCACATTGCTCCCTGGATTCGAACCTGCAACCTTTTGGTCAACAAGTTCAGCAGCTCCTTCATGGCCATACTGCCCAGAAAACTCACAGCAACACAATGATTCTGGCCATAAAAGCCTTCGACAACACAAGAAGGCTGTGCTTGTGGGTGGAATTTGCTCATCTTTCTGCAACTGAAATCATAACTGTCTAAAAGAAAGCGGGGCATTAGATGCATTAAGGAACTGTAGCTGCACAATTTGTATTAGAAAATATTCAGCTGTCTCTCGGAACTGCCCCCCAGAAGAAATGAGGGTGATGGATTAACATTGGTCATTTGAAAGGGAGAAGCCGGGGAATGGACAGGATGCAAATAGGATGTGCATTGCCTTCTGTTTTTATAATAAAATCCCAATGGAAACAGCTCTACCCATCTTGTGCTTTTGTCTCATTCTTCTAGTACTGAGATCACAGTGTCAGGAGGTGAGATCATGCCCAAAACTATGCCCTTCAACTATGGCTTCTTACCTCCAACCCTATTGAAATATTGTATAGGGCAGTGTTTCTCAACCTTCCTAATGCCACGAACCCTTAACACAGTTCCTCATGTTGTGGTGATCCTCAACCATAAAATTATTGTCATTGCTACTTCATAACTGTAACTTTGCTACTGTTATGAATCGTCATGTAAATATCTGATACGCAGAATATATATTCATTCACTGAAACAAATACCCAATATGCCCAAATTTGAATGCTGACGAGGTTGGGGGGGGAGGGGAGGTTGATTTTCTCATTTGGGAGTTGTAGTTGCTGGGATTTATAGTTCACCTACAATCAAAGAGCATTCTGAACCCTACCAACAATAGAATTGGGTCAAACTTCCCACCCAAAAAACCCCCCATGGCTTGAAGGGACTCCTTGGTGCAAGCCTCCCTCTGGCCTCACATGCTCTCCCTAGCACATGCATGCACCATGCTGTCATGCACCGAGCACACTGCTCTCCCCTCCCCTGCTTGAAGTCTCAGAAACAGCCCTCCCCTTGGCCGAAAGGCTGGCTGAGAGGCTGACCAATCACAGCAGGTGGGAGGAATCGCTGTCTGTTTCCAAAAATGAAGAGAAGGACAGCCAGAGAGATCTTCAGCCTTCTCTGTCAAAGGGGTTCCTAAGACCATCAGAAATATATATTTTCTGATGGTCTTTGGCGACCCCCCTGAAACCCCCTCGTGACCCCTCCATGGGTCCCTACCCCCAGGTTGAGAAACGCTGGTGTAGGGGCATTTAAAATCCCTCCTGCCATGACCCCCCACAACTAGACTCCATAGGAGACTCGCAGCATATAGGACAATATCTTGCTTGAATAAGTCTTATGGGGTCATCCAAGTCCAGGCTATTCTTAATGTATATCAAGAGGGGAATTGAACTATACTTTCCAAGTGGACTCCCAAACACTTTTAAGGAAAAATAAGGCTTCTTCCCCTGGGAAAAATCCTGAATGCAGTGGAAAACTTGTACTGAAAAGGCATTGATTTTTTAATTATTTTTATCCTGGTCTACCTTTTCAGAGCTAAACACAGCATGTGTGGTACACTCACCCTTATTTCACAACAACCTGCCTAAATCGGTTATGCGGAAGCCAAAGAAATTGCCAAACTGTGGACCGTATCCCAAAGATATTAAATGCCTTTGATATTGTTTTTTCCATGTCAGGAGCCGCTTGAGAAACTGCAAGTTGCTTCTGGTGTGAGAGAATTGGCCTTCTGCAAGGACATTGCCCAGGGGATGCCTGGATGTTTTGGATGTTTTACTATATTTGTGGGAGGCTTCTCTCATATCCTCGCATGGGGAGCTGGAGCTGACAGAGGGAGCTCATCTGCACTCTATCCAGATTCCAACCTTGGGAGTCTGCAAGGATGCTGCCCAGGGGATGCCCAGGTGTTTTGGATGTTTTACTATCTTTGTGAGAGGCTTCTCTCATGTCCTCACATGGGGAGCTGGAGCTGACAGAGGGAGCTCATCCACACTCCACCCAGATTCCAACCTTGGCCGTCTGCAAGGACATTGCCCAGGGGATGCCTGGGAAAAGGAAAGGGCCCGAGGCTGTTAGGAATTGTGGGAGTTGAAATCCAAAACACCTTGAGGGCCCAAGTTTGCCCATGCCTGATGTAAACACATCCCAGGTCTACTTCCTCAGGTGCTTCTTCCTTCAGTATTTCTGCCCTTTGCATGCATAACCCTTGGCTTTTGCAGCTACATATGAACACAGCTATCCTTTTCCAAACTGGGATCCAGCTCTCCCCAATTAAATTGTTGCACTGCACCATTTGTTAAGCTCGTATCTCAATATATTGAATCATTTGGTAAACAGGAAGGAAAAGTGGGTTTCCCTGAAATTCTATGAAATCCACATCCTGAAATCCAGTCATTTGGAGGAGGTTTTGCAAATTACAGGAAGATGTCAACGGAAGACTGAATCACATCCCTTTAATTTCAAAGGTACATGTTGCTAAAGTCAGGCGATGGCTCAACTTCCTCTGTTGGGCTCCACTAGAACATCTAAGCACAGAGACATCAGTCCATTATCTCTTGCTCTTGTCCAAATCCCATCCTCATCATTCAGAGCAGCTGCTGCCCCAGGAGAAATCAATATCTGCCAATCGCCACCCACGCATCCCGTTTATCAATTAGCTAAAAGGCAAATAGGAAGCCTGATACCCAGCCTCCATTAGGGATGGGCAGCTTTGCATATAAAATTATTTTGGCTTTTTCTTGAATAAAGAAATCTTCCTATTGCTTAAAGCAAAAGAGTTGGCTCCAGATTTGGGCAGATGGGACTTTGGGCAATTTAACATAGGAGCATGCAAGGAATCAGTGTGTGTGTGTGTGTCAACTGTAAAATAAAATGCATGAAGCTGATTGGTTGGGCAATGCCCAGGGTGGTGGCTGAGCCTGGGACTTTTGCATACTGTTACATTTTTGTTCAGGCTCGAGCTATGCAAGTACAGAGAAAGACAATCTGAAGAGGGATGCAGAGACAGACAGAGTTTGGCGTGTACTCTCGCTTCATGAGCTGCTGAAGGAGTTTATCCACATGGACAGAAGAAAGACAGTTTTTAAATCCCTCATAAAAGGACATAATGTGAGTTAGTGCAACTGATCACATCCTACATATATTGTTCTGAACTAAAGGCCTCATCACACTAGAGAAAAAAATCCACTTAAAATCCAGTTTCTGCTTCCTGCAGAATTCTGGGGTTTGTAGTTTAAGGAAAAGCCTTTAACAGCCTCATTAAACTACAAACCCCAGAATTTTGCAGGAGGCAGAAACAGGATTTTAAGTGGATTTTTTCTCTACTGTGATGAAACTACTTGTTCTTTACTGTTTATCTGCATGGTATATTTTCTTTCTCTGGCAAGGCAGTGTGTGGGTTGATCAAATGTGAACTACACATGATTGCTTTTACATTACGTCAGAGACTGTGCCACGACAACCTATATGGTGAAGCAACTAGAAGTAAATGCACAAGCAGGGTTTTCTTTTAATGTCTCTCTACTATTTTGTCATCTCATGAGCAGGGCATTTTTCACACGTACAAACACTCCCCGTATTTCCATTCAAAAGTGGTACAGACTGGCGTGACTATACTATCTCTTTTTCCTGCCTGAATAAATGAAATCTCATTGGGTTGTTGTACTAGTGGGCTATGGCTTTCCGATTCAAAAACATACATGGTTATTAAAATAAATAGTTTTGTTCTAGTTCCTAGCCTCTTCTTCTTAACCTGCTCCCTTTCCCTAGTCCTTCCTCAACTAGTCCTGCCTCTTAATTTCCGTTCCAGAAAAATCAGAAATGCCGACTTTCAGGCCAATGCCAAATTAGGAGCTACTTGAAGGTGGAGGAGCCTCTTCACTTGGGGCAACTGAGGTCATTGCGGTTTCATCCACCTTGGGAATGCGCTTCCGTTTAAAGAATCCAACCTGTGGGGGAAAATTAAGGAGAAATATGCAGTAAGAACCGTAAAGGAATCAATGGGTCATTTGTCAGGCACTGTTGGAAATAGCAACCTTCTCAAGCCTCCACTAGTTCTTTGATATGTATATAATTACTTATTGCATTATATGTGTGTGTTGGTATGCAATTTTATCTAATCTCTTTGTTGTGGGAGGGGCTACTGACCATGTGATCAGGTTCAGGACCTGAGACTCCATTTTAGACCAGTGTTTGCTTTGAGAAGCCATGTAGAGAAGTATGTGTTTGCTTTAGACTTCATTAGAAGCAGTGAGTTCAGTTTGGACTTCAATGCAGGAAGAGTATGCTATACAGAAGCATACTGATTCTAAGGAAGATGCCCTGTGTTACTTACACAGAGAAACTACTTAAATCCAATTGTAACTGGATTCATAAGCAAAGTACCTGTATTATGTATACATAAAGTTTTGTGAGTAAACCAACTCTGTTACCTTTAAATAAGACTGTTTGTTTTGGCTCTTGAGAGCATGATTTAAAGGCAAATATATTTTAAAGGAGAGTAGATGTTTTTGGGCAACTTCAAAGGAACACTACTGAAACTGCTAAATATATGTTTTTGTGCATTGGCATGTCTTTGTCCCTGACAGTTCAAAGACATATCTAGGTACATCAGTTTAACAGCGGAGAGACCTAGCTGCCTTGCATAAATGCCGGCTTTTTTTTTTTAGGGTCAGGAGCGACTTGAGAAACTGCAAATTGCTTCTGGTGTGAGAGAATTGGCTATCTGCAAGGATGTTGCCCAGGGGATGGGCATTTATTTATTGATTTATTGATTGATTTATTTACTTTATTTGTATACCGCTGTTCTCAGCCCTTAGGCTACTCACAGCGGTTCACAACAAGAACAGCAGAAATTCCATACCATAACACAGTATAAAAAACAGTTAACATCATAACATATTATAGAAAAGTATACAATTAACAACAATATACAATTAACACCAATAGCCATTCGCATATGTTTTGATATTTTACCTTCCTTGTGGGAGGCTTTTCTCATCGCTGAGCCTGGAACCCCAGGTATCGGCGGTGGCCGGGAGAACTTTTGCACAATTAAAACTTGTGCGCCAGCTGCGCCCGTTCCTTGGGAAGTCTGACCTGGCCACAGTGGTCCATGCTCTGGTTACATCCCGAATAGACTACTGCAACACTCTCTATGTGGGGCTGCCTTTGAAGACCTCTCGGAAGCTTCAACTAGTCCAATGGTCGTCAGCTAGGCTGCTTACCGGAGCGGCGTACAAGAAGTGTACTACTCCTTTGCTGCGCCAGCTCCACTGGCTGCCAATCAGCTTCCGAACACAATTCAAAGTCCTGGTTTTAACTCTTAAAGCCCTAAATGGTTCTGGCCCTGATAACATATCCAAACGTATCGCTAGTTATGAATCATGAACCTTAAGATCATCAGAGGGGGCCCTGCTCTCGATCCCACCACTCACGCAAATGCGGTTGGTGGGGACAAGAAACAGGGTCATCTCGGCAGTGGCCCCCCGTCTGTGGAACTCCCTCCTTAAGGACATCAGGTTGGCCACCTCCCTCCTGTCCTTTAGAAGACAATTGTAGACTTGGCTTTGGAACCAGGCGTTTGACTAGTGGACAGAGGCAATGGGAAAGAAAATTGAGGACACCAGCGACATTGGATTTACGCGACTTGGTCTTGGTTTTAATTGGCATGTTTTAATTTATTGCTTAATGAACTTGTGAAGGAATTTGTATAATGTCTTTAATGATTTTTACTGTAATCTTTGTTGTTATATGCTGACAGCATCACATGATGCTTATGTGAGGCCACCCTGAGTCCCCCTTTGGGGGGAGAAGGGCGGGGTAAAAATGCATGAAATAAATAAATATATATATATATTGTTCCCACACAGGGAGCCAGAATGGACAGAGGGAATGTGTGCAGAGGAGGGTGACTAAAATGATCAAGGGTCTGAAAAACAAGCCCTATAAGGAGCGGCTTAAGGAGCTGGGCATGTTTAGCCTGAAGAAGAGAAGGCTGAGAGGAGATATGATAGCCATGTATAAATATATGAGAGGAAGTCACAGGGAGGAGGGAGCAAGCTTGTTTTTTGCTTCCCTGGAGACTAGGACGCAGAACAATGGCTTCAAACTACAAGAAAGGAGGTTCCATCTGAACATTAGGAAGAACTTCCTGACTGTGAGAGCCGTTCATCAGTGGAACTCTCTGTCCTGGAGTATAGTGGAGGCTCCTTCTTTGGAAGCTTTTAAACAGAGGCTGGATGGCCATCTGTCAGGGGTGCTTTGAATGCAATATTCCTGCTTCTTGGCAGGGGGTTGGATTGGATGGCCCATGAGGTCTCTTCCAACTCTATGATTCTACGATTCTATCCACACTCTCCCCATATTCAAACCTCCAACTTGTCGGTCTTCAGTCTTGCCAGCACAAGGGTTTAATCCACTGCGCCAACGGGACTCCATGAATGCTGGTGAACCTCACTTTTCAAAAGATTGTGACTTCTAACAAGGTCATGCCTTTCCTTTGACCAGTGATTTTCCAAAAAGGTTATGAATCCCATTTCTGATCCACATTTTCCAAAAGGTTATGGCATCATTTTGTTAAAAGCCACAAGAGCAACTGGTGATGGGAATTCTCAATGTAAAAACAAAACAAAATAAAAGATGCCAAAAGTGTTTGACTATACCTAATCAACAGTTGAGCATACCTTATACAAGACAGCCACCAGAATGGCTAAGAGCAGGATCCCACCAACAGTGCTGCCGATGATGATGGGAACAGGGTTGAAAGGCGAAATCAGCTCCACTTCAGTAATGATCTGCAAATGAGAGGAAGAGTGCTCAAGGTACTTGCCCACCACCACTGCCCCCTCCAATTCCCTAGAGGTGCATCTCCATCCACATTTTAGAAAGCTGATCATGGTCAGGGAAGGGAAACATCCTCAGGTGCATTATAATATAGGGGTAGTAAGGCTGATGATCAGGCTATATGGGAACTATAATTCAGTAGTATCCATCCCTCTATTACAGGCATGGGCAAACTTTGGCCCTCCAGGTGTTTTGGACTTCAACTCCCACAATTCCTAACAGCCTATCGGCTGTTAGGAATTGTGAGAGTTAAAGTCCAAAACACCTGGAGGGCCAAAGTTTGCACATGCTTGCTCCATTAAGCATTAATGAACAGTTTAGAGCCCTCCTACCTTCGTGACCGCATCTCTGTATACGAACCCACACAATCTCTTCGTTAATCTGGAGAGGCCCTGCTCTCGATCCCACCTGCATCGCAGGCGCGATTGGTGGGGACGAGAGAGAGGGCCTTTTTGGTAGTGACCCCTCGACTCTGGAACTCACTCCCTAAGGACATCAGGCAGGCCCCAACCCTGGCAGTCTTCAGGAGGAGCTTAAAGACGTGGTTGTTCCAGTGTGCCTTCCCGGAATAATGATCCCACAGCACTTTGTCCCTCTAAAGCACTTTACATTTTTAGGTCTGCTTGTATGTCTTTCCACAAATGCTACTATCACCTTCTCGTCCATGTTCAGCACTATTCCCAATTTTAATTTTACATTTGGCCTTCCCACAGTTTTAATTGTATGTTGTCTTATTGATAATGTTATACGTTTATTGTCTATGTTTTTATTTTAATTGCTTGTATTGTTGTGATTATTGCTTGTATTGTTGTGTTTGGGCTCGGCTTCATGTAAGCTGCACCAAGTCCCTTGGGGAGATGGTAGCGGGGTACAAATAAAGTATTATTACTATTATTATTATTATTATTATTATTTCACACATTCTGTGCTCAACCAATAAACACTGAGAACTGGGAAGCCCTGGCCCTTGAGTGCTCCAGCTGGAGGTCAGCTGTGACCAGCAGTGCTGCAGAATTTGAAGAGGCATGAATGGAGGGCGAAAGAGAGAAACGTGCCAAGAGGAAGGCGCATCAAGCCAACCTTGACCGAGACCGCCTTCCACCTGGAAACCAATGCCCTCACTTTGGGAGAACATGCAGGTCAAGAAAAGGGCTTCACAGTCGCCTATGAACCCACCAGAACACTGATCCTGGAAGACTATCCTACTCAGCCAATGAGGGATCGCCTAAGTAAGTAAATAAAGTAAGCAACCAATTGCCATCTCTGTATAATGAGATGAGGACAGTTTCCATAGTGTGAATTCAATAACTCTGTTTTTCAAGTTACCTGACTAAAATGGAATTTCTCAGGAGGAACCTGGAAAAACCTGGTCTCGTCAACAAACACGTATGCTTCGCTGTGAAGATGAAAACTCTGGGAATCCAGCTGTAGAGTTGCCAAAACAGATTAAACAAAGATTGTTTTGTCCTTCATTTCTCTCCTTTCCTCCCACATCCTTTGACACACCTTAAAAACTTCTCATGTGGTCAGCCCCTCAATACAATTATTATTAGATCTGCCTGGCCACAGGTTCAAAGTATTTTTCTTTTTGTGCACAAAATCGTTCCCTCCAGTAGGCTAGAATAGTCCTTCTTGTGGGGGTTGGTAAATATAAATAAACAGAAGCAGTACCATAAATTCTGAACTATTATATACCCTGAAGTATAATAAAGTGTCACTGGGGCTTGTGTAACAAATAACAGTATCTTTGTTGTTGTTCATTCGTTCAGTCATCTCCGACTCTTCGTGACCTCATGGACCAGCCCACGCCAGAGCTCCCTGTCGGCCGTCACCACCCCCAGCTCCTTCAAGGTCAGTCCAGTCACTTCAAGGATGCCATCCATCCATCTTGCCCTTGGTCGGCCCCTCTTCCTTTTGCCTTCCACTTTCCCCAGCATAATTGTCTTCTCTAGGCTTTGCTGTCTCCTCATGATGTGGCCAAAGTACTTCAACTTTGTGGTAACAATATATACAGCAGTGAATTCACACAGAGAACAGAGGGAATGAACAGCCCTTTTTAAATACTCCTTAAATAATGCTTCATGCCTTAAAATGATCAGGCTTCAGAGAGCTGGCAGCCATTTCCTTCCTATTTCCAGTCAGCACTCTCTTCACTCTCCAAAGTGAAAGTGGCAGTTAAAAACTGCTTGTCTCAGCAGCAAGCCAGAAACAGCAGCCAATCAGAACTCTGGCCCCTGGCATGCTCAGTCAATCAATTGCTGCAACATGTCTTTCCAGTTAACCCACCATTTCATGGCATCTCTTTTCAAATCCTCACACTTCTTACCTGGAAGAAAGAAGTGCTACTTACCTTACTAGTATCCTCCTTTCTGTAAAATTCCCCAGAAAACCTGAATTTGACCTTCTCTTCTGGAGAAAGATTGGCAATCAAGCAATGAAATCTGGTGCAGGTAGCTGCCTCTGGACATCCTCTCTGGCAAAAGGAAGGGAGGGAGGTGACCAGTTAACATCTGTCCTCACCAGCTCACAGCTGCATCTCAACCTGTGCTAGAAGAAATCCTTCTATAAACAGTCACCAACCAGCATCTAAAGCAGTGGTTCTCAACCTGTGGGTCCCCAGGTGTTTTGGCCTCCAGCTCCCAGAAATCCCAGCCAGTTTACCAGCTGTTAGAATTTCTGGGAGTTGAAGGCCTAAACATCTGGGGAAATACAGGTTGAGAATGACTGATCTAGAGGTAGCTGTATTTTCTATCCAGATCGTCTTACCTTAATTGGTTCTTTGAGATTGTTAGTCTTTAATTTCATCCTGGGGGTGATCAATGGCATACAAGAGGTGTTCACCTGAAAGAAAACAGAATATTCTGCACAATTGGGAAAAATGTCCCAGCAGTGAGTGCGCCTCTTCGGCTTCACAGTCAGCTAGCCATGCACTCTTCAGGATGGTCCAATTGTATCAGTTACTCACATTTCCCTTGTCCAATAGTCCATTTGCACTCTCCATCTAAGATCACTTGCCACTACTGAGCATGAGCATTTTTTAGGGGGGGGGGGGTGAACTATCTCATGAAGATTAACTGAAATACCTACATCCCACATCCCAGTCTGTTAATATATCCTTTTGGTTTTGTGCATACATCCAGGCACCACAATTTAAAGATACAGTCAAGCAGGGCCACAGCCAGAAAAAAAATGGGTGGGGTTTGAAACTTTTGAAACTTTTTTTACTGAATCGTGAAAAGTAGTTCCATAACACAAAATAATTAAAATAGTATGGTTAATTCCATATTTTATACAAACTTAAATAAACCAATTTTATATTTTAATTACAAAGTTTCAAGTCTTAAAATAACTGAAAATGTCTGTTAATCGGTAATTTATTGTTACAAAAGAATACCACAACATCTGTTGGAAACACTTGAAAACTGTGTCAATACACTTTTGACAGAAATCAGGCTCCATTGATAAACTTCGGTGGACACTCTAGAGTGCAAGTCCTTGTGCTTCTTATGTATATTTTCAAAGGTTTAAGAGTTGAAAACGACCTATATATAGAACAAGAATGTTTAAGAGTTGAAAACGACCTACTATCTGGAAAAGGGGAGCAAAGAGGGAAGGGCTTAATTCCGATTAGAAACCTGCCCCAGCTTCTGTCAACCTAGCAGTTCAAAAACATGCAAAAGTGAGTAGATCAATAGGTACCTGTGAGAAGGTAACAGTGCTCCATGCAGTCATGCTGGCCACATGACCTTGGAGGCATCTATGGACAATGCTGGCTCTTTGGCTTAGAAATGGAAATGAGCACCATCCCCCAGATTTGGACATGACTAGACTTAATGTCAAGGGGAAACCTTTATCTTATATTATATTTACAGGGGCCACATTGCATTTCAAAATTTGACAAATGGGTCGGGCCAGTGGCAGACGGATGGAGAATATTGTGTGAACTTACTGGGGGAGAAAAGAACAAATTCCTATGCACACTGCACATATTTTGTTTGTAGTGCAAAAAAATAAAATAAAATATTTACAATTTTAACCAACATAAACTTAACAATATTTCAGTAGAAGACCCTCTACTAGCTTTCTGGAGCAGCATTTTTTACCAAAAAGAGGTTAATCTGGGGATTTTGTAGGTGACACAGCAACATCCTTGGAGAGCTGCATGCCTCCTTGGAACCTAACATTGTCCAACCCTGAACTAGAAGATACTTGGGGAACCTTCCAATTCTATGATTATATTCTGTCACGTTGACACTCTCACTCTACACTTTGCCACATCCTTCCTCACAAGATTGGCTACTCACCACATAACTGTGAGTTGGGGTCACATTCCAGAAGAAGCCCAACTTTGTCTCAAAGGGAAGTTCAAAGGTCACATTGACTGGGGTGGAGTTTGAGCCCTTGTTTTGAACCTACAAGAGCAAAAGAGAAATATGGAATAATGGGATTCAAGGATGAGAGACTGTAGATAAGAATAAATCAGCTATATATTACCACATAGGCATGCGTAAGGATTTTCCTTTGTGGGATCTCTGTAGAGAAATTCAGGTAGGTGGTGGACTGAAGCCTAGAGGAGAAGGGAGAGGACAAATGAGTTCAGGGGTGGGCATCGGTCAAGAGGCGGGGGACCACAGCACACTGGCCAAACACCTCTGAGAATTTGGAGGAAAGGGATCGAAGGGCAGAATTACCCCTTAACTATGATGTTGACTGGATGTAGCACAGGCAGGGAGCCTGTGGCCTCATTGTCATGTAGGGTACGTGTATCATTCTCATTCTGACTGGAAGACAAACAAGAGTTAGGATCACCAAATCAGACAGTGAAGAGTCCAAATTGGACAATGAAGATACATTGGACTGTATTACAGGACTCTTTCATTCTACTACAGTTGCATTACCATTGAGAGTGAATGCATATTGAACACCTTTGATATACATGATGTATTTGGTAACCATGGTCCTGCAATCACACATCCACACTCCCTCATAATTCTGCTTTCCTGCACTACTGTAGTTCCTTAATTAAAAAAAAAGATTTTTAACATAATTGCATAATTCCAGAATTTAACACCCCCTTCCACAAACCCAACTATATAAATCCCTCTATATAAAAGTCTGTGTGCCTATCCATATTACAAAATCTGTTGCAATTCCCAAGTCCATATCATAGAGACATGGCATTTAAAGTAAGGTCCAACTGCATTCATTCCACAGTGAAGATGCACCCAGAGAAGGGTGTGGACCTTGGGAAACTATAACTCCAAGGAAGACTCCATCGCACAGAGCCATGACATTTAAAGTGGGATGCAAGGGCATTCATTCCATACTGTAAATGTACCAAGAGAAGGATATGGACCTTGGAAAACTATGACTCCCAGGACTGCACAGCATGAATTCATGTCATAATAATAATAATAATAATAATAATAATAATAATAATAATAATGGCATTTAAAATGGGTCCCTACTTTATTTATTCTCCAGTGCAGATGCATCCAGGGAAGAGTATGAACCTTGGGAAACTATAACTCCCAGGACTACAAAGCATGGAGACATGGCATAATAATAATAATAATAATAATAATAATAATAGTAATAATAGTAATAGTAATAGTAGTAGTCAAGTGCCAAAGGCCACCTTACTTGGATCTGCATGCATTATTCAAAGATACATCATATAGTCCTAAACGCTTGGGAAGTGTTTGAATTGTGATATATATCTCCTTTGCTGTGTCATACTATGTTTTGTGTCAGTAAAATCATAATCATACTGTCCGACGTGTGATCCAATACAACAACTAGCATAGTGATCTTTGCTGTTTACTAATCTTGTTGTGTTTCAAATAACAACAACAACAACAACAACAACAACAATAATAATAATGGCATTTAAAGTAGGTCAGAACTGTCCCTAACAAGGGTATCTTGGCTCCTCCCACAATGTCCCCTCCCATAAATTGGGAAAACATCTCATTTTAATCCTGAGAGCAATAAATGCCATTACATTACAGAACTGGCCATTCATCTGGATCATTCCCCAAAAATCCACTTCCCCACCACCTCCTGAAACATTTGAAAAGAATCTAACCTAATGTGATGAACACAGCAGGTTACCAGATTTTAAGTATAGGACTTGGTGGAATTTTGAAATGTGATGAAGTGGTAAGTGAAATGTTTGAAAAGAATGCTGGTGGCCACGCTTAAAATACGCAAAGAATGCTCTTGTCCTACACTGGAAGCCAAACAAATGTGATGAGAACAGTGGCTTCCTGGATTTTAAGTGTAGCACTCAGTGGAATTTAGTAAATGTGATGAAGTGGTAGACTGATGGCATGCTGGTAGCAGAAGGGACCCATTGCACCAAAGCAGGTGATGGGAATATTGTGGGACGGGAAGCTTTAATAGCTAAGGATAGGAGAATCATGGGATAGCAATAGGATCATGCAATAGGAGCTGTGACCAAAGGTGAAAGTTCCACTGCAATGCTTGTTTTGTGTGATAAATTTCACAATGTCTTCTCATACCTGTGGGCCTGAATGGTGACGGATGCAAACTTGTCATACCAGGACTTTCCTTCGGAAGAGCGAAAGGAAAACTTGAGGAAAGCCTTAAAGGAACAAATAAGTCCATTATGACATTTCTGAAGCCCACTCTTCACACTTTCTCTTCCTTTTCTCGTTATGGCCAATAACTTTGATTTCACTCTCACATTCATTTTCCCAGCACTGTGCTTCCACATCTTACCTGAATGCCTCTCTTGAGAGCCGGGGGTTTAAAACTGCAGAAGCTGTGGTGGGTGGATGAGTTCCCTTGGTGTCCGTGCATTTGGCAAGACGGGGACAGGCGCCAGTTTGACTTGAAGGGAGACAGAGAGAAGTAAAAACCCATTTATTCAGAATTAATGAAAGACATCACCTGAGAAAATCAACAAACAGATTTAAACAGGTGAAGTCTCTCTTACATTTTATTGCAGCGAATGGTTGCCTGCTAAAACATTCTTCCATGAATAATACAGTCCGCCCTCCACACTTGCAAGTTTGACGCTTGCGGACTTGATTATTCACAGATTTGATTCATATCTTCCCTCCAGTAAGTTGACTACAGAGTTGTACTGGAGAACCTAGACCAGTGTTTCTCAACCTTCCTAATGCCGTGAACCCTTAATACCATTCCTCATGTTGTAGGGACCCCCAACCATAAAATTATGTTCGTTGCTACTTCATAACTGTAATTTTGCCACTGTTATGAATCGTAATGTAAATATCTGATATGCAGGATGTATTTTCATTCACTGGACAAAATTTGGCACAAATACCCAATACACCCAAATTTGGATACTGGGGGGCTTGGGGGGATGGAATTGATTTTGTTATTTGGGAGTTGTAGTTGCTGGGACTCAAAGTTCACCCACAATCAAAGAGCATTCTGAACTACACCAACGATGGAATTGAACCAAACTTGGCACACAGAACTCCCATGACCAACAGAAAATACTGGATGGGTTTGGTGGGTATTGACCTTGAGTTTTAGAGTACTAATTCAGCTACATCCAGAGAGCACTGTGGATTCAAACAATGATAGATCTGGACTAAACTTGGCAAAAATACTCAATATGCCCAAATGTGAACACATTGTGGAGTTTGGGGAAAATAGACCTTGACATTTGGGAGGTGTAGTTGCTGAGATTTATAGTTCACCTACAATCAAAGAGCATTCTGAACTACACCAATGATGGAATTGAACCAAACTTGGCACACAGAACTCCCATGACCAACAGAAAATACTGGAAGAGTTTGGAGGCCATTGACCTTGAGTTTGGAGTTCTAGTTCAGCTCCATCCAGAGAGCACTGTGGACTCAAATAATGATAGATCTGGACTAAACTTGGCACGAATCCTCAATATGCCCAAAAGTGAACACTGGTGGAGTTTGGGGGAAATAGACCTTGACATTTGAGAGTTGTAGTTGCTGGGATTTATAGTTCATCTACAATCAGAGTATCTTGAACCCCACCACCAACAAAATTGGGCTAAACTTCTCACACAGAACCCTCATGCTTTGAAGGGACTTGCTGGCATGAGCCTCCCTCCAGCCTTGCACGCTCTCCCTCACCCACACATGCACACTATACTGCCATGCGCTGAGTATACCTGCTCTCCCCTCCACTGCCTGGATTCTCAGAAACAGCCCTCCCTTGGATGACAGGCTGGCTAATCACAAAAAAGTAGGGCTTTGATGGGAGGCTTCACCATCTGTTTCCAAAAAGGAAGAGAAATTCAGGAGGAGAGATCTTCAGCCTTCTCTGCCAAAGGGGTTCCTAAGACCATTAGATAGATAGATAGATAGATAGATAGATAGATAGATGATAGATAGATAATGCGACTTCTCTGAAACCTCCTTCTGACACCCCCCCCCCCCCCCAAGGGTCCCAATCCCCAGGTTGAGAAACACTGACCTATAAATTCATCACAGTAGAGAATGAATCCACTTTAAATCCAGTTTCTGCCTTCTGCAGAATTCTGGGGTTTGTAGTTTAGTGATGCTGTTCAAGGCTCCTCCATAAACTACAAACCCCAGAATTCTACAGGAGGCAGCAACTGGATTTAAAGTGAATTCATTCTCTAGGCCTCCAGAGCTTTCTAGGCATTCCTATATCCCCAACATCTCCCAACCTTCACTCTCTTCCTATCTTTCTTTTCCCCACACTGAACCCCTACAAATTGTTCCTTCAACTCACCTGAAGAACTGAAACTCCTTGAAAAGACAAAACTGGGGAGTAGTAAAAGGAAAGGCCTGGTTCATATGCCGTCTCTCCCACATTTTCCAGTTTCACCGTTAAATTTAGTATGAAATCTGGACTCAGATTAAGACCTTTGGATCTGAAATGAGATTGTATGTTGAGTCAACCCTTGGGCCACGGGAACAGGACCTCAAGCAAATCTTTGCCTCTTCTCTCCGTTTCCAGACCTGAAAATTAGGCATTAACACTGTCTACTGTGTAGAAGATATGAAGAAGAGATTGCAAAGTATTCCTCTAATGATTAATTGCTTGGGTGAGTTCATGTATGAAAAGCAGCATCTTGTAAAGTTACTTTTTGAACTACAACTTCCAGAATTCCCAGCATAGCCAAAAAAAAGAACCGTTTCCAAGTTCTGTGAGATAGGCATATTATGTAAAGCCCTCCTTGTATACTACTTGGGGGAAATGATCACCAGGGGCCATTAGGTAAAGGTAAAGGTTTTCCCCTGGCATTAAGTCCAGTCGTGTTCAACTCTGGGGGTTGGTGCTCATCTTCATTTCTAAGCCAAAGAACCGGGATTGTCCATAGACACCTCCAAGATCATATGGCCAGCATGACTGCATGGAATGCCGTTACCTTCCCGCTGGAGTGATACCTATTGATCTACTCACAGTTGCATGTTTTCGAACTGCTTGGTTGGCAGGGGCCATTGCACACGACCAAATGATTCTACTTTAAGTGGTATGACTGCATCCTAGGATGTAGTTGACTGAGAATTCTAAATGGTCCCCTCCAAACTCTATATCCCAAGATTCTGTAGGATGTTTACATGGCAATTAACATGGAATCATGGTGCCACAAATGTGTAGTGTACAAGGGTCCTAGGTTTCCATTTTCAGCACAAGGTGACTGAAAATACAAGATGATGCACGTGACCTTAAGAATGTATTGCAGCATCTCTTATGTATGTGACTCCAAGGGAAGCTCTCAGGCTGCATTCCAGAACAAACAAAGAGTTAAGGAATCATTTTGAAGGTGTCCTATAATGTCATAGAGGAACCTGGGTGCAATATGCAGCTTGTGTACTGCTTTTTTACCAGCAGAGAGCCAACCCCACAATTCCTTGAAATATTCATGGGGATGAATATTTCATCCAGGATTTTGGCGCAGCTGGCTGAGTGTCAGCAGCATTAAGATCACTCTGAACAAAAGGTCATGAGTTCGAAGCCAGCCCGGGTTGGAGTGGGTTTCCAACCAATTGTGTGTAGCCTGTTGTCGACCTTTGCAACCCGAAAGATAGTTGCATCTGTCAAGTAGGAAAATAAGGTACCACCTTAAAGTGTGGGGAGGCTAAATTAACTGATTTATGAGGCCATAAAGAAGACTTCAGCAAAGCATTCCAGCAGGGAAGCATGCGGGGAATGCGGAAGTGCTTCATCAGCGTCGCAGATGGACGATGAAAGTGACAGCTCCCCTGGCGGCCAGAAAAAGTTAAATAGCCTCTGTGTGTGTCTGTATATGTTTGTATGTCAAAAATTGGCATTGAATGTTTGCCATATATGTGTACACTTTGCTTTTTTTCCCTTCAAGGGAGCCTTGGTTTCAGCAACAGGGTTAAGGAAGCAAACACAGCTTGCGTAAGACATGTCACATCATTCTTCTATCACAACAGGCAGAGCTCACAGGGAAACCATGTGCAAACAGCACGCGGCAGCCTCTTTGAGTGCCGCATATGCCAAATAGGGGAGGAAGAGCCGTTATCGGCTGCCATGTGGTCTCGTAAAAAATGAAAAAACGTGACGGCTGGGCCCTTGCTGTTACGGCCATCCAACTAAGCCGAACAAGCCAGATTGGTCAAAGGGAACGACCACTTCGAATCCGTGAACAAGCCTAATGGACGGTTCCCTCTTCCCTGCGGTGCATCTTTGCAAGAGATCCTAAGTCATAGCAGTGTATAATAGAACAATGTCTTGTGAAGGATTCACAGGAGATGCTCACCCCGAAAAGTTGAAGGAGACCCGAAGATCAGACACACAAATCTCATCAGGGCCACAGTCTTGCTCGAAGGGAACCTTGTGTTGCAACATGAAAAAGAGCAACATGGTGAATAGGATGGATCAAAAGAATACAACTCAAGGGTATACAAAACCATGGTGTTCTAAATTTCTTTTATGTTAATATCTCCATAAGTATTCTAGTCCTCTGTGAGGATGACTGTCTCTTCTTCTTTGCTTTTTGTCACTTTGTGATTAAATAACACAAGGCAACCGAGTCGCAAGGAGAGGAAGATAATAAATATATTATTATTATTATTATTATTATTATTATTATTATTATTGTCGAAGGCTTTCATGGCCAGAATCACTGGGTTGTTGTAGGTTTTTTCAGGCTATATGGCATTGTTCTAAAGGCATTTTCTCCTGGCGTTTCGCCTGCATCTATGACAAGCATCCTCAGAGGTAGTGAGGATGCTTGCCATAGATGCAGGCGAAACGTCAGGAGAAAATGCCTTTAGAACATGGCCATATAACCCGAAAACACCTACAACAACCCATTATTATTATTATTATTATTATTATTATTATTATTATTCTGACACAAAGACACAGTATCACAAAATCACAAGTCGAACACTTCCCAAGCATTTAGAACTGTGTGATGTATTATTATTATTATTATTATTATTATTATTATTATTTCTTCTCTGTAGAGTTGAGACTAGCATGCATATGATTGGACAGTCAATTGTCCCATCGGCCAGTGACTGACAAGACCTGGATCTGCTCAGAAGCAACAGATTGTGGTTGGTGGTTTTTGGGAATTGCGGTCCCATCCCCCCCCCCCCCCCAAATATAACTTTTTGCAAGTGTACCAGGTTATGAACATGATAGGAAGCAACAAAAATGAACACCTTGATTGCAGGAGAAAAGTTAGTTTCAGGGTCGATGACTGGACGTAGATTTGTGGTATCAGCTAACTCTTTACCATCGAAGTTTGCCCTGAATACAACTGGAGAGAAAGTGTCATCCAGGCAGGCCTAAAGGAGAAGGAAAAGTTTCCACATGGATCAGCACATGGATCAGAGTCCACAACATGTGAGTGTGGAGAAGAGCAGACCACAGACCACCTATTACAATGCAGCCTGAGCCCTGCCACATGCACAATGGAGGACCTTCTCACAGCCACACCAGGGGCATTCCACGTGGCCAGCTTCTGGTCAAAGGACATTGAGTATAATACCAATTTTTTAACTTTGTGTTTTTAAATACATTATAATTGTACCCTCAATTTGCTCCTGACACGATAAATCAAATAAAACCCATTCCCTACCGGAGCCTGGAGGGACTCCTTGACACACATTGTAGTCAATCCAAGACGGATTTTCTTGCTGATGGTAGGGCTCTCATTCTCAAATGTAAGACGTGGCATAGATTTTGCTGCATCAGACTGGACATCATAAGAGATGATTACCCGCATAATATCTATTAAAAAAGAAAAGAACATTCAAGGAGCAGGACAAACAGGAATGGCTGAAGTAATGGGTGAAGTTTACCTGTCCAAACGTATCTTCCCCTACAAACCATCAAGGACTTTAAGATCTTCCGGAGAGGCCCTGCTCTCGGCTTCGCAAAGGTGGTGGGACCGAGAGCAGGGCCTCTCCGGAAGATCATAAAGTCCTTGATGGTTTGTAGGGGAAGATATGTTTGGACAGGTGGGGACGAGAGGCAGGGCCTTCTCTGTGGTGGCCCCCTGGCTATGGAACTCTCCCCAATGAGGTTAGATCTGCCCCCTCCCTCCTGACCATCATCCTGGCTATGGAATCAGGCATTCACAGATTAGATGAATTGCACTGGTGAAGACTAAGATTTTATTAGACCACAATTTTGGGTTGAGTTGGATGATGTCTTTAACTTGGCGAATTGTATTTTACATGTATTTTATAATGTATTTATTATGTATGTTGTCTTAAAATGTGATTACATTGTATAGCATTGAATCTTTGCTGCTGGAAGCTGTTCTGAGTCCCTCCATGGAGGTAGAGAAGGACAGGATATAAATGTTTTAAATAATAATAATAATAACAACAACAATAATAACATTATTTTTATACCCCGCCTCCATCTCCCCAAAGGGACAAAGGGACAAGTCCAGAGAACACAGAGTTAAAACATAATGCAATAAAATAAAACTAAACCAAATAGAAACATATCACAATAAAACATAGTCCTTTTATAATTTCAGTTTAAAAACTGTTCTTCCTGTTGGAAATAGCAACCTCCTTCAAGCCTCCACTAGTTATTTGTTATGTACATAATTCAGATGCTTACTGTATTGTATGTGCATATCAGTTTGCAGTTTTTCTTTAACTCTTTGTTGTAGGAGGGGCTGCAAACCCTGTGATCAGAACTGTGATTGTTCACGACTCAGACTCCATTTTAGAACAGTTTGTTTCAGATGCCAGCAGGAACAGTATGCTTTAAAACTCAATTACAAACAGTATGCTATTGAAGTCTATAGGAACAGAATACTGTATAGACTCCATTGGACTTTCAGACTAGACAGAGACTTAATTAGACTCTCAGAAAAGAGAGATGCTTTAGATTATGGGCTGTTGATTATAAGAAGGATGCTGTGTTACTTACACAGAGAAACTACTTCAAATCCTATTTGTAACTGGATTGTGATGCAAAGTACCTGTATGCTAAATACATGAAGTTTGTGAGTAAACCAACTATGTTACTTTTAAAGAAGTCTATTTATTTTTGTCTCTTGGCAGTATAATTTAAAGGCAAATATATTTTAAGGGAGAGTAGATGTTTTTGGGCAACTAAAAGAACAATTCTGAAACTCTGTTTTGTGCACTGGCATATCTTTATCCCTAACAGTTCAGAGACATATGTAGGTACATCAGTTTGACAGCTGATAAACTTAATTGCCTTGCATTAATGCCATTTTCCCAAAAGGTTGTGGCATCATTTTCAAAAGGTTGTGAGTTCTAACAAAGTCATGACTTTCCAAAGATCATAACATCACCTCACAACCTCTGAGGATGCCTGCCATAGATGGAGGCGAATCATCAGGAGAGAATGCTTCTAGAACATGGCCATACAGCCCGAAAAACCTACAACAACCTAATCACCAAAAGTTTATGGAGATTTCCATTTTTCAAAATCTCCAACCATTTAATTGAAGTAAAATGAGGAAAAATAATGTAAAACTAAGAAATAAGAGCAGAAAAAAAGGGAAATAAGGGTTTTAAAGGAAAATGAAACAGGCATGAAACAGAATCTTAAGTGTGAACAAGCAAACAAGTATATCAGTGGTTCTCAACCTGTGGGTCCCCAGATGTTTTGGCCTCCAACGCCAGAAATCCTAACAGCTGGTAAACTGGCTGAGGTTACTGGAAGTTGTAGGCCAAAACACCTGGGGACCCACAGGTTGAGAACCACTGAAGTTTATGAAAAAGGATTGTATACAGAATATTGTACACACAAAAGAAAAGGAAATTATTTCTGGAGGCAAGTGGGAGGACTTGACGACACTTTTTTAAAAATTGGGTCTTACCATTGTTCTGTTTTGGGCTCATGGGCTGCAAAGTGAAGCAAACACTGAGGTTTCCACGAGGCCCGATACCCAAATGCTTCCCACTTCCACAGGAAGGGTCATCCAAGGGGATCAGTGAAGGAGAGAAACTCAGTGAAAGGTTGACAGTGAAAACAGGCCTGGATCTGAAGTGCAGGAGACAAAAGATATGACCTTTCCGATCTAGCATCTGTCCTAAAGTCCCTGACCAATCAAACCACAATCCTGTTATTCCTCATCGGATTTAGACATTAGAATCTCATTTACCTGCATACCTTTTACACCTACAACAACTTAATGACTTAAATCAAGAAATAGTTTTCTAAGACCTACAGAGACACTCGCTGGAAGACCTCAGCAAGCAAGAGTCGAAAAGTGGCAGGCTCAAACCCAGAACCTCAATGAATGGCTGATACCAAATGATGGACTCCCCCTATGGCACACAGGAGACTGGGCGGCTTGGAAGGCGCTGAACAGACTGCGCTCTGGCACCACGAGATGGAGAGCTAACCTTAAGAAATGGGGCTACAAAGTGGAATCCACCACATGCGAGTGTGGAGAAGAGCAAACTACAGACCACCTGCTGCAATGCAACCTGAGCCCTGCTACATGCACAATGGAGGACCTTCTCACAGCAACACCAGAGGCACTCCAAGTGGCCAGTTACTAGTCAAATGACATTTAATCAACTACCAACTTTGCAAACTTTGGGTTTTGTTTGTTTGTTTGTTTTTAATGCAATCAACTGTTTGGTTCTCTCCTGACACAATAAATAAATAAATAAATAAATAAATAAATAAACCTATAATAAGGGTCTTTGGACCATAATAAAATGATGTTGTTGTTATTGCATTAGGATTTCAATAATCTCATAGCAATATGTGCCCTCCAAAACTCCACAGCTGAAAACCGGGACACATATAGCCATATAGCCAAACAACATCGAAGCGTGATTACAATGGCGCAAGATATTAATTTGGAAATACACACATATATTTAAGGGGCTTGCAGCAGTTTGCTTCTGCTTAAGTCTACAGGGAAGGACAAGATTTCATTCCCTCCTCTCCACATTAATAGTGTGCCAACTACTTCTTCATTTTGAACTCAGTTTGCAGCAACTGAAGTAAGGAAAAATGGGAACTGGGAAGAAAAAAGAGAGACTAGGACATTTACAGAAAGGTTGGCTGGCACAGAACTTATTAGAATTGTCCAATGGAGACAGTTGAAGGGTATAGCACTGGTATAGGCAAACTTGGGCCCTCCAGGTGTTTTGGACTCCAACTCCCACCATTCCTAACAGCCTCAGGTCCCTTCCTTTTCCCCCTCAGCCGCTTACGCGGCTGAGAGGGAAAAGGAAGGAGCCTGAGGCTGTTAGGAATGGTGGGAGTTGGAGTCCAAAACACCTGGAGGGCCCAAGTTTCCCCATGCCTAGTGTAGCAACATCTGGGGAAAAGAAAAATCCTATCTCAAGTCAAATCAATGGCCATGCCATCCATGCCTACCGAAGTATCACTGCACTTCCTAGCGCTCCAACAGCCAAGTCAGTCAGTTCATCTCCACTTAGATCCAACCTTCCCTGGATGGACTGTCCAAAAAACTGGAGCACAGGAGAGAAAGAGGCAGCAGAGATGCGCTATAAGACGGAGAGAGAAAAAATGAGTTACTGATATAGAAGCAGTTTGACCTTGATCATTACACCTGTGTTTGCCCCAGGAAATGTTTTTAAAACTGTCACCCAACAAAGCAAATCTTTAATCAGACCAGAATAGGAATTCATAATGACATTATTGCATGCAGAAGATCTGTTTACACCCTGGGCTGCATTTGCTTCCCCACAACCCTTTGAGGCAGTGGTCTCAACCTGGGGTCCCCAGATGTTTTTGGCCTTCAACTCCCAGAAATCCTAACAGCTGGTAAACTGGCTGGGATTTCTGGGAGTTGTAGGCCAAAAACATCTGGGGACCCCAGGTTGAGAACCACTGCTTTGAGGTATGGTTTTAAACTTTCCACAATGTGCAGTGGCAGCTCTAAGATAGGGTCACTGGCTTCTATCCATTCAAAGCAGAGCTGGAATCTCTGGATCTGGATATCTTAACCATTTCCACAGATCTGAGGACTTCTAGATGCCTTGGACTATTTTCTGCATTATCTCCAGCCAGTCTGGCCTGGCCCAGAGCACATCTGGAGGGCACCGACATGGGGAAAGCTGGCCTAGCGTGCATCTGATAATGAATGCAATTTGATGGCATTTTAGCTCCATAAGATGAAATTATAGGAGTTTTTAATGGTCTTTTGCCATCTTTAGTGCACCACCAAACTACAACTTCCAGGATTCCACAGCATTGAGCCATGGCAGTTATCACAATCGCGTTTGGTGGGAACAAGGGACAGGGCCTTTTCTGTGGTGGCCCCTCAGCTGTGGAACTCCTTCCCACGTGAAATTAGATATGCTACATCCCTCTTGACCTTTCAGAAACAAGTGAAATCCTGGCTATGGGATCAGGCCTTTGTAGATTAGGTTGACTTGCTGACGTGACGGCTTTTATGGAACTGACTGACTGCTCCTTGGACGATGATGTAAAAAGGTGACTTTTGACTGTTTGATTGTTTTTTATACTGTTTTATATTGTTTTATACTGTTTTATTGCTATATTGTTATTTAAATTGTATATATTTGTTTTGGTTGTGGGCACTATGGGGTGCCGGCCTGTTAGCTGCCCTGAGTCCCTCTGCAGAGATTGAGATAGGATGGGGTACAAATGATCTAAATAAATAAATAAATAAATAACAAAGTGGTGTCAAATTGCATTAATTCTACAATGTAGATGCATCTTTAGATCCACAGCTAGCTCTTCAACCAATGGTTTTGATGAGGTTGGTTCTATACTGACCATATATTGCAGTGTGTACTGCATTCTATGGTCAGTGTAGAACCATATAATGCAGTCCAATGCAGCACAGCTGGTTAATCACCAGCAGCAATTGACCACTGTCAACCAGAAGGTGCCAAGTTCAAAGCCCAAGCCCTACTGTTAAGCCTAGCTTACTGTCCACCTAAGCAGTTTGAAAACATCTGAGCTGTGAGTAGAGAAATTAGGGACTGCTTAAAGTGGGGAGATATGTTACGACACTATAAAAATGCTGATCAAAGAACAAGGAGGAAATATGATCAGAATGACTTGATGTCATCGTGAATGAAGCAACAGCGTCCCCTGTGGCCAGAATTGAGCATAGCCTCCAGGTGCCAAAGTTGGAAATGTCAAAATACCTCTATCTGTCTGTCTGTCTTACATGTCTAAAAATGGAATTTAATTTTTTTTTGTATGTGTGCATTGTGATCTGCCCTGAGTCCCCTTTGGGATGAGAAGGGTGGAATATAAATACTGCAAATGAATAAATCAATAAATCAAATTGCATTATATGGCTCTACACCAGGCATGGGCAAACTTGGGCCCTCCTGGTGGTTTGGACTTCAACTCCCACAATTCCTAACAGCCTCAGGCCTGGTTAAGCAGCTGAGGGGGGAAAGGAAAAGGCCAGAGGCTGTTAGGAATTGTGGGAGTTGAAGTCCAAAACACCTGGAGGGCCCAAGTTTACCCATGCTGCTCTACACTGACCATATAATGCAATCCAATGTGGTCCAAACCGCATTATACTGTATGAAGAGTGTAGAATCAGCTTTAGTGTAATCAATAAATGAAGATGCTCATGGACTGCATTCCACCTGTATTGACCCTTAGGCTTACCTGGCTGTGAACATCCCTGAGTTTCTCCACTTCACCCAGGAAGATATAAATGGCTCCACGTTCTTTATCCTCCAAGGGGGCGCCTACTGCCACATCAGCCAGGCCATCACCGTTAATGTCCCCCAATGAGGTAAGTGCACTCCCAAACCTGCCAAACGCATTGCCGGGAAGCCCACGAAGGATCTGGAGGCGACTAAGGCCACCCTGAAATAAATTTCATGTATGTGAAATACGTCTATCTTATAATAACCAAATGTTAAGGCAGCTCACACACTCAGCAGTAAAATGACACCCACTAAACTATAACTATAATAATTATAATAAGAAGTAGCACTTAGAACCTAATTTATATATTCTTCTCTCCTGCTTCCTCTTTTTAAAAAGTTCTTTAATCACAGTGTAGAAGCAAAACATCACTTTTTCACAAGCATACTATTGGTGTTGTTCAATAAATTACTACAAACAGCCCAACCCAATAGTGACAAGACTGAATGTGGAAGTAACAATGACCATCTAAACCCAGAAAAACGTAAGGAACAATATTGTAAGAACGTATGCTTCTTTAGAAACACCTAGAAGAGCCTTGGGCATGGCAGTAGATCAACGTTTCTCAACCTGGGGGTCGGGAACCCTGGAGAGGTCACCAAGGACCATCATAAAACACAATATTTTCTGTTGGTCATGGGGGTTCTGTGTGGGAAGTTTGGCCTAATTCTAAAATTGGTGAGGTTCAGAATGCTCTTTGATTATAGGTGAACTATAAATACCAGCAACTACAGCTCCCAAATGTCAAGGTCTATTTTCCTCAAACTCCATCAGTGCTCACAATTCAGCATTTTGAGTATCCGTGCCAAGTTTGGTCCAGATCCACCATTGTCTGAATCCACAGTGCTCTCTGGATGTAGATGAACTACAACTCCCAAATTCAAGGTCAATGCCCACAAATTCTTCCAGTATTTTCTGTTCGTCATGGGAGTTCTGCATGGCAAGTTTGGTTCAATTCCATCATTGGTGGAGTTAAGAATGCTCTTTTTAAGTTAACTATAAATCCCAGCAACTACAACTCCCAAATGACAAAATCAATCCCCCCACCCCCACCCCCACCAGGATTCAAATTTGGGTGTATCGGGTATTTGTGCCAAATTTGGTCTAGTGAATGAAAGTACATCCTGCATATCAGATATTTACATTATGATTCATAACAGTGGCAAAATTACAGTTATGACGTGCCAATTAAAATAATTTTATGGTTGGGGGTCACCAACATGAGGAACTGTATTAAGGGGTCATGGCATTAGGAAGGTTGAGAAACACTGCAGATTTTCCTTCTATGCTCCTGGCAATGGGACCAAATCTTTGACTGCATTGGAAGAAAGCAAAGGTGTTTGGCGCAGGGATGGGAATCATATAGATGTTGCTGGACTGCAGCTCCCAACAGCTCTAGTCAACACAGCCAATGGTGACGAATACTGGGAACTATAGTTCAGCCACATCTAGCAGTTTGCATGCCTCCCATCCTGGGTTGAGAGAACTAGTTTTCTTTTTATCAAAGTGTTTTCCTCACCATCTCATTAATGGTGCAGACCTCGACGAGCCCTCCTTGTGCCCCATTGTAGTAAAAGGGAACCCCAATCAGAATGAGATCAGTTTGTCCATTCCCATTAAGGTCCACAACAGAGAGCTCAGCACCAAAGTAAGAACCAATCTGAAAAGAGACAACAACATACAAGAAGAACAATGAATAGAAATAAAAACCAAATAAATCTCTGGCGACCAGCTCACCAAATAAGGAATACATCAAGTAACAAAAAACTGCTACTGTTTTCAGTTTATGCTCTGTTCTTTGTATCTTATTTCTAGCTGTTATCACAACTCATGGTTTTGAAACAAAGTTCAAACTGTTTTGTACGTATTTTGCAACTGAAATCATTATGGGCTTCAATTATGCTCTAAATTGAAGTGCAGTTTTCTTCAACTTGACCCTGTTTTTATGGGTTGCTGTGAGTTTTCCGGGTTGCATGGCCATTTTCTAGAAGCATTCTCTCCTGACGTTTCGTCTACATCTATGGCAGGCATCCTCAGAGGTTGTGAGGTGTGTTGGAAACTATGCAAGTGGGTTTTATATATCTGTGGAATGCTCAGGGTGGGAGAAAGAAGTCTTGTCTGTTTAAGGCAAGTGTGAATGTCGCAACTGGCCAGCTTGATTAGAATTGAATGACCTTGCAGCTTCAAAGCCTGGCTGCATCCTGCCTGGGGGAATCCTTTATTTATTTATTTAGAGCATTTATATCCCATCCTTCTCACCTCTGAAAAGGGACTCAGGACAGCTTACAATATGCAACCATCAGGTGCCGACACAGTACATTAGAAATCACAGATACATCAGGTGCTCTGGTATGGCTGACTTCTCTGGTTGAAGTAGTCTGCAGTGCCTTTCATGTTCCTTGATTCATGTTTGGGCAATGCTGCTGCATTTGGTGGTCCCTATGTAGACTTGCCCACAGCTGCATGGTATACGGTAGACTCCTGCAGAGGTGAGAGGATCCCTCTAGTCCTTTGCTGAACGTAGCATTTGTTGGATTTTCTTGGTGGGTTTGTAGATTGTTTGTATGTTGTGTTTCCTCATCAGCTTCCCTATACTGTTCTTATGTTCACTTTAATTTCTTCAACCTCTTTTATAGATATCTGAAGTCAAAGTTTTTCGCAGAAGTCTAGCTATATTATTTCTGTATAGACTTAAAGCATTTCACATCATCTATTTCTTTTAAAGCAAAACCTCTAGGTTCTTCACCTCCAAAAAGAAATGAATTAAAGGTTGAGATTCATCCCAGTTTCTCCTCTTACCTGATCACCCCCAACATTCCCCACTAACATCCTGCTTTGTTTTTCAAAGGCAAACACTTTTCCAATGTGTTCATATCGTGGTGCCCCAACTATGTAGAACATCTTTTGGCCACAATGAACCAGAGCCATGGAATAACCTGTGGGAGACCAGGAAAAAGAAAATTACAGTTGTCAGGTATGGATCCTTGGTCCCAAATGCACGTTGAAATGAAAAGGCTCCCTGCTGCCTCACTCACCCAGGTAGGAGTACAAGGAGCTTTTATCCGACACATTCATGAAGTTGATTTGGGGAGGGCCTGTCAAAAGCTCTTCCTCCAGACCCCCAGACCATTCATAAGTGCCAACAGTTCCAGACACCACATGCTCCTGAGAAGGAGAAGGAAAGCACAGCAAAGAGGGACAACCATATGAGGACTGATGATTTGCATTTTGTTCCTTCCCTTATATCAAAGCTTAGAAACCTTTGACCAAAGTTGGAAAATATTTTTTCTTGTACTACAGCTGCCAAAATCTCTTAACCCTAATAACCAAGGTTTATTAAAACCAAGGATGAGAGCTCTTTTGCATCTGGTGTGATACAATGCACAGAGAAACTACTTCAACCCTATCTGTAACTGGATTGATAAGCAATGTATCTGTATACTTTGAAGGTTGCTATTTCCAACAGTGTCTCTCTACTAAGACCATCATGAGAGAGAAAAGCAGACTGAAAGTCATAAATGCATGGATAAGTTTTCCTACTCACCGCAGTGAGAAGAGTGCTGAATCCGCCTTGTGAAAATTCTTTCTGGAACGAGCTGAAGGTTACATTTCCTGAGGTTCCTTTTCAGAGAAGAAAAATGCTGTTATTAAGGCTGAGAAGGGAATCCTCCTTTCAGCCCACACGAACCCTGAAATCATCAGGAGAGGCCCTTCTCTCAGTCCCACCACTGTCACAAGTATGGCTGGTGGGAATGAGAGAGAGGGCCTTTTCGGTGGTGGCCCCGTGGCTCTGGAACTCCCTGCCAAAGAGGTGAGTTTGGCCCCTTTGTTACTGGTCTTTCACTCCCAGGTTAAAACCTTTCTTTGGAAGCAGGCCTTCCCTGACAACCCTTAAGACTTGGAGCTTTGAGATTTTAGTAAAAGGTTTCAGGGATAACGTCAGTTTTCAGCCTTGAGTCGCTGAAAAATTGCCTGGAGTTGCAGAAAAGCTGAGAAAGGCAGTATACAAATACAGTAAATAAATAATTTTAGTAATAATTGTTGTTATTTATTATGCTTATATTATTTGGTATTTGTAATTTGTTTTATAATGTGTTGGTTTATTGTTTATTTGCTTGAGTTGGTGGGATGTTTTTGTGCTTTGTATTAGGAAATTTCTTTGAGTCTCACCCTTGGAAGAAAAGCGGAATAATAATAATAATAATAATAATATTTATTTACATTTATTTATTTACAGTATTTCTATTCCGCCCTTCTCACCCCGCAGGGGACTCAGGGCAGATTACAATGTACACATATATGGCAAACATTCAATGCCAAAGACACACAACAGATATAGACAGACAGTTGGAGGCTATTTAACTTTTTCTGGCCGCCAGGGGAGCTGTCGCTTTCATCGTCCATCTGTGACACTGATGAAGTACTTCCGCATTCCCCGCATGCTTTTGCTGCAGTGCTTTGCAAGAGTCTTTTTTATGGCCTCGTAAATTAGTTAAATTAGCCTCCCCACACATAGGTGGTACCTAATTTTCCTACTTGACAGATGCAACTGTCTTTCGGGTTGCAAAGGTCGACAACAAGCTAAACAATTGGTTGGAAGCTTACTCCGACCCGGGCTAGCTTCGAACTCATGAACATGAGGAAGAACTTCCTGACTGTGAGAGCCGTTCAGCAGTGGAACTTTCTGCCCCGGAGTGTGTTGGAGGCTCCTTTTTTGGAAGCTTTTAAACAGAGGCTGGATGGCTATCTATCAGGGGTGATTTGAATGCAATATTCCTGCTTCTTGGCAGGGGGTTGGACTGGATGGCCCATGAGGTCTCTTCCAACTCTTTGATTCTATGATTCTATGACCTTTTGATCAGAAATGATCTTAATGCAGCTGACACTCAGACAGCTGCGCCACAGTCCCGATAATAATAATAATAATAATAATAATAATAATAATAATAATAATAATAGTTTCAAAACCTGAAAGAGCATGCCACAGCATAATAAATGTGCAAAATACTGGAAATTCCATAACCTATTGGAAATAAGTGTGCCATAACCTTATTGAAAAGGTAAAAATGATGTCACATCTGTTTGGCAAATGTGAATCTCTATGAACATATGGAAACCACCTAGAATCATAGAATCATAGAATCAAAGAGTTGGAAGAGACCTCATGGGCCATCCAGTCCAACCCCCTGCCAAGAAGCAGGAATATTACATTCAAATCACCCCTGACAGATGGCCATCCAGCCTCTGTTTAAAAGCTTCCAGAGAAGGAGCCTCCACCACACTCCGGGGCAGAGAGTTCCACTGCTGAACGGCTCTCACAGTTTGAAAACCACTAGTCAAGAAAAGCATGACCTTGTTAGAAGTCAACACTTTGAACAAGTGATATTTACAAGCATTAATGTAATGGCATACAGGTAACTCAGCTGTCTTTTGTCTTTTAATATATTGGAAATTTCCTAATTAAAAATTATATATTTTTTGTAACCATGACATCTTACTATATTTCCCACCACCAGCATTATTTATGAAACCAGGATATTATGTGCATCAAATTCAAGTTAGCTAGATTATCCTATTAGTAAAGATTTTAAAAAAAATTCCAGAAGTTATTTGAAGACAAATAAGCAGAAAAAGTTCAGTTTCAAACCTTCAATGCCAAAAACCTTGTTTTGCAGCTCTCTTTGAAGTGTGTGAAGCGTATTGAAATTATCTGCATGGAAAACATTCTCTCTTGCGGAGGCAATTTTATACAGCTCATCTTTATTTTGGCTGAATGCCTGACCCACCTGAAACACACAACAGAGATAGCATTAATTCTACAGGGAAGGTGCACCCTAGGACAGCTTTCTCCGTGTTAGTATTCTGGGCCAGGCCAGACTGGCTGGGAATATTGGTGGTTGTAGTCCCCTGGGCAACGTCCTTGTGGACGGCCAATTCTATCATTCCAGTTTCTCAAGTCGCTCCTAACACTACAAAAATAAAAGTCCATGATATCTAGAAGGCCTCAAGTCAGGGGGAAATGGTAGAAGGGGCCAATAAACCTTTTAAAACTGTAACTCCCAAAAGTAAAAAAAATGTTCCTCTTGATCACCTCCCAACAAAGGATTCCCCCAGGCAATAAGAAGCCAGACCTTGAAAACTGCAAGGCCATTCAATGCTATTGTCAAAGGCTTTCGTGGCCGGAATCACTGGGTTGTTGTAGGTTTTTTGGGCTATATGGCCATGTTCTAGAGGCATTCTCTCCTGACGTTTTGCCTGCATCTATGGCAAGCATCCTCAGAGGTAGTGAGGTGACCTCACTACCTCTGAGGATGCTTGCCATAGATGCAGGCCAAACGTCAGGAGAGAATGCTTCAGGAACATGGCCATACAGCTCAGAAAACTCACAACAATCCTCTGTTCCTCTTGACTCATGAAAAAGGTGGGTGCTTTGCATTTATGATGAGGCTAAGGCAGGAATGGGTAAATTTTGGTGTTTTGGACTACAACTTCCACAATTCCTACCGGCTGTTATGAATTGTGGGAGTTGTAGACTAATACACCTGGAGGACCAAAGTTTGCCCATGCCTGGGCTAAGGAACACTCTTTGATTAAAGACAAATCTAGACCATAATTTTCTCTACTGACTTGTGGGTCCCCCACTTTATAGAGAGTTTTTTGGTAGTTCCACCATTGCAGTGTCTATCCCGGGCATGGGCAAACTTTGGCCCTCTCTTTATGTGTTTTGGACTTCAACAGCCAATAGGCTGTTAGGATTTGTGGGAGTTGAAATCCAAAACACCTGGAGGGCTGAAGTTTGCCCATGCCTGCTTTATCTTCTACACCTGGAATCCCAACTTTGGAGAAAAGATGAAGTATAAGTCAAAAAATGCAGATAAAATCCTACAAAACCCCATGCCAGCCCGTCAGCCATACCCCAATGGCATAACGGGTGATATTTTTTCTATCAGCGGCCGCATTTGCTGTTTCAAATGTAGTTTTTCTGTCATTGGATTTGCCATCAGTCAGGACGATGAGGATTTTCTTGCTGTCAGGTCGCATGCCACGTTGAGGGGTGAAGACCTCTTCCCTGCAAAATTGTCAACAAACAATTGGCTCAGGCCTAACACGTTTAGGGAAGGAAAGGGGATCCCAGCCCCATTGACATTGCCATATAATCCAGTTTCTTAATCCAGATTCTCTGCTTTGAACTGAATTAAATTTGTTTATGTATGTATGTATTTATTTGGGGGTAGACTTATGGCCCCACCAAGGAACTCTGAGTCACCTTTGAGCTGATATGGGCAGGATACAAATAGTGTAAATAAACAAACAAACAAACAAATAAATAAATATATTTATAGTATTTATATTCCGCCCTTCTCACCCCACAGGGGATTCAGGGTGGATTACAGTGCACATATACATGGCAAACATTCAATGCCATTACACATACAACATATATAGACAGACTCAGAGGCAATTTAACATTCCAGCCTTCCGGCTTCATGAGGGTATGCTCGATTCCGGCCATGGGGAGCTGTCACTTCACTGTCCACTTGTGACACTGATTTCTTTCTGGAGTACTTCTTCAATCTTACGCACACTGCTGGAAGGTTTTACGGTGTTGTGAATTTGTTAAATTAGCCTCCTAAATTTCCTACTTGACAGATGCAACTGGCTTTTGGGCTGCATAGGTCAACAGCAAGCTAGACTATTAATGGTCACTCCGACCAGGACAGACTTCAAACTCATGACCTTGGTCAGTAATGATTTAATGCAGCTGGCTACTAACTCACTGCATATATAGAACACAGATATCTATTACTAAGATACACAAAGTATTATGTTATTGGGTTGTTGTAGGTTTTTTCGGGCTATATGGCCATGGTCTAGAGGCATTCTCTCATGACGTTTCGCCTGCATCTATGGCAAGCATCCTCAGAGGTAGTGAGGTGTTTTGGAACTAGGAAAAAGGGTTTATACAGTATATCTGTGGAATGACCAGGGTGAGACAAAGGACTCTTGTCTGCTGGAGCTAGGTGTGAATGTTTCAACTGACCATCTTGATTAGAATATAATGGCCTGACAGTGCCTGGAGCAAACTTTTGTTGAGAGGTGATTAGATGTCCTTGTTTGTTTCCTCCCTGTTATTGTGCTGTTGTAATTTTAGAGTTCTTTAATACTGGTAGCCAGATTTTGTTCATTTTCATGGTTTCCTCCTTTCTGTTGAAATTGTCCACATGCTTGTGGATTTCAATGGCTTCTCTGTGCAGCCTGACATGGTGGTTGTTAGAGTGATCCAGCATTTCTGTTGTTCTCAAATTATATGCTGTGTCCAGGTCCACCTAATCACCTCTCAACAAAAGATTGCCCCAGGCAAATAATATGCTGTTCTCAAATAATATGCTGTGTCCAGGCTGGTTCATCAGGTGCTCTGCTATGGCTGATTTCTCTGGTTGAAGTAGTCTGCAGTGCCTTTCATGTTCCTTGATTATGTTATTGTTGTTGAAACTTCAAATACGATGTCATATGACAGGTTTATTACTTATAAAAACAATACAAAGGAACAACTTTTCTTAGTCATGGATAAATGTCCAGATTCATTTAGGTAAACATAATAGTCCAATCTGTCTGATAAAGAGTCACTTGTAGATGTTTTCGAAGGACTATTTGTGGCATCTAAGGCTGTGTAAGAGAAGAGTTCTACACAATGACCAGGTTACAACAAGGTATCCCGGGTGTAGTTCCTTGTTTCGGTGTTGGTGATGAAAACACCTTCTTCAGGTAATGAATTCTTAATATTTCAACAGGAAACAAGTCTCTGAAAATTTCATTAAGTAACCACAGGCTCTGCTGCAGGAGATTCTGTTGCGAGCCAACTGGCCTTTTGGCTGCATAGGTCATCAGCGAGCTAGACTATTAACTGTCAGGAGCTCACTCCAAGCCAGGCTGACTTCAAACTCATGACCTCTCGGTCAGTAGTGATTTAATGCAGCTGGCTACTAACTAGCTGCATCACAGCCCAGTGTAGACTCATATAATCCAGTTCAAAGCAGATAATCTGGATCCAGAAACTGGATTATATGGCAGTGTAGATCCAGCCCCAGATCCCTGTCCCCATTACTCTGGTACTACTCACGCTACAAAGCGGATGGCCGAGGGGGTGAAGGTTTCTCCTTTGTAACGTTGGAAATTACGGATAGTATCGTTGACCTGGTCTCTACTTTCGTTATACTTAGCAAAATCAAAAATAAGGTGATATTCAGTAGAGTACTGGACCACAGCAAACTGGATGGAGAATGAAAAGGGGAAAAAATGAGTGACACAACCATCAATTACATATCCATCTTATCTAATACAGTGAGGAATATAGATCACAGTGACATGATCAGTATAGATTATTTATTTATCTACTAGTTGTCCCCTGCCACACGTTGCTGTGGCCCAGTCTCTGTGCATATATGTGTATATGTATGTGTATGCATATTTTCTGTGTGCATATATGTGTATATGTGTGTATATTAGGCCTGGTCAATCCATAGCTCTAAATGGTTCTAAAGTACTTACAAAACTAAAGTTCTGGTGGTGAAAATTTCAGAACTCTAACAAAACTCTCAAAATTTCATTATAAATGGCAGTTTTTAATTGGTTCTATCATAAAAATCACCAATAATGAAATAATAATTAAATTTTGAAAGTTTTGTTAGAGTTCTGAAATTTTCACCAACAGAACTTTAGTTTTGTAAGTACTTTAGAACCATTTAGAACCATGGATTGATCAGGTCTAGTGTATATATTTGTGCATATGTGTATATATGTGGTTTTGCCCTTGTGTTGTAATGTATTTTTAATTTTTTGGTTTTTTCAGTCTCTTCCATTGTGTTTTTCAGTGTTTTTATGAGTGATGGTCACTCATTGGCCTGATAGATGTATTGTGTCCAAATTTGGTGTCCATTTGCCCAGTGGTTTTTGAGTTATGTTAATCTCACAAATGAAAATTACATTTTTATTTATAAAGATTAAGGGAAATTGCCATGCTCCATCTAGCCAAAATCTTGACAGGCTATCTGATGTAGAGGTCAGCAATTTGAAATCCCTGAAAGTAGAACCGTTTTGGATTCCTAACAGCCTCAGTCCCTTTCCTCACCATAAGCGGTTGAGGGAGGAAAAGGAAAAGGCCTGAGGCTGTAAGGAATTGTGGGAGTTGGAGGGCCGAAGTTTGCCCATGCCTGATGTAGATGCTCCCTAAGAAAACCCTATGAGATACATTGGATGGCCATAAGTTGAAAGGCGACAAAGGGTACACGCACACATCAATTATCAAGTCTATTGTGCTGGCACAGCTGTGCCAGAAGCTTAAATTTCCTTTCTATACATGGTTAGTTTGCATGTGTTTATTTTAGCCATGCATTTTGCAATTAGGTAGCTCCCTCCAGGCTGCAGTTATAGGGCCAGCAACCTGTCTATCATCATTGGAGCTTTTAGATCCGCCCCTTTCCCCAGGGTTTTTGGAGGGAAAGGGAACCTTTTAGTTCAGTCTTTCAGTTTGAAACCTAACTACAGGATGAAACAGTTCATGAAGCAAGTTGCCTGTCCATTGTGGGCAAGTTAAGAAGTATTTGATTGACTTGTTGAAGATCTAAGAATTGTTTGATTGATTTGTTGAAGATCCAAGAACTAATAAACAACTTTGTTAAACTTTCTAAGCTTCTAAAGCAGTGTTTCTCAACCTGGGGGTCGGGACCCCTGAGGGGGTCGTGAGGGGATGTCAGAGGGGTCACCAAAGACCATCAGACAACACAGTATTTTCTGTTGGTCGTGAGGGTTCTGTTTGGGAAGTTTGGCCCAAATCTATTGTTGATGGGGTTCAGAATTTCCTTTGATTGTAGATGAACTATAAATCCCAGCAACCACAACTCCCAAATGTCAAGGTCTATTTCCCCCGAACTCCACCATTTGGGCATATTGAGTATTCATGCCAAGTTTGGTCCAGATCCATCATTGTTTGAAGCCACAGTGCTCTCTGGATGTAGGTGAACTACAACTCCAAAACTCAATTGCCCATCAAGGCCTTCCAGTATTATCTGTTGGTCATGGGAGTTCTTTGTGCCAAGTTTGATTCAATTCTATTGTTGGTGGAGTTCAGAATACTCTTTGATTATAGGTGAACTATAAATCCCAGAAACTACAACTCCCAAATGACAAAATCAATTCCTCCAACCCCCACTCCCCCCGTATTAAAATTTGGACGTATCGGGTATTTGTGCCAAATTTGGTCCAGTGAATGAAAATACATCCTGCATATCTGATATTTACACTACAATTCAAAGCAGTAGCAAAATTGCAGTTATGAAGTAGCAAAGAAAATAATGTTATGGTTGGGGGTCACCACAATATGAGGGAACTGCATTAAGGGGTCGCAGCATTAGAAAGGTTGAGAAACACTGTTCTAAAGACTTTGTATAGGGAAATTCATAGGGCCTCTCAGCTGAGGCACCCCGGTGTCCCGCTGGGCATATAGAGAGCATGTCCTGTTAAAAGACAATTGCTACAGGCCCAGTGTGTGACAGCACACACACACACACATCAATTATCAAGTCTATTTTGGGTTGAAAATAGTATATCCACAAACACTACCCATTAGCCAGTTACTGTCACCATCGCCCTTCTGTATTCCCACAGTATTTTTACATTTCTCCAACCTGTACATCCTTTTCCCGCACAGAATGTATTAGATTCAAGATGAAGTCTTGCATGTTGCGGAAGTCATGATTATCATCACGAATGCTATTAGAGTCGTCGTATAAGATCACAGCATCCACACCGGTAAAACACTCTGGGAAGACAAGAGGCAAGGCGGGTGTGATAAAATGGCATGCACAAACCTAGTTCTACCTTGTTGTTGTTGTTCATTCGTTCAGTCGTCTCTGACTCTTCGTGACCTCATGGACCAGCCCACGCCAGAGCTCCCTGTCGACCGTCACCACCCCCAGCTCCTTCAAGGTCAGTCCAGTCACTTCAAGGATGCCATCCATCCATCTTGCCCTTGGTCGGCCCAAGTTCTACCTAGCAGTTTATTATTATTACTAGCTGTACCCACCACATGCTGCTGTGGCCAACCTTCCTTCCCTCTTTCTCTCCTTCTTTCTCTCCTTCCCTTTTTTTATTCCTTCTCCCTTCCTTCCTTCCTTCCTTCCCTACCTCTTTCCTTCCCCTCCCCTTTTCTTTCTCTTCTTTCTTCCTTCTCTACTTATTCTTGGACTGCAACTCCCAGCACTCCTCTTAATTGATCTATCTACCTACTATCTATCTCAATCTAATCTATATATCTTATCTATCTGGAATATTGCTGGAAGTTGCAGTCCAGAAATAGGAAATCTGTACAGATTTGGATGCTCTCAAAGAAATCCAAGGAGAAGTAAACTTGCAGCTTGGAAGCAGTGCATTTGGAGCATCCTCTTCCCCTAAAGGGCCTGGTTTTGGAAATGCTGGGAGCTGTCATTTTCACGCATGCGCTGTATCGTCATTTAGCTTTTTGGGGGTTTTAAGCCCTTTCCACTGTTTTTTTTTGGGGGGGAGGGGTTTATGAATGCTGGTCACTCAATGGTCTGTTAGGGGTCTAGTGTCCAAATTTCGTGTCAATTCGTCCAGTGGTATTTGAGTTATGTTAATCCCACAAACAAACATTACATTTTTATTTATATAGACTAGCTGTCCCCTGCCACGTCTTGCTGTGGCCCAGTCTGGTCATCTTGAAAATAAAGTAATTGCTTTGGTGAAAGGAGTTGGAATTGATGGCCTTAATTATTTTCTGTTGGTCATGGGGGTTCTGTGTGGGAAGTCTGTCCCAATTCTGTCGTTAGTGAGGTTCAGAATGCTCTTTGATTTAGGTGAACTATAAATCCCAGTAACTACAATTCCCAATTGTTAAGGTCTATTTCCCCCAAGCTTCATCTGTGTTCATATTTGGGCATATGAAATATTTGTGCCAAGTTTGGTCCAGATCCATTATTGTTTGATTCCACAGTGCTCTCTGGATGTAGGTGAACTACAACTCCCAAACTCAAGGTCAATGCCCACCAAACCCTTCTAGTGTTTTCTGTTGGTCATGGGAGTCCTGTATGCCATGTTTGGTTCAATTCCATCACTGGTGAAGTTTAGAATGCTCTTTGATTGTAGGTTAACTATAAATCCCAGCAACTACAACTCCCAAATGACAAAATCAATTTTTTTGAGTGATGGTCACTTCTTGGGTTAGTAGGTATATTATGGCTAAATTTGGCGGCAATTCGTCCAGTGGTTTTTGAGTTATGTTAATCCCACAAATGAATATTACATTCTTATTTATATAGATTGTAGTTGGTGGTGGTGGTTTATACCCTGCTTTTTCTCTCCACAATGAGACTCAAAGCAGCTACTAGATCTCAGTGAGGAGAATTTTTCTTGGCCTCCTGCTGCCATAGGATGGATCTAAATTGTCATAAAAATCCAGATTATCAAGATAGATAATCCATATTATCTGCTTTGAACTCAATTATGTGAGTCTGCAATGCCATATAAGGAAAAGACAGCCCATGAGTCATGTGTGGTCTCCAAAGCTGCTTTAAACCCATTGAGACCCTCCTTCCAAGACTTTAAAAATAGGGCATAAGGGGTTTTAGCCAAAACCCTTGGAGCAAGGGGGTAATTTTACCATTTTTGGGATTCCTAGGACATTTTAGCGTTTGGTTTTTTGTTTGTATTATTGATTGATTGACCTCAGCATAAACAATGTCATTCACAACTAAAGTAGAAAAAATTAAAGAGCAAGAGAGAAAAGAAAAAAGATACACATATATGAAGAGACCATACACAATCTTTCAGAACATCAAGCCACTACACCAGGCATGGGCAAACTTTGCTCCTCCAGGTGTTTTGGACTCCAACTCCCACAATTCCAAATTATGGGAGTTGGTCCAAAACACCTGGAGGGGCAAAGTTTGCCCATGACTGCACTACACTGTGTCGGTTCTCGCTTAGGCATCTTCGACACTGCCCTATAACCCAGGATCTGATCACAGATTATCTACTTTGAACTGGATTATATGAGTCTCCAGTGCCAGATAATCTGGGATATGAAGAGAATCTGGAATCAGATCCTGGGGTATAGGGCAGTGTAGAAGGGGGTTACGTTTTTATGCCTAGCTCCATATCATAATATGCTAGAAGAAGAAAAAACTGAATCTGACCTTGAGCAGCAGGATGAATTTCTTTCAACTCCTGATCAGCGTTGCCTATGATATAGCAGATGCCATTCAAAGAATTGATATCCCCACATTTGCGCTCCCAAGTTGGACCACAAGCCTGTAGAAAAAGTGGGATTAATAGCCAGGGATTTTCAGGCATCCAGCAGACAATATGGGTCAGTTTCTCCCAGAATCCCTCTGTTGATGGCCAAGTTGCAGGGATTCTAGGCATTTCGATCCCAATTTTTTATTTATTTATTTATTTATTTTGCATATTTATATCCCGTCCTTCTTACCCTTGGAGGGGAATCACAACAGGCATTCATTCAATGCCAACCCCAGTAATAAATAATAATAGCAATTAAAGCAATTCATTAAGGCATTAAATTACTAAAACATTTGTTTAAAATCACGCAGGTTTAAAATCATAGTCCGGGTCAGTCCATTGTCATTCACACAAATTGGGCCTCATTCTTGATTGCTGCCTCTACTGTTCAAATGCTTGGTCCCTAGTCCGGGTCAGTCCATTGTCATTCACACAACTAGTTGGAGCTTCCAAACGGTCTCCAAAGGTTTATTATTATTATTATTATTATTATTATTATTATTATTATTTTATATTTATTTTTTATTGGATTTTGTGTTTCATTACAGACCAGTGATAGAAAAAGGAGTGCTGGGAAGATAGGGGGGAGAGGAAAAATTAAAAAGGGGGGATGAGAAGGGAGGAAAGGAAAAGGCATGAAGGGGTAAAGAAGAAAGCCAAAAGTGATAAACCATTTAATCCCAACCCCGTAGAGAACCCTCCACCCTCGTGCCCTTGAATCCTCAGTTCCAGTCCGTGGTGTGACTTCCCAAGGTGTTCCAAGAATCTTTCATGTTCGATAGATGTATATCTTCATTCATCCTGTGTGCTAACAGTTCTTCTTTCTCCTTTCCTTTTTAGATGCCAGTCAGATCAATTACCATTGGTATTTCTCTTTTTTTTATGTAGTCCTTAAAGTCTGGCCAGTCAGTTCCTCTGGTTGTTCCGTTAATTCTCTGGGATAAGTTATCCATTTGAATAATATCGAATGCTTTTATGATCCAGTCTTCCTGAGTTGGGATTTCTTTTTGTTTCCATCTCCTGGCGAGTACCAGTCTTGCCACTGTACTTAGCAGAAATAGAATTTTTTTCTTGATTTCTATTCATTTTGGTTTCTTTTTGTATCCCCAGCAGGTATGTTTCAGGGGCCTTTGGGAAATTAATCTTTAGTATTTTTTGAGCAGCCTGATGTATCTTTTTCCAATATTTTTTGATCTTCTCGCAGGTCCACCATTGGTGATAAAATGTGCCTACCTCCTTTCCACATTTCCAGCATTTGTCTGATATGCTTTTATTGAACTACGCTATTTTCTCTGGTGTATAATACCAGTGATAGAACATCTTGTACCAGTTTTCTTTAAGATCACTGGTTATGGTGTATTTGATTTTAGTGGTCCAAATTTCTTCCCATTGGCTCATCAAGATACTATGACCTATGTCTTTAGCCCATTTCACTTGGCATTCTTTGACTTGTTCTTCTTCCGTATTCCACAGTAGTAGTTGTTTATATAATATTATTATTAATTTTTTGTTTTTCTCCATGATGATATCCCATGTCCCTTTTTCCTGGTTAAAGCCTAATTTTTCATCTTCTCTAAATCCCTCACGAATTTGGAAATAATTCAGCCATGTAATTTTCCCATTCAATTTCCTGAGTTCCTCAAAGGGTTTCAATTCTATTTTTCCATCTTCCTTTTTTTCCAGTATTTGGTGGTAAGTTAGCCAATTTCCTTCACCTAGTCCTCTTTTATGTTTTGCTTCTGGTCTCCAAAGGTGACCCCACATAGAGTGCATTACAGTAATCTATTTGGGATGTAACGAGTAGGTGGAGCACCGTGGCCAGGCCCAAGGTACAGGCACAACTGGTGCACAAGTTTTAATTGTGCAGGGAAAAAATCCTAGCCACCATCTCAACCTCAGGTTCCAGAGTCAGCGATGAATCCAGGAGGACTCCCAAGCTGCAAACCTGTACCTTCAAGGGGAGTGTAACCCCATCCAGCATAGGCTGTAACCCTAAAAACTGTTCAGTCTTGCGACTGACCAGGAGAACCTCTGTCTTGTCTGGATTCAATTTCAATTTGCTCCCCCTCATCCAGACTGTCACAGTGGCCAGGCTTAATAGACAGCCTCCTTAGCATCTGGTGGAAAAGAATAATAGAGCTGGACGTCATCTGCGTATAGATGGCATTGGTCTCCATAACTCCAGATGATCTTACCCAATGGCTTCAAGTAGATGTTAAACAACATAGGGGACAATACCAAACTCTTGAGACTGACTAGGAGGACCTTTGTCTTGTCTAGATTCAATTTCAATTTGCTCGCCCTCATCCAGGCTGTCACAGCTGCCAAACACTAGTTCAGGACCTGAACAGCCTACTTAGTAACAGTTGGGAAGGAATGATATAGCTGATCATCATCTGTGTAGAGACATCTAACCTCAAAACTCCGGATGATCTCTTCCAGCGGCTTCCAGTAACTTTATGACCAGCTCTGACCAGCAGGTCCACTGCCATGGTCTCAGCCAGCTCATCCTATTCCTGGAAGGCTGGTTTCAAAAATACCTTTCTCTTTCCTGAGAAAGGAACTCAGCTTCTCTGTGAATATATGTAGACCCCTGGGTTTGTGCCCCTTTACTATTTGACTCTATACTTACTATTACTTTGGAATGGGTCTCCTCATCTGCTGCCAGCGAGAGGCCCAGAGATATCCCAGAATGGTCTTTGGCATGGGAAAGGATAAACAAATAAATATAAAAAGAGAAAAGTCATGTTTGGAATGGATGCGCTCATCAGTGTATTCCAGCATTTCCCAGCATGGTAACCTCAAAATAGATAAGACTACAACTCCCGTCATACCTTTTGGAAAATGTAAATTTCCATTTCCATTTTATGATCTTTGGCAAGACATGACCTTGTAAGAAGTCATAACCTTTTGGAAAATGATGCCATAACCTCTTGGAAAAATGGCATCCATGCAAGGCAATTAAGTTTCTCAACTGTTAAACAGATGTACCTAGATATGTCTTTGAACTGTTAGGGACAAAGATATGCCAATGCACAAAAAGCACATATATACAGCAGAGTTTCAGCAGTGTTCTTTTTGTTGGAAGTTGCAACCTTCCAAGCCTCCACTATCTGTTTGCAAATGTGCATAATTGTTAACCTATATTGTATGTCTATTTTGGTTTGCCAATTTGACTGTACTCTTTGGTGTGGGAGGGGCTTCAGGCACAAGACTCCATTTTTGTTATATAGTATGCTTTTAGACCTCAATGGAGGTGGATACAGTTTGTCTCCTTTCAGACTTGAGTGAGTACAATTATACAGTTAGAACTATATCTATATGCTTAAAGAAATTGGACTATGGACTACTTTGCTGAATATATACAAGAAGTTTGTTAGTAAAGCTGAGATGTTATTTTTAAAGAAGACAACTTTGTTTGTGTCTCTTGAGTGCAAATTTTAAGGGACGTTTTAAGGGAGAGTAGATAGGCAACTGCAAATTCTACTTCAAAGAAACAACCATCCTCTGCTAACCAATATAAATAAGCAGACTTCTTTAAAAGTAACATAGTTGGTTTACTCACAAACTTCATGTATTTTGCATACAGCTACTTTGCTTATCAATCCAGTTGCAAATAGATTTTTAAGTAGTTTGTGTAGGTAACAACGGACAATTTTCTCATAATCTTAACAGTCCATAATCTAAGCATCTCTCTGTTCTGAAAGTCTAATAGAGTCTCTTGTCTAGTCTGAAAGCCCAGTGTAGTCTGAGATCTAAAATGGAGCCTGAGCCCTGAGCAAGCCCAGATCTGATCACATGGTCTGCAGCCACAACGTAAACTTAAAGAAAATCTGCAAAACAATATACACATGTACAATACAGTAAGCAATTATATACATAACAAATAACTAGTGGAGGCTTGAAGAAGGTCTAAGATTATTCATCAATATTGAAGACTTAATGTAGCTTAATACTTATTAATCTGTTTCCCTTGGAGAATATTGAAATCTTTCATTTATTGCTAATTTAACAGTATCACCAACCCAAAGTTTCCAAAGTTTTGGGGTTGAGAGATCATGGGAGTTAAATGAGTACAATATCAATACTTGGAAAAGTTACTTTTCAGGCTACTGGAATCCTACAGGCAGTATGGAGTCCAAAATTATAATTTTTCCAAGTTACTATAGATATGTCACTCAACTATAGATGTGTCATGATGCTATGCCCCTGCAATACCTGCTTCCCCATGAAATAAAGTGATGAAATAAGCTACATACGGTTGAGATCTATTCGTTGGCACCTCTCTGTGTGATACGAACAGCGGAAGAGGGATCCCGTACGGTTCTCTGAAAAGGGAGCACTGACTAGCAACCTACAGGAGGAAAGAAGTGGTTTTCAAACTTAATTTTTACAGGTGATGTGAAGAAAAACTGAAGAAAACACAATCAGAGTTTCTCACCAGGATGCTCCACTAGAACTCACTGGAACAACACGATAGCCAAACTGGTTCACTTTGTCACCTGGGAATATCACTGGAGCATCTGTGTCAATAATGTTGAAATACCGTGCTCTGGAAAATGGTAGAAAACCTGGAATGGAAAACAGTGGGAATCATTGTGGTGTCACTCTCTCAGCCTCAGAGGAAGCCAATGACAAACATCTTCTGAACATGTTGCCAAGAAAATCTTGTGCTAGATTTGCATTAAGGTCGGCATACGTTGGAAACAACTTGAAAGCATGCAACAACACCAACAGAAAGGGAAAGGAATTAATTAAAGTAACAGTTGCCTTCACTGATTTGCTTTGGGTGAGATTAATGAGAGTGTAATTAATAATAAGGCAACAGGAGACGATGGGATCCCAGCCGAACTGGGAAAAATCAACTTATACTCCAATACCAAAAAAGGGGAAATGCCAAAGAATGCTCAAACTTTCTTACAGTGGCACTTATTTCACATGCCAGCAAGGTAATGCTCAAGATCCTGCAAGGAAGACTCCAGCAATACATGGAAAGAGAGTTGCCAGATGTACAAGCTGGGTTTAGAAAAGGCAAAGGAACGAGAAGTCAAATTGCCATATAATCCAGTTCAAAGCAAATAATCTGGATCTTATGTGGCAGTGTAGACGGGGCCTCAGCCAACTCAGCACCATCTAATGTTCAGTCTTGCATTTGCAAACTAAGAAAAACACTTGGTTTTGCTTTTCAACTATTTCTTCCTTTCTTACATTGTTCTGGTACACCTAACCCATTGAGTAAGGAAGGCATACCTGTATAATGCTTGGTAGAGTTGAAGGCAGTAGGAAAAGAGGGAAACTGTGCTACAAGTAATAATTTTAATGTTCCGCTTTTGACAAATATGGCTTTGTTAGGCATTGTCTAAGACTAGCAATAACTACGATGATGATGATTTGCCAGAAGTTCTTAATTTCAACAATGTTGCTGCTATCTTTCAATGTGAAGTCTGGGACCGTATCCTCCATGGAGTTGTACTGTACTTACTTTATAATATTGTCATGCTATGAAAAAATAATATACAAACACATAGTATGTGTGCTGTCGCACGCTGGGCCTGTGCATCAGACTGTAGACAAGACATAAATTCTGTGTGCCCAACCGGACGCCGGGGCTGCCTCAGATTAAAAGCCTTTGGATTTCCTTAAAACAGAGTATTTAGATTGCTCAAAGGTTCAACAAAGTTCTTTATTAATGAAAACAAACAGGTACTTTAAGACTTTCTTAACAGTCTATTGGCTCTCGCTCAATCTTGTCCACAGGGAACAGGCACTATTTTCATAACTGTAACTAATGGGGAAATCCTTAACTTCTAATCTGGGCAGTCTGTCTTTGCCTCTGTTGGCGTGGAGCCCCTGCACCCGGTACCAACTACTTCTCGCTTCCGCGAGTGACCCTTACCAAGCAGAGCTTTGTAGACTTCCAGGGGAAAAGAACTCAGGTTTCCGTGATGGCTGACTGAAGTCCTTCAGCAAAGGAGATGTAGGGCTGTATAACCCCTGCCAAGCTGTGGGCTGTATATCTCCCCGGCCAAGCCGTAGAAGACAAAGCTTTCTACAGGAGCTCTTGGTATTATGTCCTGCATAAAAGGCTTCTCTGTGTGGACTGGACCAAAATGGCTCCTATTCCCTCTAAAAACCCCAAAAGGGGCGGGACCAGGGAACCTAACTATAATTGACAGGTAGCTTGCCCTATGATTGCAACCAAAAGAAGCCACCTATCTGCAGAGTCCCTGAAACATAGGATTACAACAAACATTAAATGCAAACAAAATTGGAGCTCCTGGTGCAGTTGTACCTGCACAGTATGCTTCAAACACTTAACGTTGTTACATAATTTCTTTTATATATATATATATATTTATTGCTTATCAAAGAACTAAAAAAAGAAAATGTATATAAAAATATATAGATACAGTGAAAGTGGGGGAACAATTATCCATAGTAAAGTAGGAAAAATTATAGATAGAAGAGATAGACCAATCCAGGAAAAGAAAACAGGAAAAAAGTAGTAAAAAAAAAATTAAGAAATACAAATAAAAAACCGAGGTGACTTCCAATCTTCTTCCTTTCGTTGAATCTTCCATTCCGAACACTACAACATTCTTGTTAAGAGTCTTTCCCACCAAAATTAAGTTCCATATAACAGAGAGCTGGTCTGGTCAATTTTCTGAAGTTGTTACGTAACTTCTAAGTAATTTTATGACTCACTTGATATGGATTGCAACATAGATAGGGTGACAAGGGTGAAGACTGAAGACCACTTTTGCACCATCAATGGTCATGCAGAAGAGAGAATTTAAGCAGGATAGTTGTAGGTTTTTCGGGCTGTATGGCCATGTTCTAGAAGCATTCTCTCCTGACATTTCGCCTGCATCTGTGGCAGGCATCCTCTGAGGATGCCTGCCACAGATGCAAGCGAAATGTCAGGGGAGAATGCTTCTAGAACATGGCCATACAGCCCGAAAAACCTACAAAAACCCAGTGATTCCAGGCATGAAAGCCTTCGAGAATACAATTTAAGCAGATGTTGCTTGTTTGTTACCTGGTGGCTCGCCATGCAACTTTGCTGAAATTCCCTTTTGTGCGCAACCATTCATGCAGTTTCCACTCTGGCAAAAGCTATATGCAGAAGGAAGCAGGGGGTATTTCTATTTAGCCGGTGAGCATTTAGATTCCATTGCATCTTTTTTCCTCACCTTTCCACACTTGCTTTGTCTGGAACGTGGGGCAGAGGGGAACTTGTCTCCATGTAGACATCAATTACCTGGTTTTTCCATCAAGAGATGTGGTCACATAGGTCATTGGTCACCTTTGCCTCTTCATGATACTTATTATCTTTCCCAGCTTTCACAAGAGTTGGAGAGTTAAATCACTTTAACTGTCATGGCCCAATGCTATGAAATCATGGGATTTGTAGATTGATGAGACTCCAGCACTCTTTAGCAGAGATGGCTAAAGACCAAGTAAATTACAACTCCCATGATTCCATAGCATTGACCCATGGATTCCATAGCACTGACCCATGGATTCCATAGCATTGACCCGTGGTGTCAAACTGCATTAATTCTGCAGTCTAGATGCAACCTGAAGCAAGCTGCTTAGGCAGCAGATGCTGAGGGAGGGATGATTCAGAAGGATGGCAGTGATGATAGATACTACCAGTCCTTTAGACCAAATTCAGCCTCTTACTTTATCTGTACCTTGTTTTATTTGCATTATAATCCCAAGGAAACAGAATCTGAGATACTTTGTAATCCAAAATCATCCACATTGGTGGCTAAATTAGCAACAATGGTATTTTCTGAGGTTTCAATGTACGCAGACTTTATTTAATGCACTATGTATGTAAGGTGTATATGAAATATTAAAAATGTCATGTTTAAACTTGAGTCATGTTATATTATATTCCATTACGTATGTACATGTGAATACAGGTATTCCAAAATCTGGAATCCCAAACATCAGTGGCCCCAAGGATCATGGATAAGGGATACTCAACATGTATCCCTCATCCCAGCTGCTCTGGGAATCATTTTAGCTGAAGGATAGGTTATCCACATGACAGAGAGAGAGAGAGATCGATCAAAAATATGGAGGGAGGGCAGGTAAAAAAGAGAGAGAAATAAGACAGACACAGAGGTGATAAAAATGATGATAGATAGATAGATAGATAGATAGATAGATAGACAGATAGATGATAGAGATTGTCTCTGTCTAGCAGAGGATAGAGATGACTGAGATATATAGATTGTAGATAGGTAGGTAGGTAGATAGGTGATAGAGAGAGACATTGTCTATCTGACATATGATAGAGATGACTGATTGAGATGAGATGGTAGAGATGGTAAATAGATACATAATGTGAAAGAGATGGTCTGTCATATGAGAGAGGATAGATAGATAGATAGATAGATAATGTGATAGAGAGATGGTCTGTGTCCGTCATTAGATAGATAGATAGATAGATAGATAGATAGATAGATAGATAGATGATAGTGTGATAGAGAGATAGTGTGATAGATAGTGTGATAGATAGTGTGATAGATAGATAGATAGATAGATAGATAGATAGATAGTGTGATAGATAGATAGATAGATAGATAGATAGATAGATAGGATAGATAGATAGACAGATAGAGTGATAGATAGATAGTGTGATAGATAGATAGTGTGATAGATAGATAGTGTGATAGAGAGATGGTCTGTGTCCGTCATATGATAGGTAGATGATAGATAGATAGATAGATAGATAGATAGATAGATAGATAGATAGTGTGATTGATAGATAGATAGATAGATAGAGAGAGAGAGAGAGAGAGAGAGATAGATAGATAGATAGATAGATAGTGTGATCGATAGATAGTGTGATAGATAGATAGTGTGATAGATAGATAGTGTGATAGAGAGATGGTCTGTGTCCGTCATATGATAGATAGATAGACAGACAGACAGACAGACAGACAGACAGACAGACAGACAGACAGATCGAAAGATGATACAGAGAGATTGCCTGTCTGATGTAATGGAGATGACTGACTGATTGATTGATTGATTGAGATGAAATGATAGAAATGGTCTGTCATATGAGAGAAGATAGATAGATAGATAGATAGATAGATAGATAGATAATGTGATAGAGAGATGGTCCCTGTCTGTTATATGATGGAGATGATAGACAGACAGATAGATAGACAGGTAATAGAGAGAGACTGCCTGTCTGACATGATAGAGACGACTGATCAATTGAGATGAGATGATAGAGATGGTAGATAGATACATAATGTGATAGAGATGGTCTGTCATATGAGAGATGATAGAGAGATGATAGAGCAAGGGTCTGTGTGACATGATAAGAGATGACTGAATTAGATGATAAATAGATATGATAGATAGATAGATAGATAGATAGATGATAAATATGAGATAGATAAGATAGATATGATAGAGAGAGAGAAGGTCTGACATTCTCTAGAAGATGGATGGATGGATAGAGATAGATAGAATAAACAGAGATGGTAGATAGATATGATAGATATGAGAGAGACTGTCTATGATAGAGAGATAGAGATAAGAGAGAGATAGAGAAACAGACACATGATAGATATGATAAATAGAGATTTCATTCTCCTTAGAATGGGCACGTGTTTCAACATGAAGTGTGTCAGGACACCCAAAGGCCCCCAAATAGGGGGAAAGGGTTCATTCTGTGAGAGGATCCTGTCACTTCCTTCCACAATCAATAAGGCATTTCTCAAGAAAGTGTCAACAAGTTTTAAAAAAGAAATCATCAGAGGACAACATTTAGTGGCCGCTGCTCTTGAGCAAGATGCCCTCGGGGACCTCACATTGTCCTTATTTGTGAGGAGACAGTGCAGACGTGAGGAAAAGGACAACTGTCATGAAAAAGAAGAAAATTGTCACCTCAGGCAGATGGAGTCTGCATCTATATTGTAAGATTAATGAAGTTTGGCACCACTTTAACTACCATAGCTCAAGGCTATGGAATCCTGGGATTTGTAGTTTAGTGGGGCACTAACATTCTCTGGCAGTGGGAAAGCTAAAGACCTTGTCAAACTATAACTCCCATAATTCCATAGTATTGAGCCATGACAGTTAAAGTGGTATCAAACTGTATTAATTCTACAGAATAGATGTTACACACTCTCTCAGAGGAAGGCAATGGCAAACCTCCTCTGAGCCCATCTTGCAAGAAAACCCCATAACGCAGTGTTCCTCAACCTTCCTATTGCCATGACCCCTTAATACAGTTCCTCATATTGTGACCTCCCAACCATAACATTATTTTCATTGCTACTTCATAACTGTAATTTTGCTACCGTTATGAAGTATAATGTAAATATCTGATATGCAGGATGTATTTTCATTCATTGGACCAAATTTGGCACAAATACCCGACACGCCCAAATTTGAATACTGGTGTGTTTGTGTGATTGATCTTGTCATTTGGGGGTTGTAGTTGCTGGGATTTCTAGTTCACGTACAATTCTGAACTCCACTAACGATGGAATAGAACCAAACTTGGCACACAGAACTCCCATGACCAACAGAAAATACTGGAAGGGTTTGGTCGGCATTGACCTTGAGTTCTGGAGTTGTAGTTCACCTACCTCCAGAGAAAACTGGACTCAAACAATGATGGATCTGGACCAAACTTGGCACAAATACTCAATATGCCAAAATGTGAACACTGGTGGAGTTTGGGGGAAACAGACCATTGATATTTGGGAGTTATAATTGCTGGGATTTATAGTTCACCTACAATAAAAGAGCAGTCTGAACCCAGCCCACAATGTATCTGCACCAAACTTGGCATACTACCTATATGGCCAACATTGATGCGGTTGGGGTGGGGTGGGGGGCTGTTTTTGAATTCTGGGCGTTGTAGTTCACCAACACCAAAAAAGGAAGAGAAGGACAGACAGAAAGATCTCCAGCCTTCTCTGCCAAAGGGGTTCCTAAGACCTCTGAAACCCCTCTCGTGACCCCCAACAGGGGTCCCAACCACTAGGTTGAGAAATATTGCCATAATGGGTTCCCCTTAGTGTGGCTTATACATTGGGAAATGGCTTTCAAGACTCAGAACAACAAGCTTGTATGGAAATAGTAGCGATCTTGTCTCACATTGCATGTGACTCAACCCTGTGTTTTGAAATGGATCTGGAAATAAGTCAGGAAGACCCTGATCTTATTTTGCAGCCATCCGGCTCCACTTTACAACTCTGGTTGCACATTCAAGCCATTCAACTTAGTCATCTTAGGCAGCCCCATGCATAACCTATTGCAATAGACTGAACGAAGTGTCTACTCAATATGTCGAGCCAGCTTCCGTTATTCTTACAAAATCCCTGTGCTGTACTGCCTTGGTTAATATTGCAGAGCAGACACTGAAATCAAAAGAACTGTTTTCTTATGGGGAACTCAAAAGTAGAACTGTCTGCTTTAGTTTTCAGCTTGCACTTCACTTACGATTTCAATTGATACATAGAAATATAAGCATATAGGTAGAACAATGGATTTTATGGCAGTGCTGAGGGACCGGAAGACAACTAATCTAAGAGATGGGCAAAATGATGTTGCAAATTGCAATTTCTAGCATTGTGTTGCCAAAGGCTTTCATGGCCAGAATCACTGGGTTGCTGTAAGTTTTTTTCGGGCTGTATGGCCATGTTCCAGAAGCATTCTCTCCTGACACTTCACCTACATCTATGGCAGGCATCCTCTGAGGTTGTGAGGATGCCTGCCATAGATGCAGGCAAAACATCAGGAGACAGTGCTTCTGGAACATGGCCATTTTTTGTTAACATGGCCATACAGCCCGAAACATTTACAGCAACCCATTCTTAGCATTGTATTGTCGAAGGCTTTCATGACTGAAATCATTGGGTTGTCAGTTTTCCAGGCTGTATGGCCATGTTCTAGAAACATTCTCTCCTGACATTTCTCTTTCATCTATGGCAGGCATCCTCAGAGGTTGTGAGGTCTGTTGGAAACTAGGAAAATGGGCTTTATATATCTGTGGATTGTCCAGGGTGGGAGAAAGAACTCTTGTCTGTTTGAGGTAGGTGTGAATGTTTCAATTGGCCACCTTGATTAGCATTTAATGGCCTAGAAGTTTCAAGGTCTGACTTCTTACTGCCTGGGGTAATCCTTTGTTGGGAGGTAATTAGCTGCCTCAGATTCCTAGCATTCCTATCCCTGGTTTTGCTAGTTAAGGCTGATACTGTTTTGATTCCCATTGTGGAATAACATGACACATTTTGAAAACAGGGATCCTTAACTTAACTACCAAGTTGCATTATTATTACTTCTCTCAATATCCTATAATCAAAAAATTTAAATGTTTGTTTTTTTAATTCCCAAAAATCCTCACTCCAGTGTGTCACTAGATATATCTTTCCCTAGGTCTGCTCACATTCTGAACTCCTTGTTAAAAGTTTTATTATTTTATTATTATTCCCTAGATCTAGACATCTACTCCACTCACACCTTTCTTTACTCTTTATGAAGCTGCTACCTTTCTTCTTACGGCCTCTGTGCCTTTCAAAATATGGTGACCCTTCTTTCCAAGCATGGGAAAGTGTCCTTTGCTCATTCCTGCATACTGAGATGGTATTTTAAAAAATGGGAACAAGCAGATTTGTCTCTCTTGAGGGCAATTAGCCACCCACCTAATGAGCCAAAACCCAGCTCTCAAACCTACCTGGACCAAAGCAGAGGAGAAACGCCACTTGGAGAGTCCATCTTTTCCCGATGGTGTGTCCCATGCTGCCTGTTGCTTCACGTCCTCTGTGGCTTTCTGTCAACATGCTGCGCTGGAGAGCTCTGCATCTCACTTCCTATTGACCACACCGCAACGCCCTTGCACAGGCCTCCCCCCCCCCCCCCCCCCACACACGCTATTCAAATCACTTCTTTTTGCAACCTTACATCTATTCAAACATTTCTTAACCATCTTGCAATGAAAGGATTCAGATGTACAAATCGAAGGGCTTCCTCCCCCCCCCCTCCTGTTCCTTTCCTCAGTGAAAGATAAAGGTTTCCCCTTGACATTAAGTCTAGTCGTGCCCAACTCTGAGGGATGGTGCTCATCTCCATTTCTAAGCCAAAGAGCCAGCATTGTCCATAGACACCTCCAAGGTCATGTGGCCAGCATGATTGCATGGAGTGCCGTTACCTTCCACAGAAGTAGTACCTATTGATATACTCACATTGGTAAGTTTTCGAATTGCTAGGATGGCAGAAGCTGGGGCTAACAGCAGGAGCTCACCCCGATCCCCGGATTCAAACCTCCGATCTTTCAGTCAGCAAGTTCAGTAGTTCAGTGGTTTAACCTGCTGTGCCACCAGGGAGCCCCTTTCCTCAGTTACATGTAGAGATTTCACACAGGTACATTTTTTAAAGAAGGATTAAGATTCTTGAGGCTCAGATTCTCATATATACGCAACTATGAAGCCATACAGGTGCCTTTGGAGCAGTCAATCTCTGTCTCGTTCATCTCACAGATCTTCTGTGAGGAAGAACTGTAGGTGTGCACAAAACATATTGCATAAGGTCTCTATAGGGAGATTAGAACAAAAATATATTTTTAGCTCTCATTCAAATCCAGTTTTTTACTGAATTGTAGTGACTGCAACAGTTCTATGGAATGTCTACTTCACTGGGTTGCTGTGAGTTTTCCGGGCTGTCTAGCCATGTTACAGAAGCATTCTTTCCTGACGTTTCACCCGCATCTAATGGCAGGCATCCTCAGAGGTTGTGTGGTCTGTTGGAAACAAGGCAAGTGGGGTTTATATATCTGTGGAATATCCAGGGTGGGAGAAAGAACTCTTGTCTGTTTGAGGCAAGTATGAATGTTGCAATTGGCCACCTTGATTAGCACTGAATAGCTTTGCAGCTTCAAGGCTTGGCTGCTTCTACCTGGGGGAATCCTTTGTTGGGGGGGTGATTACTTGGCCCTGATGATTTCTTGTCTTGAATTCCCCTGATTTTGAGTGTTGTTCTTTATTTATTTACTATCCTGATTTTAGAGCTGTGGATAAGCCTACACAGTGACCACAAAACACAACATTGCCCAAACACAAACCAAGGAACATGAAAGGCATAGCAGACTAATTCAACCAGAGAAGTCAACCATACCATGATGTTGCTTGGAAACTGCCCTGAGTCCCCCTCAGGGAGACAGAGCGGTCTATAAATAAAGTTTTATTTTATATTATAGCAGAGAAACTGATGAACCAACCTGGGCACAGCCTATTATTTGAGAACACAGAAATGCTGGACCACTCTAACAACCACCATGTCAGACTACACAGAGAAGCCACTGAAATCCACAAGCGTGTGGAGAATTTCAACAGAAAGGAGGAAACCATGAAAATGATCAAAATCTGGCTACCGGTATTTAAAAAACTCTATAATCAGGGCAGTAAACAAAGAGCAACACTAAAAAATAGAGGAATTCCAGACAAGAAACAATTAGGGCCAGCTAATCACCTCCCAACAAAGGATTCCCCCGGGCAGGAAACAGCCAAGCCTTGAAGCAAGCTTATTCAATGCTAATCAATGTGATCAACTGCAACATTCAGACAAGAGTTCTTTCTCCCACCCAGGACATTCCACAGACATATAAACCTCACTTGTCTAGTTTCCAACAGACTTCACAACCTCTGAGCATGCTTGCCATAGATGTGGGTGAAACATCAGGAGAGAATGCTTCTGGAACATGGCCATACAGTCAGGAAAACTCACAGCAACCTAGTGATTCTGGCCATGAAAGCCTTAAATAACATATTGGCTATGTTTGTGTGAAATTCATAAGGAACCAAACATTGCTACTGGCACCAAAGGTGGTAGCATAGCAGCAAAAAGTAACATTGTGGGTTTGAACATGAAACAAGGCACGAGCTTTGTGTTTAGAAGCAAATTAAGCCTTCCATGTATAGAAAGTAAAGAACTAGAAAACTGGGCTAGAGGCGGAAGAAGACTTGATGGCTTGTACCTGTTTTCCCAACTAATTAAGGGATGCAATTGCCATCAAGGAAACAGTAGACCGACCGACCCAGTACCAGGCTGATTCTTTTATTTCTCCACAAATCTGAAACATCTCCAGGATTAGATGATGAATCAAGCCTCTTCTCTTCTCTGCAAACACACGAATGCGCGCACACACACACACATACACACAGAGAAAACCCTCCCCTCCTCAGTCCCCACTCCCTAAAGTCCGGCAAGGTCTTTCATTCTGCCACTGGGTCGAGTGCCATGTCTTTCATTCCGTGGGGCAGGAGGCGGGTTCCGATCACGTGTAGAGGTCGAAGTCAATGCGCTTGGAGTTGTAGAACTGGCCCTCAGAATTTTCCACTTTCCGGCAGTAAACCCCGTCAGGGAAATAGCCCTGAGACACCCAGTCCTGGAGGGATACAGGAGAAGAGAATGTGAGAAAGGAAAGGAAACTGATGCCTAAGCGAGGAAACAATAGACCCAAGAAGCACTGAAGGAAGTAACAACTGTAACCAACAAATGTTCTATGTACTTCATGTATGTTGTATGTATTTTACTGTGTTGTTACTGTGTTTTGGTTTTATTTTATTGTAATATGCTGTTGGGCTTGGCCTCATGTAAGCCGCCCCGAGTCTCCATTGTGGAGATGGTGGCAGGGTATTAAATAAAGATTATTATTCTATTAAAGCAATTAATGCTGGCATATCAAGTATCATATATACTCTAATATAAGCCAGGTTTTTCAACCTTTTTAGGCTGAAAAAGCCCCCCTTGGCTTATACTTGAATCAAAGTTATATAGTATTTTACTCTGTTGTTGATGATGATGTTACATTTACTTTATTTTAATGTATAAAAGATAATGGTAAAGGTATCCCCATGACATTAAGTCGTGTCCAACTCTTGGAGGGAGGCCTTTTAAGAAGACGATTCGACTTCTCGCTGTGAAGCTTTTGCTCAGTTCTTTGCAGACAAAGTCGCTTTGATCCGTTCTGGTCTGGATACCACGTTAAATGCAGTCTCTGAGGATGTAACACGAGCACCTGCTTGTCCAGTTTTGATGGATTCATTTCAATTGGTGAAACCCGAGGATGTGGACAAGATACTTGGAGGAATGAGGCCTACCACGTCCATCCTAGACCCCTGCCCATACTGGCTTCTAAAGGAGGCCAGAGGGGGATTGGCTGAGTGGGTTAAGGTGGTGGTTAATGCTTCCCTTCGGGAAGGCAAGATTCCAGCGAGCTTAAAACAAGCTATAATAAAACCGCTGTTGAAGAAACCATCACTGGACCCCACTCAATTCGACAACTATCGGCCAGTTTCCAATCTCCCCTTCTTGGGCAAAGTCTTGGAACGTGTGGTGGCCTCACAACTCCAGGTATTCTTGGTAGACACGGATTATCTAGACCTGGCACATTCTGGCTTTAGGCCGGGACATGGTACCGAGACAGCCTTGGTTGCCTTAGTGGATGATCTGCGCCGGGAGCTCGACAGGGGGAGTGTGTCCCTGTTGGTGCTGCTGGACCTCTCAGCGGCCTTCGATACCGTCGACCATGGTATTCTTCTGGAACGCCTCGCGGGGATGGGTCTTGGAGGTACTGTTCTGCAGTGGCTTCGGTCATTCCTAGAGGGTCGATCTCAGAAGGTGTTGTTGGGGGACACCTGCTCAATCCCACAACCATTGTCTTGTGGGGTTCCTCAGAGCTCAATATTGTCTCCCATGTTGTTTAACATCTACATGAAGCCGCTGGGGGAGATCATCCGGAGTTTCGGGGTACGGTGTCATCTGTACGCGGATGATGTCCAACTCTGTCACTCCTTTCCACCTGCTACTAAGGAGGCTGTCCAGGTCCTGAACCGGTGCTTGGCCGCTGTGACGGTCTGGATGAGGGCGAACAAATTGAAATTGAATCCAGACAAGACAGAGGTACTCCTGGTCAGTCGCAAGGCCGAACGGGGCATAGGGTTACAGCCTGTGTTGGATGGGGCCGCACTCCCCCTGAAGACGCAGGTTCGCAGCTTGGGTGTGACCCTGGACTCATCGCTGAGCCTGGAACCCCAGGTTTCGGCGGTGACCAGGGGAGCATTTGCACAGCTAAAGCTTGTGCGCCAGCTGCGCCCGTACCTTGGGAAGTCTGACTTGGCCACGGTAGTCCACGCTCTGGTTACATCCCGTTTAGACTACTGCAACGCTCTCTACGTGGGGTTGCCCAACAGCTCGGAAGCTCCAACTAGTCCAACGCTCGGCAGCCATGATTTTAACAGGAGCGGAGCGCAGGGAGCATACAACCCCACTGTTGCGCCAACTCCACTGGCTACCGATCTGCTACCGGGCTGAATTCAAAGTGCTGCCGTTGGCCTTTAAAGCCCTAAATGGTTCCAGCCCAAGCTACCTATCCGACCGCATCTCTGCCTATGAACCCACCAGGACTTTGAGATCTTCCGGAGAGACCCTGCTCTCGATCCCGCCTGCTTCTCAAGCTCGGCTGGCGGGGACGAGAGATAGGGCCTTCTCGGCTGTGGAACGCCCTTCCTACGGATATTAGACTAGCACCATCTCTAATGGTATTCCACAAAAAAGTGAAGATCTGGCTGTTTGAGCAGGCGTTCGAATAATTAGTGCAATGATTGGTTAATGAACACTGGAATGGAACAATGGATGATGAATCTGGAACATGTTTTTGATGACGAGACGACAGTGAATGGGTATTGTAGTAACTGTTTATTAATTGTGTAATGTGTTAGGTTGTTAACTGTTTCTATACTGTAGCACTGAATTTTTGCTGTTCGTATTTGTTGTCAACCGCTGTGAGTCGCCTTCGGGCTGAGAACAGCGGTATATAAGTAAGGTAAATAAATAATAATAAATAAATCTCCATTTCTAAGCCAAAGACCTGGTGTTTTCCATAGACATCGCCAAGGTCATGTGGCCAGCATGATTGTATGCAGCTCCATTACCTTCCCGCTGAAGCGGTATCTATTGATGTACTCACATTTGCATGCTTTTGAACTGCTAAGTTGGCAGAAGGTGGGGCTTCCCAGATTCGAACCACCGACCTTCTGGTCAGCAAGTTCAGCAGCTCAGCGGTGTAATCCAATACACCAAGGGGCATTATTTTACTTTATTATTATTTTTATTATTACATTCATTATTATACTCTATTATTGTTATTATTACATTTATTATTTTACTCTATTTATTATTACATTTATTATTTTACTTTATTATTGTTATTATTATATTTCCATTATTTCACTCTATTATTATTGGAAGGATATGTAAGCACATTTACATTGAAGGTGGTTAGAATAATGGTTTAATCAGAGTTGGGCGGTCCTAAATTACAGTTTCATGTAAATATTCAAAAAGATTTGACCTACTGATGCCTCAATTAATGTAATTTTATTGGCAACTATTTTTATTTTGAAATGTACCAGTAGCTACTGCATTTCCCACCCTTGGTTTATACTCAAATCATTACGTTTACCCAGTTTTTTGTTGTAAAATAATGTGCCTCGGCTTATATTTGGGTCAGTTTACACTCGAGTATATATGGTAAGACAACCAAGCTGATTCCCAGGAAGTTTATTTTCACACCTGTTCTGTGCCCACGACCATCCAGATCCCAGTGTTAAAACTATGTCAACAATCCATTATTGTGAAGTTCCAAAGTCTTCCAAATCTTACTTATAGTTTTATAAGTTATAGACTATCACATAGTTTTTTGCATTTTTTTTTTCAAATGAGGTATGCTTTTGCCTTTCTCTGAAGCTGACAGTTTGACTTGTTCAAGGACAGTAAAAACTGGGCAAAACAATGTGTGTGCATGTATATTCACACACATTAAGAGAAATCTGCTTCTTCCACCCGCAACCTCTTACCTGCATCTGTGAGCTGCTAAATGGGCCATAGAGTTCAGATGAATTTGTGTTTTCCCATTTATATTCCCACATCACCTCAGAGAGAGTGTTGTCATCATCATCCCGCCGTTGAGCCTCGCTTCCCGCTGTTGGAGAACATTAAAACATATCATATGCCAATTCCATATAAATCTGAACAACGAAGAACAGAAATACAGGGAAGCTGATGTTTGGATGCTTTCTTTGATCAACACTATTCATCCAGAAACATAAGGCCCTTCCACACTGCCCCTTTATCCCAGGATCTGATCCTAGGTTATCTGTTTATCCCAGATTATCTGGCAGTGGGGACTCATATATTCCAGTTTAAAGGAGATAATCTGGGATCGGGTTCTGGGATAAAAGGCAGTGTGGAAGGGTCCTGAGAATCAGAGTTGGGAGTGAGCATATGGGCCATCCAATCCAAATCCCTGTCATATGGGAAAAGCAAAATCAAAACAGCCTTGACAGATGACCATTCAGCTTCTGTTTAAAAGCCTCCAAAGAAGAAGCCTCCATCATACTCTGAAACAGCACAATGAGTTCCATTGTTAAACATCATAGACAGAGAAAATACCAGACCTTTTCCATGACCCATTTACTTCCTAAGCACAAAGAAAACCTTGACATCACAAACCTGCCTCAGACAGATGGTATACCACACCTAAACAATTAACCAAAATGAATAAAACAGCTTCAGATAAGTGTTGGAAATGCCATGAGCAACTTGGATCCTTTTTCCATATGTGGTGGACATGTAAAGTAGCATCCAAGTTTTGGACAGAAATACATGAAGAAGTACAGAAGATTTTAAAAATAAAGTTCACAAAAAACCAGAGTACTATTTACTTGGGTTTACAGATCTAGGACTACAACTAAATGAACAAGAAGATAAGCTTTTTACATTTATCACAACTGCTGCCAGAATTGTCTTTGCAAGAAAATGGAAGCAAGAATTAAATCCACCTATAGAAGAGTGGATAGGAAAAATTAGGGAAATTCTGGACATGGATGAATTGACTTTTTTGTAGAAAAAAAATATGGGTAATACGTTAAAAAGAACAAATTGGGACCCCCTCCACAGTGACCTGGAGAAATTGCAAAAATAGAAGACACAATAGACATTTACTTTTTTAGGGAATATTTTTTAATAATAAAAAGACATTAACCAAGAAGATGGAATGGAAGTCAATTTTCTTTTTTATCTTTTTCTTTTTGTACCTTTTTGTGTTTTTTTTTTCTTTTTCTTCATTTTTTTTAAATTTTTCACTTTTTTCCCCTTATATACTTTTATCTTTTTCTCTCTTTCTATATTGTTATTGTTCTCATTCTTTCGTTGTATTATGGAAAATCTAATAAAATTCTTTTTTTAAAAAAAAACCTCCCTCAGGAAGTAGTATGGTTTAGCAATGAATTATTTCATGTCATTCTCTGTGTTTCCACTTCAAATAATCCCAATTCCACAGTGTTTTCCATGCCAGAAAGACTCTCACTCACCTGCCGGCGTCTTCTCTCCCAGTTTTGCTTCATCAATATCTTCGGCAAACATATCGAGTTCCGGCTCAGCACCGGAAGACGCTACAGGAGGATGCTCCAACGCTCGGAGCCTCAGCGCCAGCTTTTCTCGGGTCTCCTGGTAAATCTCATACACGCCTCGGGCCACCATTTGGTCAGCCAGCCCAGACAAGCGCTCCAGCTGCTCTTTCCGCTCTGGTGACCCAAACTTCTGGGGCTCCCCTTGCTCGGCTGGTTCTGCTTCGTTTGCCTTGAGGCGGCTCCAGGGCTTCTGCTGACGCCCGCTGTTCTTGGGCCCACCTCTGTCTCCAAGCCTTTGAATGGCTCTAGCCACCGTCTCGCCAGGTTGCACCAAATCCACCATCCCTTCTAACAGCTCTTTCTTTCCTAAAGGTGTCTGGCCAATTTCAAGGTCATCTTCTTCACCTTCGCCGTTGTCTTCCTCAGAATTCAGTGGTGGTTTCTTCCGACCAGGAGGCTGTTCTTTTATTTTAACCTAGAAGGAAGGATGGGAACTATACTGAGCAACATACTGTACTATTAAAATGTGTTTATGGTCAGGACAAAGAATTCTAAGTAAGTAAGGATATCATAGGGTAACACACACTTCTGACACCTCAGATGTTATCTCTATTTCTGGGTAAACGTGACCTGCTAATTCCAAAAATGGCACCGGTTTCCCTCTATCAGATTTAGTTTTTGAGATACTGAAAATATACTATCTACCAGTTGCCATCTGCTTGCCCTAGTAAATCAAGATAACCATATCGAAGAAACTAGAGCGGATACAGTCTATGCAATTTTCTGAGTCAGCATTCCAAATAACCCCAGGAACAGAGCTACAAACCAAGACACAAGAAGTGTTTTTGGTTGGGTTGTGTATTATTTCAATACCATCAACCATGTTATCCTTCTGGGCCCGCTCTCCAAAATGGGCCTTGAGGATATTGTTTTGCAGTGGCTCTGCTCCTTCCTGGAGGATTGCACCCAGTTGGTGAAGCTCGAGGATATTTGTTTGGACCCCTGACTATTGACCTGTGGGGTCCCACAAGGTTCTATTCTATCTCCAATGTTTTTTAACATCTACATGAAACCACTGGCTGAGGTCATCTAGAGTTTTGGCATTCTGTGCCATCTGTATGCAGATGACACTCTACTACTTCTTTCCACCGAATTCCAAGGAAGCCCCCTGGACTCTAAACCAGTGCCTGCTAGTTGTGATGGACTGGATGAGGGCTAACAAGTTGAAGCTTAATCCAGACAAGATAGAGGTCCCCCTGGGCAATCGTGGGGCTGATCGGGGTATCAGGTGACAACCTGTGCTCAACGGGGTTGCACTCCCCCTGAGGACACAGATCCGCAGCTTGGGGGTCCTCCTGGATGCAGTGCTGATACTTGAAGCTCAGGTGTTGGTGGTGGCCAGGAGGGTCTTTGCACAGTTAAAGTTTGTGCACCAGCTACAACCATACCTCGAGAAGTTGGACATGGCCAAGGTTGTCTTCGCCTTGGTTACATCAAGATTGGATTCTTGCAATGCACTCTATGTGAAAACGGTCCAGTAACTCCAACTGCTACAAAAGTTGACAGCCAGGCTTCTAACTGGAGCTAACTATAGGGAGCACACAATGCCCCTAATAAAGCAGCTCCACTGGTTGCCGATAAGTTGCTGGTCTCAATTCAAGGGGCAGGTTATGACCTACAAAGCTCTAAACGGTTTGGGCCCCACCTATCTTCATGATCGCATTTTCCCCTATGAACTGGCACGGGCTCTAAGATCTCCCGGGGAGGCCCTCCTCTCACTCCCATTACTGTCACAAACACAGATGGTAGGGATGAGGAAAGGAGCCTTCTCGGTGGTGGCACCCAAACTTTGGAACCCCAGAGAGATTAGACAAGTCCCCACACTGTCCTCCTTCCATAGGGATCTGAAAACCTGGTTGTTTAGGCAGGTTTTTGAGAATGATTAGTCTCTAGGCCCTTCCCTTGGCTGTCAGCTAGGACCCTGCTCTGTATTTTATCTACTTCCCTGGCCCTATGACACTCTCTTGCACTAGCCCTAGCCTAGCCCTTTCATAGTTGGCCATATCCATTCTGTTTAATCTGACCACTAGTATTTTGAACTCTTCTGATGGATTAAAAGTAAATTTGGATTTTATTTTTTTATGATTTTTAAAGTAGGGTTTTATGTTTATATTTTATAATGTTTAATTTTGTTGTATGGTTTTCTTTTCTAACAATTGAATGTTTTGCCTTATGTTGGAAACTGCCCTGAGTCCTCTTGGGGAGATAGGGTGGTATATAAATAAAGTTGTTGTTGTTATCTAAAATGTTTGTACCCAATGGAGCATAAAATACTCTTTCCCATAAAAAGGAAACCAAGAGCAGAAGTTATAGTTATTTAAAATGATACATAGGCTTCAATAAATATATCCCTCCTACACAGTTTTTAGAAATGATTTTGGAGCAGTAAACACATGAGCGGCTTGTCTTAAATATTTTTTTCATGATACTAATACTAATGTTTTTCACATTTTCTTTCTTTAAAAGGTTTCACAATGGGGACCTAATTGTTTTCTGATTTCTTCTGGGGATTCCCCCAGGTCTTCACATCTTTAATTAGACATATGTGAGATCAGATATATTTGTACTGGCTGCTTTACATGTAAGCCATACAGACGGTCTTACCCAGTCTATGTTGTCCAACCAGTTGTCACGAATCATCGCTTCTTTCTTCAAGAAGTAGTTGCCCTCTGAATCGAAATGGCCTTCTTCCATTTCTTCCTGCAAATTGAATGGGGTGATCCGAACACCCTCTTCATAGTCAATAGTGGCAGATTCCTGTCCTACAAGCGTGAAATGAAAGGGGAGGGGGATCAATGTTTGATAAAGCACTCTCCAATAACAGCCCCTCCTGTTTTAAGAATTGCTGACAAAACATACTCCAATGTGTTGTCGAAGCCTTTCGTGGCTGGAATCACTGGGTTGCTGTGAGTTTTCCAGGCTGTTTGGCCATCTTCCAGAAGCATTCCCTTCTGATGTTTCACCCTCATCTATGGCAGGCATCCTCAGAGGTTGTGAGGTCTGTTGGAAACTAGACAAATGGGGTTTATATATCTGTGGAATGTCTAGGATGGGAGAAAGAACTCTTGTCTGCTTGAGGCAGGTGTGAATGCTGCAAATGGCCACCTTGATTAGCATTTAATGGTCTTACAGCTTCAAAACCTAGCTTGGGTGAATCTTTTGTTGGGAGGTGTTAGCTGGCCCTGATTGATTCTTGTCTGGAATTCCCCTGTTTTTGATTGTTGTTCTTTCTTTACTGTCGTGATTTTAGAATTAGGCTAACAGAATTAAAAACTCGAACCTCTGAAGATGCTTGCCATAGATGTGGGTGAAACACCAGGAGAGAATGCTTCTGGAACATGGCCATACAGTCACACAGCAACTCAAAACATATTCAATTTGCTTTTGAACACTTAATCTTTGCAGTTATTATGAGGCACTAAAAGAGCTGTGCAGTCACTTAGATGCCATAAGGGCAGTCTTATCCACACTGGTGGCATCTGAAATCCAAACACCCCCTCTTATCGGTACAGCATTTTAGAATATTAAATCCCAATGAATCAAATACATCGTCTCATACATACCCTCCACATCGTCTGATGCCAAGATGTCATATTTACTGCCTCGTCCTTCCTCTTCTTCGTCATCTTCCTCATCACTGTCTAATGAGTGTTTGCCTTTAAAACGGCTACCTGGCCCGCCAATGGCAGGTTCTACAAGCTGATCAGGAGAGAGAAAATAATGAAGAAATGATGCATCTTCAGATTAGCACAATGGTTCTCAACCTGTGGGTCCCAGATGTTTTGGCTTTCCACTCCCAGAAATCCTAACAGCTGGTAAACCACTGGGTTAGTGGTTTACCTCTGTTGTAAGAACAATATGGGAACCAAGAAGGCTCATCGAGTTGTTTTCATCTGACAATGGCTACCCAAATGCCTACTGAAAGCGACATCCCAAAACATGAGTGTAAGAAGACCAACAACTCCCACTTGTGTACCCAACAACTAACAGTGGGAGCCATCATCTCTGATACTAGGGGTAATAGACAACTATCAATACTTTCCTCCTTCTATCTTTTAAAATCATTCATACTCAGGGCCATTTTCTAGAAAGAATATGCATTGAAATAAATATAGTTTCCAAATATTAACATGCTGTAGAAACGTTAGCTAGATATCACTCATATAACCCAGAATATCAAGGTAGAAAATCCTACAATATGTTTTGAACTGGATTATCTGAGTCCACACTGCCATATAATCCAATTCAAAGCATATAATGTGGAATTTTATTCAGCTGTGTGGAAGGGGCCTTAAATGCCAAGTGACAGAACAGCCTCCTACCATCATGGTCCTTCCAGGTGTTTTGACTACAACTACCATGACACAAGACATTCTTAAGAGGATAGAAATTGCACTACAAAGATCCAGACTTAGGACCCTTTCACACAGCCCAATATCCCAGAATATCAAGGCAGAAAATCCCACAATACTTGTTTTGAACTGGGCTATCTGAGTTCACACTCAGATAATGTGGGATTTCCTGCCTTGATATCTTGGGATATAGGGCTGTGTGGAAGGGCCCTCAGTAAGGCTATTATTGTTTTGGTTTACCTTCAAGTTTTTTTCTGACTTATAGCAACCTTATGCAATTTTGTGGGGCTGAGAAAGTGTAACTTGCCAAGATCACCCAGTGGGCTTCTATATGGAACTGAACTCTAGAGAGCCAATGCTAACACCATGCTACGCCACTATTTTTTCTTAAAAAATGGTATTAAGGGAGGGGTAAAGGGTTTCCTTTGTCATACCTTCTTCTTTGGCAAACTCATTTCCTCTTCATCTTCATCGCCTTGGTCTTCAAAGGTCACCTTGCGTTTTGACATAATGGACCTACGGAAAGAAAAACCAACTCAAAGGAAGATAGAGAACCCTTTATGCTTCCAAAACCCATGTCTTCAGACTGCTCAACTTTCTGGAAAGCAAAATGGTTGATAAGGTCCTTATCTCCACCAAACACAACCCAAGTCAAAGTTTGTAAACAAGCAGCTGCTGGTGCCATCTTTGCAGTACAGACGGACATATGAGATAGCAGTGTATATACACATTTCTTGTATCTCTGCATAAATATATATTCTACTATAATGCAATCGAGACACTGAAATAATCCCACAGAAAAGTACAGCAGATTAACAAAAATCATTGCATACTCTGCTGCAACATCCTACTTGAAAACACTCACACAATAAAAGGCTTAATGAAAATTCAGGTTCTGAGAAAGAAATATAGAAATTCGGTTGTAGAAATGTTTTTGTTTACTTTGGATTGTGGCCAGTGAAGACTGGAGCGGGGAAGAATACAAAAATATATAAGCCATATTTCAGGTAGTTTTTCCATGTCTTACAATATATTACCACCTTTCATAACAATTCCTCCTAATGGACACTTCTAAAATGAACTCACTAGGTACCATCTAAAGTGGTTCTCAACCTGTGGGTCCCCAGATGTTTTGGCCTTCAGCTCCCAAAAATCCTAACAGCTGGTAAACTGGCAGGGATTTCTGGGAGTTGTAGGCCATAACACCTGGGGACCCACAGGTTTAGAACTAAACTATGTTACCCCAACAAATTAATGTGAGGCAAAATTGAAAGTCATAAAACCTTTTTAAACATATACTAATATAGGAATTTGCTTTGGTAAATCCAAAAATGGCCTCATATTTTCACCATCATATTTAGCTTTCATCAGACCATATGATGTATTTCCAAACTGTACTGTGTGACACTGCAGATCCAGCCATAGGTTTTCAAAACACTTTAATCCGCTGCTTTGAAAAACAACAGCCCATTCATTCAAAAGCAATAAAGGAAACCACGCTGGGACATCAGCATGTGATCAAAACAGAGTAACAACTGAATTGATAAAAATAGTAAATATGTGAAAGAATGATGTGTGGCACAGCAATTCGATCGGGTTTTTCAGCCCTTAAAAATAAATTAAATAGAGCTGCAATAATTTAAACAGTTTTTCCCTCTGGCAGACTTGTGCAATCTTCCCACCTTTATCCAAATTTAATATAAGCTGGTTGTATTTGTTAGAAAATGAATAAAAAATAAAACTATACAGTCGTTATAGAAATGTATTGTCAAAGGCTTTTATGTCCTGAATCATTGAGTTGCTGTAAGTTTTTTGGGTTGTATGGCCATGTTACAGAATCATTCTCTCCTGACACTTTGCCTGCATCTATGGCAGGCATCCTCGGAGGTTGTGAGGACTCTCTGAGGATGCCTGCTTCTGGAGCAAGGCCATACAGCCCAAGAAAATTACAGCAACCCATTATAGAAATGTATGGTACTTTATACTTGGAATGGCATAGTAGGGTAAGGTATAGCAAATACTTTTATTGAATACAGTTATAGTCAGTGCATGTTTATGCCTTACAGAATATTTTAAAGGTAAAAAGTGTATTTTAAAAGGGATGTTCCAATGATGCAAAGGGCAGAAACAACACCCCTAAAATTATAGGTTTAGGTTAGAAAACAGGTGAAGTACAAAATTGTGCATGGTATAGGGAAAGTGAACAATCAAAAGTTTTTTCTTTTCTCTTTGATACTACTGAAAACAATGATTATCAGCAGAGTTAAATGGCAGGAGACACAGTTCTTTCTTCTCTACCTATTCTTGGACTGTAACTCCCAGCAGTCCTCCTGATCGATCTATCTACCTACCTACTCATCTCTATGTAATCTATCTATCTGGAGGAGTTGCCGTCCAGGAATAGGAAATTGGAAAAACGCAGGGATTGGGATGCTCTCAAAGAAATCCGAGGAGAAGAAAGCTTGCAGGTTGGAAGCAGTGCATTTGGATCATCCTCCTCTTCTAAAGGGCCGGGTCTAGGTGATACTGGGAACTGTAGTCCAAAAGAGAGTCTGGATATGCTATTGTGTGTTTTGTTTGCCAGGTGGAATTGTTTTTGCCCAT